>NC_140360.1:19106973-19676384 GCF_963514085.1 Chelon labrosus | reverse complement strand
GCGGAAATGCTCTTACTTTCGCTATTAAACATAGCCCTGAGTTTTACTGTTGTTTTTCTTCGATTTGATTACACCAAACGTTTAAGTGATCGCCGATCACGATCATTCAGGATTTTTTTCCGACCACATTTCTTCCTTGAAGACCATGGTTCCCAGTTTTTAATAATGTGTTGGACAGTTCTTAACCAGTTTTAGTAGTTTCTTCAGTCTCCTTAGATGTTTTCTCTGCTTGATGCACGCCAATGATTTGACCCTTCTCAAACAGACTAACACCTTTTCCACGACCACGGGACGTGTCTTTCGACATATTGTTTAAGAAATGAGAAGCTACTCATTTTAGCAGTTGGGGTTAAATAACTTGTTGCCAGCTGAAAGATAGTCGCTCATGCAGTAATTATCCAATAGGAGGCTCCTACCGATAGTGACTATTTTGGCCAGGCAGTGTACATATATATATATATATTGTACCTTAAATTAGTTGGTTGGACTCTTTTGGCATTTATATATATGTAGATCCACACTTTGATTTTTTTTAACAGTCATTTTATGTATATTGTTAGTTTTCCATTATGCGACTAACTATAACTTTAATGGCCTTTGTTCATAAATCATCCAGAATTGCTCCTGTTCCTTCCAGAGCAATTATCGTAAATGTGTATAAACTATTAAGGTTCCTTTGGTTTTTCAGTGGCTTAATGAAAAAATAATTTTCCTAAGAGACTGATATAAAATAACGAGTCAAAACCCCAGCACAGCGCCGTCGCAGCCCTGTTTTATTATCATCCCACCACTAGATGGCACTGAACCCTATCATGTGAGATAGATGCTGCATTCTGTATCTCCTCCATTGTACTGCAATTGAACAACAGGCGTCCACATTGGTGGCTTAGTTCTTTACAGCATCGCTTTCAATAATCTGGGTCATAACCCCTCCAATGGGAAGCCAGATATTTTGAATGGGTCGCCAAGGGTGCAGCCGTTAAAAAAATGATAAAATTAAGTGTCTGCGATAAAGACTGTGGCTTCTCTCTTAAAAATGCCTCCCTCTGCGAGCCCCCCTTTCTGCCCATAATTTTGAATCTCACTGTTAGAGAGAGAGAAAAAAAAAATCATTCTTCATGTTCTAGTCTGCAGTAAAATACTTTTTCAGTGTCACAGGGATCTGTAAAAGTTGTTTCACTGCAGCGCCGCTTTGGTAAAAGTCATAAAAATTCAGTATGAAGTTATGGAAATGTTTTAGAATGAAGTTTTAAATAAGTGTGGGGAACCCTATGTGCATTTCATACAAAAAGGATTGCATTTGCATGTGTGGCGTAAGAAGTGATATGCTTCACTTAGCCTCACTGACTTTAAAGGTATTGTGCATATAATACATTTGCTATATCTGTAGGTCACACCTAGAGATAAGTAGCTCATCTAAAATGCACTTAAGTGGGTAGTCTATCTTTAATGGGCCGCTTATACATAGACTACATTGTGGATTATGAAGAGGCTAAAAATACAAGATCAAAGATTCTATCCTCACATCTCAAATGAGGTCACACCATCTCACCACAGATCGGCCTACAATGCACAATGGCAGTACTCTTTGTACCCCATTCTCAAGCAAATGCAACGGCAGATACATTCAGAAAAGAACAATCCCGCTATTACAGATGTGGCTTAAATGATCCATCCTTATCATGTCCCTGCAAGGTGCATATTGACTCCCTTTTTCAGATGGATGAAAATTGCGTAAGTGAGTGAATCAATAGGTTATTTACAACCTTAGATAACATTATGAGAAAATCAGATAACTAGAGTAAGTCCCTGTCTTATGGGTGGCTGCTCTTCTCTTTGCATTCTGGTTTGATTTCAATCAACTAAACACCACTGGGGTAGAATTGACCCAGTTTGGTCAATATAGCACCAATGCAACACTAGGATGACTTTAGGCAGTGTCAGTGACTGGCTCTCTCTCTATATATTTCTTTCTCTACTCACATGTACTATTATGTTCAGTGTTACATCAACATTAAAGCTGTCATACATTTATTTATTGATTCATTTTAACTGTACAAAACAATGTCACTATGCAGTGGTGGAGAAATTATTCTGATACTTTACCACCGCGTGGTGAAAATACAAGTATTATCAAAAGTGTGTTTGCCCACACAGAAGCATATATTCAGTATATGCTCCTACATAATGTCATTGCATTTTAACTTTACTCTTGGTTGAGGTGAGGCTGATTCTTATACCTCCACACTGGATGTTTCGGAGGAATTATGTTTTCCGGGTTGTCCGTACGATTTGTGCGTCGCTTCAGATCCATTATTGGGAAGGCAATATCTCAACAGCACTTTGATGGAATTTCTTCATATTCAGCACAAACGTACACTTGGACTCAAGGATGAATTTTATGGAATTTGTTGTTCAAAGGTCAAAGGTCACCATAACCTTACAAAGCCAGTTTTAGGCCATAACTCAACTAGTGAACAAAATGTCCTGGAAACTGTGTCATGGAATTTGTTCAAATTTAGCACAAACGTCCACTGGGACTCGCAGCTGATGAACTGATTAGACTTTGGTGCTCGGCAGTCAAGGTCAACATGACCATATGAAACATTTTTTTGGCCATAACTCAATAATTCACATGCTCAATATGATATTTCTCCGAAATCTCTAATTTAGTAAAATTATGAACTGATGACATGTCATATTTAAAGGGTTAAATTTCAACTTCACTGTGATATCAACAATCACATCTTCTGATAAAAAAAAATAAATATATGTATATATACCTATACAGTACTAACCTGGAGGCATACAACCGTGAGGCGGTAACACTACTTTTAAACTTAAAATTTTAAATTTTTCATCATATATTATATGATTATATACTTTCGTTCTGTCTTTGCTTGTCCATCACTTCCTTCAGCAGTCAATACATTGCGTGGTTCGTAAATGATAAGAACTAGAAATCAAAGTGACATCGTCAGATTTCTTGTTTTGTCGGGTCCAGACTTGACAGCTCTACAGATGAGTTTTGTTTATTTAGAGTAAAAGAAGAAAATCTTCATGATTGTGAAGCTGAAACCAAAACATCTTTGGCATTTATGTATGAAAAATTACATCAGTGATTAATCAGTTATCAGAAGAAGTGCTTGTAAATTTTCTGATAATATATTAATCAGCTAATTGAGTAATTGACTCACAATATAACTATATTTCAAATGCTGTTTTGTTGCTTATTTTCCTTCATTGTGAAGTGCATCATATGTTAAATTATCTTAATGTGCATGAAAAATGAGAATTTATAAAATAACAATTAAGTGTAGATGTAAGGTAGAAAAATATAGTAAAAACAGACTAGACTAGTTCTTAGACTAGTCAGAAAGACATATGGTTGTCTTAGACTTGACTAGTCTAAGAATAAAGTATGACAAAACTGGAATATGAGATGTGCAAAAATGTGTTCATAAGCTTGAGTAATTTCCACCGCTGTGCATATGACACACAAAACTGGATATACATATTATTAACAGTCATGTGAGTTTTAAAAACGCTAGTGCGAATGCAGCTGTCAGCCTCACCATATTTCAGCATGGGTAAATAGCATAACCCTTACAATATCCCTAGTATACAGGGGAAAACGTGAAAACGTGATTTAAAGCTGCTTTATAAATTAAAAGCATCAATATGATTATGCAGATGTGACCAATTTGTATCTGTCTCAGCGGAATAGATGAGTAGACACAAAGTGAGAGAGTGAGGACCTCCAATTAGCAGTGGGTCCCATGAGCTCTGTATCATCTCCTCACTGAACAGCTTGAGCATAATCACTGTGATGAACTGTGACTGATGTCAGTAAATCTGACCTTAATTGGGACCAAGAAAATTGAATTCAGGCGTCTCTGCGCTCAATCCCGGTGATGACTGCTCCCGTGCAGAAGCATGACGTTTTAACCATGCAGGTGGTTTAAGCAGTTGTACCCCAAGTTCTGTTTCAAACACACTGATGGTATATTTGCACAGAAAGGAGCTGCTACTGTCTAAGTCAACATGTTTGTTAATAATCTCTGCTAATCTTCTTTACCCACAGCTGCATAACTAATCTGTCTTCACAATGTTTACACTCGGAGGGAGGGCAACATCATGTGAATACCAGAGACTTAAGAGTTTATTCATCAGCCCTGTGGATGGAGCAATTAATGACACATCGCTGGTCTAAAATAAACATCCGTTGCCAGGACAGCTAGCATGGATACACAGGGCATGTTGACATGTTCTAGCAGACAAAGGAGCAAGGAGTCAGTCTATCCAAAGTGCCTCCGGGACTCAGTCGTCCCTTCTAAAAACACTACACCCCCTCGTGTGCTTACTGAGATCCTCTGGTGAAAACCAGAGCTCCAAGTATCCTACTTTCAAAAATCAATATCTCTGCAAACACATACAATAACAGACTGGTGCCACTGTGCAGCAAAACCACCTATATTTCACTGAAAATTTGAAAATGAGATATTTTTCTAGCCTAAGCAGTCGACATTTGAAAGTCTAGATTGTGCTGCTTCTTCCAAAATCCCTAGAGGGCATTGTGAATCAGATGAAAGTGTCTGTTCTACAAAACACTCAGATAGCTGATTATACAGCTCATCCTGAAGGGACAGTAAACAGGCATACATACAGTAAGCAGTTGTTGTTTTTTGCGTAAGTGGAAAAGCACTTTTGCTTATAGGTAAAAAATAAAGTGCTTATGCTTTATTTGAGTTTTTCTTATTTGCTGTTTATTTGTAGTTCCCAAATATAGTTTTCTTTTAAATGTATTTAAATGCTAAGTATTAATGCAGGTTTCTTTTGCACGTCCTTTGTCTCTTGAGTGCTTTCAGGTGCTGTCCTTCCACCATTGCTGCTGCAGGTGACAGTGCACCTGATGCCACTTGCTCGTAAAGGTAGGAGAACATAAAGGCAGAGAGGAAACGGAACCATTTTCCAATGGGCAGCGGTTGTGCTCTTAACACCGTCTGTGTGGAGGGACATTCTCTTGTTCTGTGTATTGTTGTCTTGTGTTTTTTAGGCCTTATTCCTTTGTGTTTTTGTATTGGGTTATTTTGCCAGTTTATATGAGATAAGACATAAAAATCAACCCATTATTAAGAATAAAACACATTTATTTCATCACTACAAAATCATAGAAAACAGTCAAAATATCTGTCCCAGTTTCCCATGTCATATTCGAGTGTCCTATCATTGTGCAAAGAAAATGATATTCAGTTTACAATTGTGCCAAAACTGCCTTACCTAATATTTTGCATCAGTACGTAAAGTTTATACAGTGTATGCATATATCTATATATATGTATATATCTATATATAGATATATATATACTGTATATCTTCTCTTATCTAGATCCTATATCACAATGATTCACTACAAGGGGGAAAAGAGAAAAAGCAAACAGAGACGCAATATAAAAATAATAAACACAATGGAGATAAAAATAGGTTGAAAAATGTATGTACACTGTTCTCAGGAGAGTGTTTCACAATCTAGGAGTGAGTCTTTCAAAGCCGCTGTCTCTTTTTTCAGTCTGAAGTAACAAGAAATCAACAAACCTTCATCTTAAAGACAGATCTAATGCTGACACAAGGATGTTCAATGTAAGCAGGTGCTTATGTGAAACTTGAATCTTGAACTTGACTGGATCTTGCAAAGATAATAGACAAGTGAAGAAGGAATCACAATTGTCTAGAAAAGATGAAATAAAAGCATGGTTAATAATTTCCATCTCCACAACAATGAAGCACAGCAGGCTTGAACTTTGCGAAATTCCTCAGCTGGAAACAACTAGAACAAATGAAACACTTCATATGCTGGTCCAGAGTCAGTGCCTGGTCAATAGTGATAGCAAGATTACTGATTTAACAGATAAAGAGAAGGAACCAAGAGAGTCTATCCGGGGCACAAATAAGGACCTTTGTATTTTCAGAATGTTGAAAACTACCATCCAGTTTTTGATTGAACTTATATAGACGGTTGTCATTTTTGAGGGGTAAAAGGAGATGTGTAATGGAGTATCAACTGAATAAAAGTAATGAGCCATACTTTAAAACCTCTTAGTTTGTATCAATGAGGAAGAATTTACAAGGCAAACTGGATAAGACCCAGACTAAAATCTTTTGGCAAAACCCTCAACTGAGGTACAGATGAGGAGGTACTGTATGGTTACCAGCAGCAACTAAAAAATAGGTAGGAGGTGAACTATTGCAGGGCTGAGCCAGAGATAATCATGTACTGCACTTTACATGCTTCACTGTGTCAGAACAGCACTAAAGCAGATTTTTCTTTTACCATCAGCACCATCATGTGAGACTCTAAGGTGGCAATATACTAATAATGTATCAAATGTCTATGTGGAAAAAATCCAGTTGGTGCATTTTATATAATGACAAGATACATGGTTCTAATATAGAGCCCTGTGGAACACCAAAGAAGTGGGACAGGAGACTTTTTCCTCTCCTGTTGGTACATAGCATCTCCTGGGATAAATATCTATCTCTTTACCCATTAAGTGATCCATTATGTCGATCAGCTGATCATTAACCGTGTCTGTCTGATGTTTAGCACTAATCAGGTAGTGCTTTCTTCCTCATTAAAAACAGCTGCCTGCTGTGGCCAAAAGTGATGCATGATGAAGCAGTTGCTTTAAGCCATGAGCTGAGACAATAAAGCTCTGTAAAGCCAAGTGAGAGCTGCAGATCCAGAGGATAATTCTCTGCAGGTTTGTCACTACAAGTGACCTCTTTCACATTGTCACATTGTTTTCCCAGTGTAATTTGTTACTAGACCAAGTAAACACCACTGACATACAGAGGCCGAAGGGCTGACTGACTGAAAGAGAAAGATGAATACACATACTAAAATCATGTAAAAGTTAATCTCAGTTTGAGATGAATGAATACTATTGTTGGATGTTTATGTGTTTTCCAGGCCAAGACAGTTTGTTATTACAGACGCTCAACCAGGCAAACTGTGCTATTGTTGCTGCTGGACATCAGGTTTCCTTGTGGAATACAAATGCTACAAAACACAGCTCTTATGAATACGAACATTTTTTGAACTTGGACAAAAGAGGAACTTAAACCTCTAAACTACTCAATCATGGCTAATGCTTGTAAAAGAAATTGAGTCGCAAAGCAAAAGGATTTAATGAGATTACGTTGCGCATAATTAACAATCTGTGAAACACATTTCCAAAACCGAAAACAGAGGCGCTTTTTTGTCCGCCGTCAGGCCTAAGAATGTGTGAATTATCATCCAAACGCACATTTACCCCACTTTTCTGAGTTGACAATGCAGAGCCTCTGACCAATACCCTTAATCTGCCACTCAAAATACATTTAGCCTTTGTGAGAACAAATGTGCATTACTGAAACACTGGTTGTGGAGACTCTCTGCTGCCTATTAGAACCATTGTTTCTCTTTATCTGTTGAACACAGACAACCACTAAAGCTTGCACGTCTGAGGACGGTGCTCCAGTTGTGTGCATATTACAGACAGAATACAAGAATTGTCCTGTGGATTATAATCTATCCTTTGAATACCACGTTGAATTACACTGCTATATAAATACATTTGATTGAGAAACAAAAGAATGGACGGATGAAATAAACTACCCGCGAGCGAGCGCTGTAGCATTTACCCATTGTGCACATAAGCACTCAGATGTAATCTATGGCGTGTGGATGATAAAACGTAAGTAGGCTGTGTTATCAGTCTATCAGGGCAGCACACTCGACTGCCCAATTCGACCTGAGAGATAACATTGTAAGATTTCATTTAATTCCTCACTCTTGATTTGGAAAATTGTATTGAATCTTAGATAGTTCCCAATCCCCATCTGTAGACGCCTGTGATAGGCATTCCACCGTCATGTCCTCGGGGATCGACACCCAGGCCTGGGCTGCGACTGAGAGCATGACAGACTGGGCATGGAAAAGGGAGAGGAGCGAAAATAATTATAAGAGCAACTGAGGCGTATCGGCTTGTCCTTGCCTCAAAATGAAAAGCAGGATGAAACATGATGGCACAAATCAACTGCAAGCCCATATACAGTACCTGATTCACCCATAACATCTGTGTAATTACACACCAGGAACCTTGTAATACTGGGATTCGGTTACCAAATTGTGTCATTTGCACATTTTTGGCCAGGACCCAGAATAATTAAGTGTATCATTACCCTGAATTGAAATTGTCGATGAGCAGGGACCAGTGGTAACGATGGTGTTTTCTGGAAACGTGGGAGGCATTAATGACTTATTTTGATACCCAGAGTGCTTTATGTCGTTTTATTGTTGTTTGTCTGCGCTGAAAAGGTTTTGAGGACACTGGCCTTTGTAACTGTGAATGAGCGCTACAGTGGCTGAAGTGAATCATTGTCCTCTGAGGTTCTTTGTGCTTCAAGGACAGTCTCTCCTGAGTCTCAGGCTGACATGATGAGGTTGTTGACTGCCACAGCTGCCTCGCTAAACCCGCCAAAGGTGTGTGATTAAATTCCCATTCTTTTTCTAAAGAGAAGTGGAGCCATTTAGAAACCTATAAACCATATGGACAAGTCAATAAAATGCCTTTAAAGTAGACCTTATAGGTTCTCTCTGAAGGAAATTACAATAGAAACAGGATGCCTTTGTGTGCTGGACACACTTTTTTTCTCCCTGGATTTCATGTACTTAGCCACAGTTTTAAATGAGTTGTCAGCAGCTAGGCAGGTGGGAAGTCAACTTAATTTTCTGGTGTGCAGGTTTCAGGTGTTTTCTTTTAAGTATGTTTGTAGAACAAAACAAAACCTTTAAAATTAAATCCCCTGTAAGTATGAAGCTTACGATGTTTCATATATCTTTTCCCTGTCAACATGCCCAATGAAAAGACTAAATCCAACAAGTCAATAGCTACGATTACGCAGTAAGTATCATGCTAATAATCTGAATAATAGTATAAACAAAACAGAAATGCCTCATGTAACTACTTCAATCAGAACAGACTGGCCCGAACTGAAGGAATTTGGAGGTGGTATAAACTTTGGATGGTCCCTTGAATAGGCAAAATATTAGCACCTTACAGCCATATAAAAGCTTGAACAGATCATTTTTTCTGGAATAAATACAATCTTTATGCACAAGTTTTCCCCATGTGGGGTACACATCATGAGGCGAGTTCCCAGCAGGACAGAAACATGGAGGTAGCGAAGCGAGTTTTCCGTAACTGATGTGAGCAGTGGCATTAAAAACTTGGGTCTGTCTTGGCCATCCTTTTCTTTTGAATTCATGTCAAATTTCTGGCAGCTTCTACGCTCTACAGCAGACAGGACCACTTTGCATGTGTCAAAAATGTTTTATTCTAATCGATGTCATGTAAAACCTATATGTCATATCGGATGATTTTATTTAGCGTCCTCTAATAAGAACATCAAATATTGTCCATGTAAACATAGGCAATGAAGTGATGGACATATTTTACTTGTACTGTAGATTAGTGATGGGAAATGTGCTTCTTTTTACTGACTTGAGTTCATATGAGCCACTTGCCAAAGAGAATCAGGTTTTTGAGTCATTTGCAGTGTGCAGAAATCCGTATGCACACGCTCCCCGCCCCCACTGCTTCATACTGCTAAAACCACTGGTTTGGAACATGTACTAGCTGCAAATAGTGGTGTAACACTATTTCATCCTGTCCATTAAACATACATTTCAAACATAAATTCCCAGGACTCAAAGAGTATGGGCAAAAAAATAATTCACAAAGGAATTTTTGAGTTGTTTTTCAAACATTTATAATGTCAATAACGTGATGCTGAAAGGGCAGAACTCAATAGCGAGGGCACGGCAGCACACAAACAGTAGTGAGTCACACACTAGAGTTGTAGCTTCTCTTCAGAATAGACAGTGGAACTGGCCCAACATTTTTTTATTTAGCCTACTGATTACCTTTGCGAGACAAACATAATATAGTATAATATAGAGACTACCGGAGCAGAGCGGCAGACTTTCAGCTCAGGTCTCCCGGTGGTAAGAGAGTGAGAGTTTGCTGCTGCCGGGCTGGGAGTGAGCAAGTGAGTGATTTGTTCATTTTGTGAGTGGGGCCAGGCTACTGTGAGCAACTGAGTGATTCGTTCGTTCACAGCAGGGAGGGAAAGGGGGAGTTGAAACAAGAAGCAAGAGCTGTTGCTTTTCCCACATGGCTAATGCAGCGGTTAACTTGATAAATTGGTACAAATGCAGTTAGAATAGCAGTCGCACAATAGTGGCATGTTGTCTGGTCTCTTATTTGCAGTTAGTTAGCTTGCGGTTGCAGGGACGAGTCAGTGAACTTTAATAGAGACGAGGAATCATGACTCACGAGTCAGTAAAATGAAGTTTACAAATCATTCGGGACTCACTCATCACTACTGTAGTTTATTTTGAGTCAGTTCCCTATACATCAAGCTGCTCCTGTAAATACTCCTGTCTGAGCACTGTTTGCTAAGAATCATGTGTTTTGACCCAGTGTGTGACCCACAACAGAAAATGACAGGACAAAAATAAAGGTTTGGTTTTTATTAATTATGTAAAACATGACAGCACAGTGACAGCTCTCTGGCGTGCAAGACCACGCACCGCCCAAATATTCTTGCATTGCCATTGCAAGGTCAGTGGTGGTTCAGAAAGATGCAACACTGCAGTTCCCAGCTGTTTTTTTTTTTTGTTTTTTTTTCAGTGGGAACCAATGGATAACAACAAGGTAGGGAAGCTGCAACATCTGGATTTTGTTGCCTCCAAATTAAATTCTAACATAAGGCCTCCACAATGACACGCAGAAGTGTTTTCTTATCTGAAGGCTTTGTCTGCAAGATGACTGTCAATGTGTTCTGAAAGTCAAATATATGGTAGAAGTGTTGGTCAGAGAAAGAAAAACAACCCGGTTATGAAATAAAATGTGAAGAGAAAAGCAACCACCAGATGTAAAGTCCCACCCATGGCTGCTAGAGGGATTTGTCACTTGGAGATTTGTTGTTTGAGGGCTTTAGTAAAAATGATTGATGTTATTCGGTCGTTTCCTGAAGGAGAATAGGAAAAGTAAAGAACACCAGTTTGTAAGTCTTACAAAGGGCAGATTTCCAAACATGTTTCACTTCTGAGCTTTATTCATCCTGGTAACTCCTATTAAACTAAAACAGAAAACCTAACCAAGAAGTCAGGAACATGTCAATTTAAAGCAGTAAAACGTTTTTTTCTAAATCCATGAAGCAGCCTTAAAACAACCATCAAGTATGGGATTTAGAGTTTACATTCTGACGTAACTAAATCTTGTATGAAGTCCTAGCTCCCCTTCAAACATCAGTTATAACAAACGGGCAATTAGGAATATTTGTTCAGGTAAATTGTGTAAAGCTGCTGTAAGCTTTGTGATTTAACACTGAGGCTATAACAGTTGTGTTGATGACGTCAGTTGTCACTCTTTCCCTATAGGTTGTACTCTTCACTCTGGTATTTCTGAACTGAAAAATGACTGTAATCATGCTGTACTTCTACTGGAGAGCAAAAATAAGCATTTTAACATCTGACAGGAATCCAGCACTCCAGTGAGGCACTTTCTTATGCAAATATGTAATTAATAAAGCCTGCCTTTAAAGTAACTGCCCATTAATGCTTCACTTAAAAACAATATCTGCTTCTTTTTTTCACCAAAACTAAAAACAGAAAATTAAAGGCTTTCAATGCAGTTGGTCATTGACACTTTTTCCCCTCCAGAACTGTGCTTAAAGTAAAATATCTGACATACTGCCAACTAAGTATAAACCGCTGGTTTACATTTGCATTTTCCATTTTTAACAATACACAGTTGAAGTATGTCCTCATGATTTAGTTTAGTTCGTTTTGGCATATTTTGAATTGTGCAACTGTAACAGTATTACATGAAGCACTTGTACTTGTCTGCATCCAGTGACGGCTCAACTACAGCCACTGATGGAGTCTCTAAAGATTTTTATCATTGTAATGATATGTGATTGTTTCACTTTAAATCTCCATGCTCCTTGTTTTGGTAACATATTAATCCGCTAGTATCTTCAAATGAGGTACAAATACAGTCTGGTCCTGGTCATTACATACAAGACAAATCAGTTATCTTAAAATGTATTCTGTCGTCATATATTCCCAAAGTCTCTCATCTGGAAAATTATGTCTATAAGAATTATTTGGAGTAGTTTGGAGAAGAGCATGCATCAACACCTGAGGGAGCTCATGCAACAGGATGACAAACAACATAACTCACAAACCGACTCCTGTTCAGCCAGTCAGCTTTAATGTATTGTAATGTATTCATAAGGTCGTTTGGTGGTGATGGATCGAGTGAGCCTCAGAAAGTGGGGGGCTAATAAACAAATTTGTTAAGTCTTTATCTTCCTTTGCTGTTGCAGCTCGGGATGCATCGCCACATGTACGGCTCTGTGATATTTTTACAACTGAATCTAACGCTGGGTGTGTGAAAAATGCTTTAAAGGTCAGTTCTTACGACATACTACTTTTGCAAGGAAAGGGCATGAAACGAGGCCGTCTCAATCAATTCACAATTTTCAGAAATAAGGGAAAACATGTTGAAAGCTGATAGTTTAGGTTTTGTTGATGAATTAAACAGTTGAATTCTGTCAACAACCAAATAAGCGACATGGACACAAAAGACCCAAAATTAACCTCATCATCACAGAGTGAAGAGCATGATTGCAAGCGCAGGCAGCATTACACAATACCATGTTTGAAAAAGCAGCCCTCTCTGCTGTCTAAATAGGATGATTGCTGCTGGTCTGAAGGGTCCTTCACTGAGAGGAGCTCTGGAGGAAAGCAACAGAGAAAGAGGTAGCATATGTGGGAGGTGGCAAATAAAACATCACTGATTAACTTGTTTAGTGCGGTGCGTGAGATGTGTGCATAGTCGCACTCATAACCTATGCACACAGCTACAATTCTCTTGCATGTGCATGTCCAAACACGGCAGATTTACTTGCACCGTTGTCAAATCCAAAGGAAAAGTGCCTGAGCACCGATGCTTTTTATCTTGCCCTCCCTTGGAACAGCAGCAGGAGCATTCACAGCCAGGTGAAGGACAGAGTCAAGGCAGGGCATCCTTTGTTGCGAGAGGCTGATTCTTATTATCCTTTAACAACATGATGATCTGATTATCTCCCCATGTAAGTGCTGACCATATAGCTAATGGAAACCCTTTATCAGGACATATTAACAGAAGAAGACTCCCACAATTAATCACTGGCTATTTTTATGTGACACATTACTCTTGTACAGCCCAATAAAGCAGCTGTTTTCTTCCTAATCATTTGTAACCCCATGGCAGCCAGTGGTTATCGAATTTAAATATGCAATTTCTGTCATTTAAAAGAGCGTTTCAATGATTATATCTCTATATCTTCATTTTATTGGTCAGGTTTTCATTATAGAAGCTAGAAACCACTCTTGTCTCTTGTGGCTGAATTAGCGCGGCCATTACAGCCTACATCCATTGTGTCGTAAGTCACCGTTTGTGCCTAATCAACCTCCACGTGAACCCGAGCATCGTGTAAACCGTTTCATGACGCAGATTTAGATTTTTTTTTATTGGCCTGTTTATTTGTCCTTATTTTCGCAAAATGCATTACAGCAGGGGAGTCAGTCTTTAAACAGTCTGTGTAAAACACGAGACAAAATGTTGTATTAAGAGAGAATATTTATTTCTTTAAGATTGGCTAGAATTGTTGATGTGTTGACATTGTTGTGATTCTCATAACTTCTGTTTAACAGGTGAAAGTCCCCATAAAATACTGGTGTAAAATACAGTACAGGGAAGAAAAGGAGGGCTCGCTCTACAAATCTACAGTATACTGTATATGTTGTTTTGTGCTTTTGAGTAATGGCAATAGCACACAATGGATGATGGGACCATAGACTTATCAATAATGCATAAGATAGTAAGAGAAATGACAGGCACTCTGCTGGTAGGTTCTCTCCAGAAGCAAGCCATAAATTTGCAGGGCAATAATAATGACTCTTCTCAGGGAAATAAAGGCCACCCTCTGCTCCCCATAGTCATAAACCTGACTCACTCTTCCATTGGGTGGAAGAAAAATGCTTCCTCTCCCACCACACAGGAGTCATACACAGGAGGTACTTCAACCAGCCAACTTGATATGCAATCATCTCTCTTTACAGAGGAAAGAATACAATTTCAGATTTTATATTAGCTATTTTCCTATTATGCCTGTGGAGGTGGGAAGAAATAGTGAGCACAGTAATGGTGAAATGAAGTTCACTTGAACAGCTTGGGAAAGTATTCAAAAATGATTTCTGCTAACTCTTTTACCGTCTCCTAATCTTGGTGCACAAGCTTGTTGTTTCATCAT
Source organism: Chelon labrosus (assembly GCF_963514085.1). Classification (NCBI taxonomy): domain Eukaryota; kingdom Metazoa; phylum Chordata; class Actinopteri; order Mugiliformes; family Mugilidae; genus Chelon; species Chelon labrosus. The sequence continues at coordinate 19,661,975 of NC_140360.1, read as the reverse complement.
TTTATTTCCTTTACCTGTCTTTTGTTATAATATTAGGTTTTCTTGGATAAAAACACTTTAGGAAATATTCTTGAAGGGGTGTAAACACAGGGAGAGATGAGCAGCAGTGTGGTGACAATGAGTTGTAACAGAGAAAGTCGGCAAAAAAGCTTTTGGCGAAGTACCAAGTTGACCTAATCTCAACTTTGAGGCAGATGGCATCCAGTGATACAGTTGACTGACATGTAACACAGAGGTCTCCAAACATGTACCGCAAGGAAACACCGTCCACAACCTTGGTTCCTATCACCATGCTGATAGCAGAGGGCTACATAAGCAGCCAGAACCTGGAACGTCCACTTGAGTTTCAAGCAAATCCTTTTATACGTGGGTTTAGTTCACAATCTTTTGAAAAATTAGAAAATTTTTGTCAGTCTCATCTCTGCTAATTGAAGCTGGAGACTATAGCCAAGAACACTGTACTACTCTTTGTTCATAATTAAATTTAAAGTTGGTATCAGTTTATTTCATTTAGCTACCCAAAATGTCAAAATATTTCAAATTAAGGACAAATCCCTGTGCTACATTCAGTATTTTGGATAGCTCGTCACGCTGTACAGTTTATATACCACAACATCCTGCTTGGCCTAGCTTGCTAACACTGCATGCTAACTATGCGTCTCAAGGTGCATCAAGGAGAGAAATATCGCATCATGGAGCTTAAAACTTGTATCATGCCTGCCAGTGGATGCTCATGAGTTGGTTTTACACAATCTACATTGTAAATGAACTGACTTTTGTGTTCTGTATTGGTCATTTTAGGTTAATACAGATCTGATTCCAGCCTTTTCTCTATGGCAACAGCAGCCGTGGCTCATAGGTATTATAATAATTTTGCCTCTCTGTCAGTCAAGGTCAGTCTCTTGAAAAACATTCATACTGACATTATACATGTTAGGTGCTATTACTGTAGGTACAGATTTATATATAAATATCTTTTTTTTTGTGGTAGTTGGAATTTTGACCAAATAAGCACAGGAGTCAGAACAGACGGTGGTGATGAATACATGAATTTTCTCAGAAGCACTGAAACAGAATTGAATTTTCACTCATGAATAAAGGTTGCTCTTTGATTTTCTTGGGCAAGAAAGCGTCATATTGTCTTCACAGAAAGGTTTTTTAGCTGACCGATGCCGCCAGCTGTTCAAGTCATATTCAGTCAGCAGTGGCCCAGAACAAATACGCTAGGGTAGAGAGTACCGGGGTGGGAATCCATAATCAACTTCAGTGAGTTGCCTTTAGAGTGCAAACAGCAGGTATCAAACAGTTTAGGGTCCATTTGTTGCGCTGAGTGCTTTCCATGAGACACTCTGACCTTGTCGGGGAGGGTTAGACTGAGATTTGGCTGTATCCCTTTCAGACTTCAGAGGAGACCAAGAGAGATGTGACATACAGTATATATCAAAGATTTCTTCCTGAATTATGTATGTTTAACAATTTTCTTGTGTTAGTTTTTATCGGATGGATAACTCTGTTTTATACAGAACGTCTAGGAAGTGTTTGGGATTTAGCACCAGACGAGAAAAATATGCAGCATCTTCCAGCATCAGCTCCCATACAAGTATTATCCGCTGGGTGCATCCCTGGTATGTAACATATGTCTGCTACAGGAACATCACTGAACGATTATGTTCCTGCCATACAACTGCTGATGTTAGCATTTGAAGGGCAAATGTGGTTTTATCTCAGGAGATGAATACAGGCATCAGAACAGGACTGGCAAGTTCAATTACATGAAAAAACGCACGTCTGAGGTCGTTGTGTGACATGGCAAAGCCAACATGACTTCAATGTGCCATGTCAACCATGTGTGTGAACTGAGTCGGACAGAAAAAAAGGCAATGAAAGTGATTGATTGTGACTTTGGGGAGAAAAATCTCATGAGGTTATTTTCCCTTTTCAGAATCCCTTAAAGAAACTGTAATCTCCCAGTTTAATGTTGCCATATCTGAGTCCACAATCTGAAGGACTGAAAAGGCAAGAAACGCACATCACAACTGGCACATACTGTACGTGTAATCTCACAGCCTCATGCACTTAACCCAGGTAATTGCTGGCACTTGATGACATTTTTATAGGATGGAATAAAAGCCATCTATTGTATTAGTGTTTTTTCTTCACCTGGGTGCCACGAGAGAGAGTGGTTTTTACAGTAGGAAATCTCAGGAGGCACAGAGCTGGTTACTGAAATGGAACGGTGAAGCCCAGAGCCAGAAGGCAACAGCATCTGCTCTCTCTAGAGACTGTCACCAGCAGTTTGGGCTTAAAGAATGGCTACTTGTGTTGAAATGTCTATGTGCTAGCTCTATTTTTTTTTTCTTACCCGACACTGCAATCCTATGTAGTTCCTTTTGTTAATTTGAAAATGTCCTAATGTGCATGCGATGACATTTTATTTAATGATGGGATCAAATAGTGTAGCTCTCAGTAAATGTCAGTCGAACTCAGGAAATAATGGAGGCAAAAGAAGCCATTTGCATTTTCAGTTTTAAATTAAAGCTAAAAAAATAAAAAATAAAAAAATAACAGAGCGAGGCGTCCATTACTCTGAAAACTGTGAGCTTTTTATTCTGCTTTTCACCTGAGTTTTCTCATATCACACCTCAGGTGTAGAAAGGTTTGTGTCTGGGAAGTTAATGAGTTGTTTTGCTTGAGAGAAATATGCCTCAGTCTTATCCACGACAAAGATATAATGGAAAAGATTAATATCCTTAAAAGAATCTATTAAATGTTAAGATCAACTGATGTAAAAGGTGAGACACTCAATTTCCATTAAACATGAGGGGGCTCTGCAAATTGAAAAACATCCCGCTCAAGACTTCAGTCATTTTAATAGCAGTTTGGGCTGATTCTACCCACTAAGACATTAATACTCCACTGAATAAGATCCAAAGGCCAGATTCTCACATTGCCTTCTATAAAGATAATCTTATTTCTTACTTGGCTGAACTTGAGAGTTGGCTCTGGCAGATAAAACAGACACCAACCGTTTCCCATTGACCTTTCCAGAAAGGAGCAGAGAATGCTTCAGAAAACAAAAACACTCAATGAAAATGCAAATGAATCAGTTGAAAAGCATTCTCACTCTTTCACTGTAAGCTGTTTACTGGCAGAGATTTATTGATCTCAGAGAAAAGAAATTTGAGTTGTTAAACCAACGGCAAGATAATATCTCCTTCCATTATTGAATCTTTGAAACTGTTTGCACACCACTTGTCTTTCTTGTGTCAGAGCTGTGCAGCCAAAGAGATCGTGCGTGGAAGCTGCATGCAAGGATTTTTGTGGTATTATAACAGGGATGCCTGTAGAAATATATGACTTTTATCCACAAGATACCCCTCCCCTCTCCGTTTATTTTTCAAAAGACATTGTGTGCTGATGCATGACATGATCTACAGTACAACATGACTCCACGTCTGATAGAAATCGTCCTTCTGGGCATGGTGTCATTATAATCAGTGGTAATATCATCTTAAAATGTCACTATTTTTTCAACGCAGCTAAACCTTTAGCGGTTCCTGTTATGACAAGAGTAGGCACAGCTGAGGGGGAAGCTAAATAAAAAACTGCTCCATAGTTCTTCCTGAGACTTCTCCAGCTCTCCCACCCGGAGGAAAACACAACGATTTATTGACATTTTTACTCTGCTTAGCCACCCTCCGGACAAAGTAGCAACCAACACCTTATCTTGTAGGCATGCCATTTGGAAAGCAGTTTTGACATGGAATCAGACAGGCGTTAAGAGAATCTATATTGCTGCCGTTATTTGTGAAACACACTGCTCTATGCACGTCTTTCTGCAAAAGTTGCAAATGTGTCCCTGAGAATCACTGTAGGTATTTAACCTTTTCGCCAAAAGCCCGTGGCAGATTATGGGCTGTCTGCTTCCTGGCCATATCTGTACTGGCCATTTTTAGATTTAGGAAACAACTCTTACAACATTTTTTTTTTTTTTTTTTCTTTTCCAGGGTTACTTTTCAGAGACAAGCCGTCAGAACCATTCATGGAGGAGTCCATTGACTCAGCAGTGCATGAACCTTCTTCAGACAGAAACTGGTGGTCTGCGGTCAGGAAAAAAAATATTTGATTGGTCTGAGGCACAGCAAAGATGATAGATATAGATTCAGGGGAAGTTTGCGTTCTTGCTTTTCTTTCTTCTTCTTTTTTTTTTTTTTAAATATCCCGACAAAGGGTTGTTATGAGCTAAGCTGCGAGTCAACTTAAATCAGTTTAAAAAAAAAAAAAGACCAGTGTTGTCAACTTTTTATCACAGGGACTCACAAGCATTTCAGCATATGTAAAAAAAAAAAAAAGAAGAAAGAAGCAACGGAAGCAGTGATTGATAAGCACTGTATTTAGCTACATGATCATTTTAACATTCATATATAATTTTTTTCTTATTGTCAGCACATCTGAAAATAACAGAAGAATCCTGCAAACAAGCGTCGCCCACATCTCTCAGATGTAGCCCACATCTGACATGACTTATTTCCGTGATGCTACGTAGCTTCACTGTTGTCCAAAATCTTTGAAGAACACATCAGTGAGCAGCACAGTTCAATTCAATGCATCCGCGAAAAGCACTGTAGTCTATTTTGAGTCGATTCCATATATACACGACATCCCGCTACAATAAATACTCACTAGAGCAAATGTTAATTGATCCCCAACTGAAAATAGTACCTGGCACATTCACTTTTTACTGCTACAATATTTGAGTGACCTTTACTGAAAGCTGCAGTGCCAGCGTGTTTCAGGGAATTATGGAGCCGTCTTTCAAAAATTAAACTATATACTTGTGAGCTGTTTTTTAAAGATTTTAGGAGTTATGCAGTATGACGGCTTGAGGCTGAGCGCTACAGACAAGCTAGGGAATGTACTGAGAGACGTGGAAACAGTGTTCTTTTTATTTTATTATTTTGTGGCAACAAGAAAACACAGAATAACACCACCACTGAAGGGAAATGATTTGGAGCATTTCTAAATTTCCATCTGGGACTACACTAATTTTAATTTTACATTTTGCGATTCTGTGCATAATTTGGCCACAGTAATTCCACAGCATTCCAGATATCCAAGAAATTAATATGTATTTACTTTTTAAAAGGGCTCTTGACTGCACTTGACTGGGCTCCAACCACTTTGCATTTATTGTCAGTGTGATTTCTTTTTCTGTCCAACTCGATTGCATATTTTAGCATGAGTTTAGACATTTAGATTTAGCCATTCACAAACGGTTGCTGCGCATTAGAGGTGTATTTGCTTTAGTAGGATCGATGCCAAAAAGTGCTTCACGTTTGAATATGCTATCGACACAACAGTGTCCTTACTGCACGTACTGCTTCCGTGCTGTTGTTGAGGCGAGTGACTGCCTGTGAAATCAGAGAATTAACACAGTAAGCATCTGCATGAATTAGAATTAAAATCAGTTTTAGCTGGTGGTTCTGGCTGCTGTGTCTCTTGATATAAAATCAAATCACTGACACCTATTGCAAATATTTAACTTTGTCTGAGCGAATCACAGGAATAAAGATCAATTACATTATTGATTTCAGGGTTTTTGTGTTTGAGACTCATGGTCACCGCAGGAGCTCAGAGAATTCAACATATTTCTGAACAACCAACTGAAACAGATGGCTTGAATAAAGTTCAGTCCTCATATGTCCAAACACAGTGTCGACGTGGGAACATCGCTATAAACAATTAATGACCGCCCCAGCTCTGGAAACTATTGTTCTGCTCAGAACAACTCAGCAATTTATGCTATTGGCTCCCTCCTATGTGTCCCAAACCCCCTGTGCGCACAGTTGACTCTGCCAAAGCCTCAGACATTAATGCTGTGTTGTAGTGTGCCTACATCTCGAGCAGTTTCCTGCCGTTCCTCTCACTCTGAGTTTTCTTCACTCCTTCCTGAACTGGGAATGCACCCTGTCTTCCCTGAGCAAGCATCAAAACAAAATGTGAAGTCTTTATGCTGTAGTGATGGCAGTGTGAGCTGCAGGCCTTGGGCATGTTCTGCATGCCAGTGATAAAAAAATAAAAAATAAAAATCCAGACACAACTCGAGGAGGTTCGATCTGTTTCCCAGTCATACATGGGCGCTGATTCACTCCAAACAATAGCACTCACCTCCATGTCGTTCCTGTGATCGTCATTATGTCTCCATCCGAGGCTGGAGAACTCCCCCACTGTAGGTGAAGATTACCTTCAGCTGTAAGGACATTATTATTTCTCAACACAATCCGCTTTCAATTTTCCTTTCTGCTCAGCATGTGAAAACACGTTCTTTCCTAATCTTCTTTTATGTGCCTTACTGTAACAACAGAAAGGTAAGCTAAGGTTTACTTCTATCCTTCCTCACATTCTGGTAATATAACATCCTGACTTTCCGCCTAAAATTCATGGATTAACTTTTAATCACTTAACACATTAAGGATGAATATAGGGCAGAGTAGAAAGTGACAACAAAAAAAAAAAGGAAAAAAGGAAAAGGAAATGCTGCCTCGTGAGGAAAATAAATCCATTCTAAATGTAAATAATTGTTAACCATGTGGTCGTAGCGACACGAGTGGTGCCAGTTTCCCTGATTTGCATTTGTCAGAAGCATATGATCAGATGCGGTCCCACTATGGCATCTAATCCAGAGGCAGTCTGGCTTTAAGACATGTGATACAGTCTTTACACTCAGCCAAGCTGTACGGGAACATTTGTCTCTTAGTGCTCGCTGAGGAGGGACTCAGCGAGAGCCGCTGCTCAGAGGCTGCCTCTCACTGGAAGGATGCAGACGGTGAAAGAAGAGATTCCACTACAGTTAATTAAGGAGCACTCTGCACGTGGCTATAAATGCGAAGGGGCAAATGAATTCAGTGTCAGTGGGAGCAACTCCTCAAGGGGAAGCAGTGATATTTCAAAGGTGGAATTGAAAGGGCTGTAAATCTATTTCCTGACTCCGGCTTCACGGTCATTTCTGAATCACTGGACTGTTGCTATCAAAGTGTGGGGCAGGGAGGCAGAGTCAGTGGAGTTCCCTCCTTGTGCCAAATTCAGAGTTATTGGATGGGATCAACATGAGCAGCATTATGGATGGATTTATGTCATTCTGTTGAGATATTTGTACTCTCTTTGTTGCTTGGTTGCTCAGGTAAGAGACTCTTCTTTCTTATAGTCTGGGGAGAAAAACTAAATCCTGGGTTTGAATTTTTGTATCGATCTGGCAAAACATAAACATGCAAGCTATAAATCAAAGAATAACTGCACTCTGTTGCATAGATTTTTTTTTCTGTCATTGTATTTATTCCATAATGTGCCTTAATATTGATTTTACTGTACATTTCCATTTGATTCCCAAGAAACGTGTGAAGACAGAAAAGATATAGAAGATGAACAATATTAATTGATGCAGAACATATTTTCCTTCATAAATTAAAAAAAAAAGTTTTTACTCAAAAATGCAATGTAATAACAGAAATTAAATCATTAAAGCATTAAAATGACTCCTGTATACACGGATTTATTTTAAAAGATGATTTACAATTCAGATTGTTGCTGTGAAATCATTTCAGCTTTCAATTTTCTCCTTGATAGATTTCCACCCGTATGACCAGGAGCATTCTTCGCTGTTCTATTTTATTTATTATTTTCTTATCGAAACAACATGGTGAAACATTACAAGCCTTTTGATTCCTATTACCGCCATGTCACTGTCACATTATTCTGACAGATACAGAAAAGCCTCGGCAGGCAGCTGCTTGCGGAATCTTATCTTTCTTTAAGTTTGATTTTGGTTTTGAGGCAGGAGCACAGCTCAGGAGTTGAAGGGAGTCAGGCTGTCAGGGGAAATATCTGCTGCATGGGAAAAACTCCCCAGGGATCACTCCACATTTGCAGTGTTGTGGCTCAGGGACACGATGGGGCAAACTGGGAAGACAAAACAGTGAAGAACTCATTCTTGTATACTCACACTAATGATAAATTCCAATGACTAAAAAACTCCAGCGAGGGATGTTATGGTCAATTATGGGCAGATGTGCTTGGACAAAATGTTTCATTTAGATTTATGTGGTTATTTCTGCTCATGTCGCCTGAAGTGTGCTTTTGAGGGGTGGGGGGCGGGGTCAGGGGTTGAGAACATGATGTATTGTGAGTTGATTCCACCTCTGCCGGTCCTTAGCAGATGTGTCCTGTCATGTCCTGGCTGCTTTGCCTGTGCCTCTGGGTCAGTGTGACTGCCATCCAGCTGTGTCAGGCCACTTTCTACGACACCATCCAACAGCATCACGGGACGAGGCCTGGTCGAACCACAATCCACATGATTGGTGAGCCCACAGAAAATCGGAGATGAGTTCATCTCCGGTTTTCATTCCATCTCTTCAGTTGCTGCTGCTACCTTTTGAGTACCGTTGCAGTCTGGCTTGGTTGGTTGCTTAAGTGTTTAATTAGATTGTTGCAAGTTCAAAGAAAGAAACACTCTTGATTTTATTAAGCCATTACTTTCATTAACATATTAGCGATTAACTATTATTTTTGCTGGCACATTGCGGCGTGACTGATTTTCATTAAGATTTGCACCACATAGCTCGAGAGTTCCTGCACTGAAAATCACACAGGCCGACTCTGAATGCATTTGCGTGTTTCTTCTTGAGCTATTACAGTTGATATTCATGCTACGCTGCTCCCCCTCAATTTGATCTGCGCGATTATGATCCCAGTGAAATTGCACTGAATAGAATATGACCAAAACATAGCGGTCGAACCTCTGTTTTCGTCAGGCGGATGTGAGCCCTGGTTATGGTAAATAATTATGATCTCAGAATTCAACAGAGGAGTGGAGGCTGAATGCTGTCAGAACTTCAAAGGGAGAAGTAGCTGCATGAGTGTGCAGGTCCTTGGTGTCTGTTATTTCCTCTCTGCGCTGGTGCACCTCAAGCATATCAGCGAGAGGTCTTTTCAATGCTCTCAATATTGTAAGTCAGAAGACTTCCTGTTTCGACACCTTCGTTTCATTACCCAGGTCTGTGCCTGTGTATTGGAGGAGAAAGGAAATGTAGAAGAAAAGGAAAAAAGATACTTGCAAATAGGATATCTTCTACAAAGTGGTCTCGTGTCAACAAAGGGAAATGGAATTAATATTTCAAATGTGCATTCAGGTTCCTCTTTGGAGAAAATGAGTTCAGAGCGAACAATTCGAATCCTTCAGGACCCTCTGCCACTGAAAGTGTAAATGCCCTGTCATTCCATTTACCATAGTCCTCACTCCTGGATAAATGAGATGCCAGTTTTATGAGAGGAAGATGGGATGCCTGTCTGGATTGATTCTGACACGAGGACATTTGTTCTGTGCTGTGTGTTGTGTGCCTGTTGGATTGGTGGGAGGATTGGGGTTGACGGGTCATGAATTGGTGGCAAGAAGGCCATTGGCTGCAGACCATTGGGCCAATCATTAAAGGCAGCAGAAATGCCACAAGTTCACGGTGACCGGCATTACCAGAGGAAATCGAGATTACAGAGGGCAAGAGATCAGTTGTGTCCTTGCCAATAGAAATTGAGGTTTACGGGGAGATGTATCGAGTCATTCATCTGTTTGGATTTCGAGGAACAACTAAATTGTGACCCGATTTTCATATCCTTTAAAACGCACACCGACTCTGGATAAACAATTATTTGTAAATAGAAACACCTGAAGAGTGGAAAGCCATCTGAGACAGCAAGATAACAGATTTACAGGCAGCTTTGTGTTTCTCTCTCCCAATGTGTTCCCACTCATAATTTCTTTGACATAGCGAAAGCAGCTGTTCTACCCGTGCACTGACATATAGGCAACCTTATTGCAAAGAATGTGTGTCCAGAAGTCCATTAGCTGTATGACCCTTGAGAAGGTGCTTGTGTTTGCTCAGTGATTCGGGAAGGGTGGCCTGCATTCAACCCTACAGCTCTACTTACAGACTGCTGCCTGCCACTCTCTCAGATATGCTCAGGGCTGTTCTCTGCCTTCCCGGTACAGGCAGTGTTGCTCTCTGCGGTATGATTCATAAGGTGCTGTATTTATTTGGTGCAAAGAGCGTGAACACTGCACAAAAGGGAACAGATTGTGTTTGTCGTGCATCCGTAAAGTGCCGGGCAGAGATGGTGCTTTTGGGGTCGCGTGTTTCTCGACCCCTGAAGATGTCCAAAGGAAACCACAGATGGACAATTTTTCATGTCTAAAACACTGACTTGCGACACAAAAAAGAAAGCATCTCCTGCGTGCAGCGATTTTTAAAACTTCATCCAGATACTAAAAATATAAAAATATGCTGTGGAGGTATGACAAATGACACTTCAGGAGTAACACCTCAGATCCTGTATGATTTGAGACTGATATATATATATATGTGTGTGCTGCAGAAAGAACAAAGGTGTTGAGCGGCAGTCTGTTTCCAGAGAAAGAAACGGTGCTGTTGGTGAAGTAGTGCACCATGTGGAGGTGTGAACGAGCAGAAAGTACGACAAACGGTAGACAGCGGCTGCCTGAGGTGGCCTTGGTCCCTCGTGAACTCACTCCCACCAACTGTTGGCTTTGTGGGGTCAAACTGTTCATAACTGAAAGGTCACTGATTCTCAGCACTCGGCAGATAATCTCCTACCTCGTGGTCGCTGCTAAAATGTGAAGCTGCTAGTGCATGTGTGCAACAAGATAAGATATGCAGAACAAGCAGAAGTAACTGCAAGTATCCACTGTATGCTATAATTTATTCAGACTGATGCCATAAATACTTTACTCTGTGTTATATCCATTTCACTGGTCTTCTGTTGCAAATCCGGCTCCCTCAGTTCCTCGTAATGAAGCACCTTTTCAACGTGGATGAAATTCCAGTATATATTAATATTACCTTTCTCTGAATATATTGATTGCAATTATAGATTATTATTATTATTATTATTTTGTAGAGTGAATGACACACAAATCCCTCATGTTTCCCCTTCAGGAGCTTTAGTGAGGACTAGGGGATCAGTCCTTTTTTTTTTCTTTGTGCGCCAACAAAAGAAGCCACTCGCTGGTAAAGCTCACAATGAAACAAACATGAAAAATGGATTTTCAGCTGTCACAAACAAAGGACTGAATCCACTATGCACTGTTTTAGACACTGACAATTTAATAGCCTTATATAATGCATCCCAGAGGCACATTATTTTGACATACATCTTCTTCCACCCCTCCCTAAGACCTCTTCTCATCCATGCTTTCGCTTGTGTCATCGCTGCTCTGCTGCAGCGCCAATGGGAAGTGGCGTGCAGCCCGAGCCTGAGGCCTCTGCACATCTGGAGCTCAGCAAACACACTCTGTCCTGATGTTGTTACACATGTTACCGTGACGTCAAAGGAGCCCTAGCCTCGGTGTATAACACCCGAAACATCTTCTATAGGCTTTAAAAATAAATTCCTTCCTTAATGGTTCTGCTGAAACAAGAGACAAAGTGTGCTCAGTCGTGTTGGATCACATTTTAGCGGCAATAAAGTATTCATGCAATTTCCCTGGTTAGCCTCGAAAGAAAAATATATTCTTAAGTAAATGAATCTAGGGACAATCAGTGGCCTAATTATTACTGTATGCTCACAGCTACAAATAGGTTTTTACATATTCTAGTATTTCCCATTTATTTTCCCTTTCAGGTTATGAATTATTCATAAGAGAGAGCCCCTCTAAGCTTGTGGATATTTGTTTAAACAGCATGTTTAATTGAAGTCTTTCAGCCAATTCTGTGCTGGGGCTATGGTTTGTGGTCACAACGCTTATATGCAAAATGAATTTCTGTGGCACACAGCTTAATTAATTAGAAAGCTTTCCGACTACACCAGCTGTTTCTAACTTAAGCCACGATCCCTAGGTAATAATAGCAGAGGTGTTAATGGCACTCAAAGTTCATCAGCTCCATGAAGGTTTCAATGTGGCAGGTCACGAAATGACTCTTGTCATACGTTTTAACCGTACATATGGTGGGTCTTTTGACTGTTTCTTGTGTAACGGATTGAACTAGAAATAAAAATAACTGCCCAGAACATTATGTTAATCATAATAAAATATGTACAGTATTATTAGTCATAGACTACTGTAACTGCTCAATGGCACTTACTCATCAGTCAAAAGGGTAATCGCGAATCAGTCACATCTTGAGGTCACTGAAACATGCCACTGGCAACAGTCCTCTGTTCTGCTGTGAAGCTCATTATCTCCGAGGTAGCACGGTTAAAGTCATATCTGGCTGATCATCAGCCACTGAAATATAATCCTTATCATCAGTCGTTTAGGCTGTGTCTTCATTTTGAGATTTGCTGTCATTTAAAGGCCTCTAGTACCAAAACAGTGTTTGATTCATCACCTCGGATTTCATGTGACAGAAAACCAACATAAGCAGTCTTATTGAACTTTGTGCCTGCATTTATTCATGGTATCAGTGACTCGTAATCAACCTTGAAAACACCTTAAAAAAATAAAACTACATTCCTTCATTGCTTGAGATTAAAGACTGTGAGAATTAGATAAAAAAAAAAAAAAATGTCTGAAATGCAGGCTGAAATCATCCTATTATATTTTATGTTTTTTAACTTTAAGATTATTAATGTTACAAGATAAAACTGGAAAATAGTGGACAGTAAAGTAGAAAATCTTACTGTGGAATTTGTTTGACCTAAATCAGAAAACAAATTAAATCAAAATCTTTGATAATTTCTACTTGACTTTAATCTACCGGCGAATCCAGGCTTAAAACTCTGAGGGATGACACTCGACATGAACCTCGATAGCGGAACAAAACAAAACCACCAGAATTAAATCAGTTAGTTATAAATGACCCAGAGACACTACTATATCACATGTATACTGTGCCCTCCGTAGAGGGAGCAATATTCATAAAAAAAAAAAAAACAACCTAATTTGATCCATCTTCAGTCTTCTCCCTTCACTTTTCCAGCATCAGCCTGGTGCAATAACTCCACTCAGTGTCAAGAGGTGTCCTATACAGACATCTATTTTTATCTTGTACAGTCACCGGGTGAACAAATTACCAGTGAAATATTTTACTTTTCAGTCCTGCTCTACAAATAATATCCTGACGAGCACTAGCACTGTGCTCTGACAACTGACCTAGCTACGACACGGCCTGTACATTAGCACGGTCATTATGGTCTGAGGCCAAACCTGTAACAGTTAAGAGCTCACAGTTATCCCATCGCTACTGCAACATATTATTTAAATAAGTTTACAAAAGGCTGTGAATTTTTGTACAACTCTTAGCTATGTGGATTCTGTAAAGAATGCTAAAACCGGAAGTAATTTGGCTCCTGGCATTATTCTGCAGGTGTTTATAGTGATTTAATGGAAGGTAAAATCGTTTGTCTCATGCCACTATAAGATAAGTTAAGCTTGTATAGTGTCCAGTAACACAGGTGAGTTGTTTTGAGTGATCCAGCTGCCAACACACCCATTAGTGTGCTCCTCTCTGCCTCCTTCTTAGTATTTCTATCTCAACTGTTCAAAGGTTTTGGATTAATTTTTGGCGCAACTATCTGCACATCAACTTTTCTGCAATATGTAATTGATTTAAACTGGTTTCTTGGTCGTCCATGCAGTCCACGGGATTGTATTCAACCCAAAAGGAAAGAGGTGATGAGAGCCTATGTGGATGACATATTGGCTATCTCATGTATAGTGTGCCAGCCTTTCTCAAGGGATGGTATTGTGCACCCTTGATCTTGGCTCCTCCAGGCAGCCTCCTTGCTTTTTGATGCTCCTCAGTAGAGTACAAAAGTAACTAGGATGCAATGATGGCAGACCACAACAAATTAGTGGTCATTTGAGCGACGAGACACGAAAATAAGGTCATGGGAAGTACCCTGAGATGAGGGCGGAGATGTGTCAGCATTTTTCAGAGCTCTGTTTATTCAATCAAACCCTTCCGTTGCTTGCCTGCTAAGCTCCTGAAAAGCTCCCAAGTCAGAAAGCATGTTTTGTTACCATGACGACCGGCGACCAAGACTTCTCAGACTTCAGAGTTTTAAATTTACATTTTTTTTTTTCCTTCTGTTTAAACACAGTTATGAAAGGATTTATATATTTTTTGCGACTGGCCAACCCTGCAGTTTCAGAGTGCAGTTGACTGTTACAGCACTCTGATGCCTTGCTAGTGGCTTCGCCTCTGTTAATATGAGCCGACTTGGCTTATGATCAGAAACTAGCAAACCAAAAACTTTGCTAAGGGAGCCAAACATCAAGCAAGTTCAGCAGCACAAGACATAGCGAGCGACATTTCCCACCAGCGCAACAGCAAGATGGCCCGCTCGGCGTGTAACTTGCAGCCTTTTATTTCTCAAAGCTCTCATCAACAGCTGAAAGCGGCGATATACTCTTGTCATGCTTCTTCCTCAATCACCCTCTTTTATTCTTTTTAGATTTTTCTCTTCTTTCCTTCCTCCATAAATGTAGCAGGCATACTTGCCAAGGCTTGAATTTTTCTCTGTGTCTTCCTGGTTTTTGGTATGTTGTTTTTCCCGGGAAACTCTCTTACTTTATTATGAAGAATGTTCATACACAGATCCATAAGTTATCTAAGTTACCAGTTTGTTGCAATACAAACAACACATACAATTTCAGCCTAAAACCTGGCAAACAGCAGCCAGATGTGAAGGGTGTGTGCACAGCTTTTTTTCTGCATAATGCAGGCAGCCCAGTGGAATGCTGAATGAATTAGCTGTGCAACTTTGCAGATTTTAAAATGTCAGGCCAGTGATCCACTTAAAAATACCTGCAAATTTTAAGTTGAACTGAGCAACGTTCATTTATATGCCCTGGTCACTCTGCCTTTTGGAAAAAAATGATGTAAACCAACGTGCCAGCCTTAATCGACAAGGGACAGACAAGGCTGAGAAAACGTCTGGAGCAGAACTCACAATTGATTGTCTGCACCCAATCTGTGGTAAAACCAAGCAGTTTTATTGGAGGTAATTTGACAGAGATAGCTAGCTGCCCCACAGGATTACATTGCAGCTGTTTTGCAGTTGTCAGGTATACCATCCTTGCTAAATAGTAGACTGCTTGCAAAGATGTTGTCATCCCTATCAATTATTTACATGCAGATACATTGGAAAATATTGTCAAAACTTGCTTGGTCCTCTATGGGCTTAAAACACAGACAAATCAATCATTAGAACATAAAAATGTCAAATGTAGAAATATGAAGCTTTACATACAGCAAGTAAAACAATGTGTGCACAAAGACAGCTCCTTAGGAATATACACTAGGTACTGTGAGGCCCAAACATGGTACATTGATGTTAAAGTTTATTTACAACCACGGACTGTGGCCTCAGGCCAAGAATTTCTCTAAGACATAATTAGGACTGTGCATACACGAGGCCTACTGTTTAAATGCTGCTAAGAATAGTAGTAACACATTTTGCCCCAGAATGACATTATTAGTTGATTGTTTCACACCACTTCCTCTCTCTTAGGTATGAGAAACAGTGCATCCTCTTGGGGTCATTAGACAGATTTTTAGAGCCTTGTTGTGTTTGTAGTTAGCAGCAGTTTTCTAAATATGTTGCTGTGACAGCTGCCATAGCTCAAGGATAGTTGACTCTGAAACCCTGTATCCTGATAAAAGTGTTCAGTTTGCTTTAATCCAGAAATAGTCCAAAACAAAGCCGAGCTATTACAGACACCAGTCTTACTGATGTGTGCAAACAGCAAACCAAATGAGTGTGTGTGCTAATATTAATGCTCCGGAAAGTTACTGAACCAGCTTATCTGTAGCAACAGTTATCTGTGGCTGAAAGCGAATTAGTGGCTTCTTAACAGAGTTTATGGCTAACATGAATGTTTCATAGTAATTAATACATAATGATGGTGCTGAGTGTAATTAGAATTAAACTTTCATTACTGTGAATTGTGCATAGGCATTAGACCAGGGTCTGGATGGGGAATATGTCAAGGAGGTAAAGGAGCACTTGGTTTATACTGAATAATAAATTAATGACAAATATAAATGTATATTTTTATATAAAGGTTCCGGGTTCGAATCCATGGGCCTTTCTGTGTGGAGTTTGCATGTTCTCCCTGTGTCTGCGTGGGTTCTCTCCAAGTACTCTGTCCAAAGACATGCTCTGTGTTAGCACTGCAATAGACTGGTGACCTGTCCAGGCTGTACCTCGCCTCTCGCCTGATGGCAGCTGGGATAGGCTCCAGCCCCCCTGCGACCCTTCACAGGACAAGCAGTTACAGAAGATGAATGAATGAAAGAGTATTTTTACATAAAATAATATCAGTAATAGCTGCTGTTTTCATAGACAGATTGTAAGGCTCCTGGATACACACATGTAAATGGCTTTACCACCATTTTCACGCAAGACCAAGACACCAAAAGAAACAGAAAGGGGCAAAATGAAAAAAATTATTTTGTTTTTTCATTTTGTGTGTCACTCTGTGTTTCTTCGCGGTCATTTGTGTATCCCGTTTTGCTTTTCTGTTTCGTCGTGTGTCTCATTTTGTGTGTCTTGATGTTTCGTGTTGCTTTTCTGGTCATTTTGTGTTTTACATACCTTTGTGTTCATGTCACCCAGACTGAAGGAGACACAAAATTACTATAATTTCATTGTTTCATTTTGCATCACTTTGTGTGTCTTTGCGGTCGTTGTGTGACTCATTTCCCCATGGCATTTTTGGTGTTCTGGTCTAGGTCCCACCGTTTGATTAGACAATGTCAGAAAAGTGAGAACCACTAATCTGAAGCATTTCACAGCTACAAAGCTAACTACAGACTACAGTAAATGTTATGCCAGACTCCGTGACACCACTTCAAATTTCTCTTGATTAATAACATGAAAAAAACTCAGTACGACCTTCTCATCTTTTGTTCCCATGCCAGAGAATCAGAACAAGCCCTCACACAGAAAGGATCCTACCATCACCGCTCTTCACTCTAATTGCTGATGTCAGTGGTTGCACAAGCCTGCGTGGGTTCATGTGTGAGCACTCTTCGTTGTTAATTCAACATTTCTGAAACAAAAACTACTGCTGAATTAATGATAACCTTGTGTCCCCACCGTTTGTAAATATTATATCAGAAAGTTCAGACCTTCTTGTCTTATGATGAGGATTGTCCCAGCAAATATGCTCCCTGCCAAGGTAGAAGGCTACCCCAGTGCCTAGTTTTCCTGTTAACCCACATTAAATGGAAGAGTAGAGATGTTGAGATGTAACAGGTTTGGCACTGGGACTTCTCCCTTTATGGCTTTTTAAAAAATTTTTTTTTTGCTTGTGAAGGATTTACAAGATGTGACAACCCTCCGGCTCTCCTTGCTCCTTAGACGGTTTTGTCACTTCACTGTTGGCCAAGCGTGGGGAAATTTAGATGTGACTTTAAGGATTTTCCGACCCAGTTGTTAGACACGTCGTTTATTAGAATCTAGTTAAAACTAGGTCTGTAGAGTTATTTCATTTGACTGAGGCCCCTGTCGTCCCCAAACAGCATCAGCGTAAAGAAAAATTACTTTTATTAATTCATCCTCTGTACTTATACGAGACCTCATTTCCCCATTTTTGATTTTCTCAATGAAAGCAATACCTCTTGCAGAATGGGAATTATTCTTGAGAAATCATTTCGTGTGGTGGTGCCTTTGTGGTAGCCTATTTTAAATGCTTGGCAGGAATATGAAATTCATTATCATTACTTAGACCTCATTAAACTGAAAAGAAGCATCTCAACTTACTAATTGGTTCCAAGGGGGAGGGTTGTATTAGAAATAAGCAAAGGAATTAATATTGGGTTTATCAGGCTCTATTGCATATTTCAGTTTTTTTCGCATCCTGCTCTAATATCTCCTTGGTGTGCCATAAGTCTTCCGGCATATTTACTCTACAGATCCAATTACCTTTCCTGCAGAGACTGGAGTATGCACATGTGAAAATGGGGGGACAAAAGTGAGAGTATTACATTTCGTCAAATATGAACAATATGACGGAAAGCCTGACTGAAGCATTTTAAGTTGTGCATCACTGGGAGACATTTCATTACAAGAATAAGACTTTTTCATAGGTTTCCATTATGATCTGTATCTGATCAGTCTATACCATACATTAACACATGTTTTATGTCTTCCTTAACTGCAGCAGGACTGCTCGATAGTGTAAAGATAATATCTGCTGTATCTCTCCCATTATCTGCTGACTTATCTGCATAATAATCGCCAGCGTCTCCTCAGAGTACATGCCATACAGCATGAAAGGTCATTTAGTCTTTGTACTATGCATATTACGCAGTTTACATGTTGCAGGCACATTTGGCACCCTGCGTAGATTGTCTGGTTGGCAGCGAAAGGGCCAGCAGTCACATCAGAGGCGAGCAGCCGTTCTCTAAAGGCTCTCCGGCTTGGCTCTATCTCTCCTTTCCTTTTCTTCTCAGTGAATGTAAGTCCTTTCATCAGCGCAGTCGATCTAAAAATATGAAATACCAGTTCTGGACATTTGCCAGTCAGGGAAAAGGGTTAGATAGAAGAAGGACAGGAACAGCTTGACATTTAAAAATGAATGACATCACACTGACAGGAGACATATTTTTACATTGCAGTTTTTCTATTTGCCCATTCTAAAAGGACTCGGGAGTAAACGTGCGCTACAAGAGGATAATGCAGACGGAGCGCCTTTGTTTATGTGTGTTTAATGGACATGAAAGCTGCCGTGTGATTGCTGTACTTTGCTGTCACGCTCAACAAGCCACCCATCTCCAGCATAACAACCAAATAACTAGAGGCCTTTTTCATGTGCAGGTTGCACTCGTTGAGAGTCAGAATAGCATTTAATGCCCTTGATCAGGACCAGTCTTGCAGTGTCCCAGGCCTGTGTGTGACAACATAAGACGACAGGCTTTGAGGCTCACGTGCAAAAACCCATTCCCTGCTACTCGCAGCTTCCTCTGTTGCATGCAGTTCTCATGCATCTTAAAACAACACCAGCTCTGCTCTGTGAGTAGTCATTTTGCATTTCAATAAAGTATCACCCATCTTTGGCCCACTGCACAGGACCAATCTTCCAGCCTCCCAGCCTGACATGCTGTCAAAACCACCAGCCATATTTCATGAATTTCTGTGCTTTTATTTGTCACGGACAGTGCCTTTTTTTAGAGCAGCAAATGGTAGTTTCCTATACTTGTAAGTTGTTTTGATTTCCTTTCTGTCAAGCTCATGCAAACATGCACACGCGTTAAGGAAAAAAACAAACTGCTTAGTTAAAAAAAAAAATACCCTCATGTGTTCACACTTTTAATATCTGAATCCTTTCCCCAACACTGTTAATTCCGAAAACATTTCAAATTCCTCGTCCTCTTCTCCAGCCTTAAAACAAATTTGTCTTGCAGTTTATCAAACAATATGTCACTCACGTTCACCCCACCATCTATGTCTAGAATAACAACAGTACTACAGGGACTTCAGATGTTTTTGCAGAAGGTAGGGGAAAAAATAGTCTCTCCGTTTGACACCATGCAGTCACATGTTTTGTGTCTCTCACTGTCTTCCATCTGCATTAATTTGACATTCTCTAATCTGGCACTCCCATTTCCTGTCAGCAACAGAACTGCTGTACCCTGCTGGCTTGGATGTCTGTGGAGAGCATGCACAGGGAAAGTGTCCTATTATGGGTCACCTTGATGCATTTCTCATTAAAAGGTGACAGGCATGGCGCTCGAAAACATGGACTGCTGTGGTTTGGAGATCGGGGCCTGCTGTCTCTGGCAAATCACTATTAAGATACAAAATAATTAACTGCAGGAACTGTGGGCTTGCAGGGCCGTTCTTGTGACTTGGACTGAGCTTTTTTTTTCAAGTTATTCAAATCCCACACTGTTGTAAAGATGTATTGTCGCATGGCACTTGTGCGTGAGCATAAACATTCAGTATAGGGTGCTGTAGTGTCACTGATCGCCTGTCACTGGAATCCAAAGCCCCAGGAGAGACGCTGGTTATCTGCTAAATTGAGTCCCTTAGGCTTTCCATTTGGTTTGTATATGGGGTGTGACAGTGACTACTCTCAGTGCAAACCTTTCAGTCATATATTCTGTTCATTAAATTCACACATTTTACATGCATTATTATTAGATTTTACCCAGAATATAAATGGTATTCAGTGTCACTCTGTAAATTCCACACATAGTATATTTTCATGTACACACTGTTTTTTGAAAGCTGGGAACAGATGGTCGAGGAGTGTTGCCATTCAGAGGGTATACTTGCTATCAACGTCCCGAGAGACAACCACACAGTCTGGGCTCATTACAGTAGACAGCGAGTCATTGCATACTTATTGCGTAGTGACATTTCTATTGAGATAGACTGACCATTTTCCTCTGCGCAATGGCTGTTTCATCACGTCTGAAGAACC
The DNA here is from genome assembly GCF_963514085.1 of Chelon labrosus. Lineage (NCBI taxonomy): Eukaryota > Metazoa > Chordata > Actinopteri > Mugiliformes > Mugilidae > Chelon > Chelon labrosus. The sequence continues at coordinate 19,641,532 of NC_140360.1, read as the reverse complement.
ATTTACTGGTCCCACATGAACCCTGTTCACATTCATTAGGCAGGCAGAACCGCAGATCCACAGAAATTCAGAAATGGTGCTACGCGTTCATGTCATGCATGATTTGACAGCATTTGCCTTCATCCAGGCTTGCTGTCCATAACTCATTGGATTTCGATGCAGTGTTGTTGGCTTCCCGCATGACTCATTGTGCCGGGGACTGTAGAGTGATCGACACTCACTCTCCATCCAGCAGCTGAGACACTGCCAGGTGTTGTCATTTGTGTAGATAACAGCATTACAGTAAAGTGCTGTGAAAAATGTCCATGTGGCAAACTTGAACTACGTAGATTTCTCCGTGAGAAATTGTGTTTGGGTCCATTGTCAAATTTATTTGACAGTTAGATGGGTGGAAAAATGGATGGAATAAAACAAATCATGGAATTGAAATGAGTCCAGAAATAATCTGAATTCAGCTTTTCTTCTTTTCATTGTGTGTAATAGTGTAGTTTGGAAAGAAATATGTGGAATGATGTGAAGCTGCAGATGGTTTTTCTGACACTGTGAAAGTTGTGCAGTCTGATGGTGTGCTACACTGCTGCCTCAGATGAGAAGATCATTGAGAAATCATGAGCCTGGCCTAGTTGTATATAATGCCATCGAGGCATGTTACTCATGCCTGACCTTGGAAACAGCAGCTGACAATAACAGCCTCAACATAAAGTCTGTCTGAGATACTTCTGCTTCTGCTCATGGTTTCCATCCTTTCATTTACAATTCAATTTCTTGTTTTCTAAAACAGCAAAACAGTAAAACAGCAGCGATGCACAACAGTAGAGGTAAGAATCTCACCACTAGGCTTATTTTGTGGATCATGAACGAATAAGTGTAGGAAGTCAGCATAGACAAGAAGCTGTATGTATGTATGTAGATGTATTCTGCTTTAGCACGTAAGTGCTTTGAATATTCAGTGGTGGAATTCTTTACTTGGGAACCTTAAAGGTAAAAATACAGCAACAAATATATAAATTCCTGCAATAAAAGTCATACTAATTAAAAGTATTTTAGCAAAACTTATTCAGATGTAGATGTGTAGAATGGCACATTCATTTCTGTTGCAGCTGAAGCTTTGTTTAACTCTAGTCAGTCTCTAATGTTCCCAGAAGTCCCAATCCTACAAAGACAATTCTGGCTAAAAAAATAAATAAAAATTTCTAGTGAATTAATCTTTTCTACGGTAAGATTTCAGTATGTCAGACTTAATTAAAATCATCTGTGTTACAAACTGTCAGTATCTTGGAACAGGAAAGTACAAGGCTGCGATAGGATTGTGAAAATTGAATAATTTGCATTATAAGTAAGTAGAGGTTATAAGTTGCAGTGAAATTAAAATAACATGGATTTAGAATTCAAAAACCTAATCTGTCAAATGATCATTAACTAATGCATGAGGTTTAGTAAAATGCCCTTTAATATTTACATATTCTTATTAGAAGAATCAGTACTGCTTAGTCTGAAGCTCCATTATGTCGTCTACAGCTCTGCAGCAATCTAATGTCTGAGATACCCGGCATCTAACGAAAGATGCATTGCGGGAAACTTATGTTCCAGGGTTTTTATGGTGCCATACTGGAACCCAAAGTCGCGATATCTCAACGTTTTAAGTTCCATCCTATGGTATGAGTCCAATATTAAATCACTGCATCCAACCATCCATCCATTATCGAGTGCCGCTTATCCTTAGAGGGTCAACCCTTCACCCCAAGCATGTCTTTGGAATGCGGAAGGAAGCTGAAGTGCCCACGCAGGGACAGGGAGAACATGCAAATTTCACACAGAAAGGGCCCAGCCAGCCCGCTGACAGCTTCAAACCCAGAACCCTGCAAGAATGCTGTGATGCAACAGCGCCAACCACTGTAGCGCTGTGCTGAAATCACTGCAGCACCACGTTAAGTACAGAACTTGATTAATTACACTTGTTTGAGTTCCTTCAAAGCACTCTCTCACAGTAAATATTTCACTACATATGCAGAAAGCAAATTAGGCAAGTCATTTTGTATGTTCTTCGTAACCTCTCCCAACCTCTTTCCACCTTCTATGCTTAATTTGGTTAAATATTGAGGTGGCATGAATGTGAAATTCATAGTGATTTATACACATGGGGCATGGCATCTGTAACCCTAGAAGACAAAGACAGAGAGCAGAGAAACTGGGACCATAAACCGCATCGCTAAATACAGCAGATGTTCATTGTTCTCTGGGTTATTTTTATTTATTTTTTTCATAAAAGACCAACAAAAGAAATCTCAGCACAAGAAATAAATCACCATAAGAAACCGAACAACACCAGGAACAAATCATCAACGGTAAGCATGACAGAACTCCCACCACATATAGAACGAAGTTATGATTTTTTCCAGCTTCCCTAGACCTAAAAATGAGCTGTGCCCTGTTGGGTGCAGGTTGTATAGGTGGTCACCTCGTTTCCTGACAGCCTCTGGTTCCCAGCTCAGAGTAATGAAGAAGCAAAAGCGGGGAGCATGGCAACAAAAACAGGGCAGTTGTAGTTGAGGCCCTCTGCTTCTGCATGACCTCTGACTTGATGAATGACAATTTCTGCGTGACCCTTGTTCCCTGTCAATCAAAACGTTGCTGGAAAAGGAACACAAGCACACGCACAACTCAAAGACCCTGAAGCTGTCTGTCATCTGGGAACCTGACTTTGTTCATCGTCCCTGATAATGGGAGAAATGGAAATACAGAAAACAATTAAACCCTTGCGTGGTTCCAGCCCCCACCTGAGGAGAGCATTCATATCCAGCCATGTTATCCTCCGTCTCTCTCTGAAATATTTATCATGCAAGGATGGGGTCTCGGAGCATGCAGCGTGTTGTACTCGCTGGCTGAAACCATCGGTGAACTTCAGAGTGCTTGTCACTGTTGCATAGCTTATGTTTAAAGGTACCCAGTGTATCTGGCAGCTGGAAATACCATGCCGATTTGCATTTTTATTCGATTTTAATGTATTCTTCGGAGGTGATGATTTTCCAAATATAGAGTATCCCAATTCTTTGCTCTGTTTGTTAGCAACAAGCAATGCAAGTTAATTCTGTTGAGTAGTGTGTTTTTAATAGATCAAAGAGGAAATCTGGGGCTGTCTTATGCAATTAAGGAGATGCATTAAGAAGAACAAACCCCTGTGGGCTGTTGTTTTCAAATGATGCCCCACTGCTTCCACTGGTACATCACGATTAACGTTGTGCAGACATGCCCTTTTGTTGAGTGCATCAGACAGCAAGCAACATTCTCCCAGACCGACTACAAGATCTGGATATTTTTCAGTGAAAACCAAAGGCTGTTGATGTTTTCTGAAATACAGAGCCAGGAGTCATGATAACCCCAAGAAACACAACTCGACAGGCCGCGAAAAAAGGAGAAAAAAGACAAGTTTTTCCTTCCGCATGAAATTTGGCTGTTAAGTTTGTTCCTTAACGCTTGCTCATCCGATCCACAACTCCATTTTAAGCTGAGTTCTGCGTTATCAATTCTCATCAGTTTTTTCAGCAGATTTAAGCAGATTTACAACCAGGTGCCGCAGTTTATCCACATATGTGTATCTAATATCCACACAGAAGAAAGTTTATCACTCTGGCTTCTTTCAGGGTCTCGTATGAAAGAGGAGCTATAGATCACTTTTCATACAATGATGTAAAAATGAGAGAGTCAAAGTGAGATAAGCCCCTCCATCCAGCAGGTCACGGCGCTGATTAATCCCGAGTGGGGATCACATGATGACTTGGCTTTGAAATGATCTTTTGAACACATTGAAAAGCTGTGATCTCCACTGTGGCAAACTGTTTCTCTTGCAAATCAACACATAAAGTGCTGCATCCATGATGTTGTGATTAGAAAACTGAGACTTGGGATTCAAGGTTAAATTACACAACATTGTGAACACCCTGCCATCAGCCCCATTTAACATTTATATCAAATGAACTTCATGTAGGCAGCGCATTAACTGTAACAGCCTATGATTCACTATAATGTAGTTAACAGTAAGAAAGATATTAGTCTAACATTTTCAAACCAGTGCAGATTGGAGCAGTGAGCTGCCAAGTTTAGTGCCCCAGGAGCTCAGGAGCATTTCAGCCATGGGGAGGCAAACACCTTTCACGAATCTTCTCGTCAGCCTGTGGACTCAAACCTGTGACCTTTTTCAGTTGCAGTCCCACTCTCGCCACCATTAGCAGGCTGATTAATCAATCAGTGGGGAAATTAGTACTAATGAGACGATCATTTCAGCATATTACAAATACAAAAGCACAGAATGTGTACATTCCACTTTAGCAAATATTGTACTTTCACGTCAGGTTTTTGCTTTTCTTTTGAACAGTTGATAAAATTAAGAATGTGTCACTGTATCAATAACAAAAATAAATTTATTTGCAACTGAAGGAAGCAGGAAGCACAAGTTTCATACAATGTCTGTAAACATATTTGATGATATACACGTTAAAAAATAAAGAAAAAAGAACCGAATCATACACAATTATTTATTGCTTAAAGATATGTCTAATCTAAATGTGTTTAAAATTCATGGACACATTGCAGGTAATGATTTTTTATACATATTTCTATGGATTTTTTTAAATTGTATTTCATTTTTTATTTTCTGGCCTTCATTTGATAGTTGCCTTGAGGGATGGGGGAATATGAATGACATGCAACATGGGTCCACTCAGCCAGGAGCCAAAATACGGATGTTGTGATTGCACGTCTTAACAGTTGTGTTGTTTTTTGTTGTATTGCTTAATGAGAAAGAGAGTTAGATCCTGAGGCAAAATAAAAGAAAAACTCCTGTCACAAGTTCTAAGAGTCCCAGGCGAAATCCTTAATTGTTTTGTCTAACCGACAGTATATTCAATTTAAACAAACACATTACATAAAACACAATAAAATTAAAACAAAAAATGATCTCAGAGATCATGGAGCAAGGGAATATTTGGCATTTTGACTTTAGCTAATGGATCATTATTGCAGATTTGCATTTTGCATATCAACTAGTGGAATAATTAGTTTGTATTCTACTTAAACATGTTCATTTGTCGCCGTTTTTACTTTAGCTTTACCTCAGCTGTAGTGATTCCTTCTTGACTGCTGCTCTGATTACAGCCGGCTTCTCTTAAGACAGTGAGCAAGCTGCATTTTTTGCATCTAAGAAACAAAATCAACAAATCCAAGAGGACCTCACAATCTAAAATATTCAAACGCAGTATAGTAATATATGCAAATCTAGCCATGATACATTTCACACACCCACAGCTCATTGTCAAACATTTCTTCAAATCACGTCGCTGGCACTATACCAGATATTTTTCCCCTCTCACCGCTCCTTCTGTCCACAACCTCCTTGATCTTCTGTCATGCTGATGGGTGTAATTGTCAGATGGTCCTTTTCTGCACAACTCTCATATGTGGAGAGTGTGAGTGCAGTGGGTGGGAGAGAGGCCAGCGGTTGAGGTGGGTCGAGTCCGTTCGGTCCAGTCCTCTCGTCCTTCAGGGCGCAGACAGTAGTTTGGTGATAATTGCACGGTGGATCCAGTGTTCATATGCATGATAACCCTGGAGCAGGCCTCTCCTCCTGCTAATAGATGTCTTTTTTCTGTCCGCTCTCACACATCTCTTCATCATCATTTTACATTCAACAAGCTGCAGGGGCCTCGCTTGTTCAAAGAGTACAAGCACAGGAATAATTATTCTGGTTTACGGCAAACTTGTTAGAGGTTTTACAATTATTTTGCTGTGTGACACAAACAATTCATGAACATGGACCTTGCAACTTAATCAGAAGACACATTATGTTCATGTACCTTGTAATACACTTTCAGAATTAAGAACAGAAAATACAAATTAAATAAACAATACTAAAATGCATAAATCACGTACTTTATTCACTACTTAAACAAGAGTGTTATGTATTGTGAGTAATTATGCTTTAGACACTGGAGTATTTTGCAGTAAAATAACACATATGGCTGATACTTGTGTTTATAATATTATTAGACTGTTAATACTGAACCATCAACGAGTAAGCAGCTATTCACTGGGGTACTGGTTCAAGCCATCTCTAGCTATAGGTGCTGTACAGATTTAAGTCCAAACTTAAATCTGACAGGCCATGAGATGATTAATGGGAGAATAATAATAATAATGATAATTTAAAAAGGCATTTCAATGAACACATGAGAAGTTAGTGAGGGCAAATGACAAACACATCTGAAACACGGCCAGGGCTCCCAGCGAGCCAGAATAAGAGGTGGATATTTCCATGCAACATCTGAAAAGTGATTTGAGGTATGACAAATTTAAAACAATCTGTCACTGTTTTTCTAAACCAGAATGACGTCTTCAGAAGTCTTGTTTTGTCGGATCAATCAGTATACAAGGGTAATGAGAAAACAGAAAAACGTTGCATCGGAGACACTGGCAGCATGGAGCTTTCTGTCCTCAAAAATGGGAGTTGCTGTTGCGATATCTAACATCCACTAATCGGTAAATCAAATAAGCCTTATGGTTCTAATTAAGTGGATCAGAAAGTGCAACATCTGTTTTTAAAATAGAGCAAATTCTAGAATCTAGAAATACTCAAGCAGGGTACATGCTGTTAGTTAAGGACAGCGCTAGACTAAATTAGTTACTGTCTGTTAATCCACAAAGGTGCTCAGAAAGCAAAAGTTGCTCTCTTTGATTGCCCCTGAGATGCTCACTTAACGCAGTCTGTTGTTTGTTTGTGTTTCTCCTTATCAGAGGGAGGAACGTGTGAAGTAATTGCCGCTCACAGATGCTGTAATAAGAATCGTATTGAGGAGCGGTCACAGACAGTCAAGTGTTCCTGTCTGCCGGGGAAGGTGGCTGGAACCACCAGAAACAGGCCCTCATGTGTCGACGGTGAGTATTTTAGGAACTGAAGAAGCAATAAAACATCTAGTTTCAGTACATTCCTGTTCTATGGTTGCACTGCAGTAAATTCATGTTTTCCATTTTCTATATTTCACTCCAGCTAATATGTTCTGCATTAAGCTAAATATAAAACCCTGCCAGACAAAACTGCTATGTTTTGTAAAGATACAGAGATTTGTTCAAATCTCTCAAAAAGCCTTAGTCACCCATGCAATACCTTGTCCCCAGTAAGATTAACATTACCTGGGATAATGTCACATCCAAATTCTGTTGCTGACAGACAGCAGAGGGTATCTGCAGGGGGAAGCTTTACTCTAACACGAAGCAGTCAAACACAGCTGCTGAATGTAGCGCACCTCGGGGAAGAGTAAAGGAGCAGGGGGAGGAAAAAAAGCAAAAGGCAAAAAGATGCACACAAAATAGGTGTTGATTACGTATGTGTATGTACCTTGTAGATATCGTATGACGGTTTTAAACTTGCTTTGACAAATATCTGCTACACGCGCACAATCCCTCATAAGAAACGTATTTCGGGTCTGACAGACCTAAAACACACATTGGTTTCTGGAAACCTCTCACCTGCAGCTTTTATCTTAAATCCTTTTGCAAATATTACTGCAATCTCTGAGCGGACCGGGGGACTTTGAGGTCTCTCGGTCTCGACTATGACAGATTCTTTTCCTCTGTCACACATTACAAACCATTTACTGTCTACTTACCCTGTATTTAAGGCAATTTTCTCCCCTGATAGCAGGAATGTGGTGTGCATTAACGTCAAGTCCCAGTCACACCTACCAGTCCTCTCACTTGATGAAAAGCCTCAGTTCCACCTTCTGTATTCATGTGGAGCTGCATCTAATAAAGAAGGTGCATTGTAATTGAAATAAAAGGCAGCTGTTTTGCACTAAGACACGTTGTCTAAAGCATATACATGTGACAGATACAGCCAAGTTACTCGTTGACACTGCAGACGAGACTCATTTAATAATTAGAATTAGACATCTCCATCTCAAGGCCATCTATTCCTGAACTGTCAAGGCTGTGCTATCTGGCTTTGGACTCTTTTTGGGGTGAAATCTACCTGCAATGCCATTTCTCTTGTCTTTGTTGCCTGTAGCATCCATAGTAATTGGGAAGTGGTGGTGCGAGATGGAGCCTTGCCTGGAGGGGGAGGAATGCAAGACGCTCCCTGACAACTCGGGCTGGATGTGCTATGCCGGGAACAAGATCAAAACCACGAGGGTAAGATAACCTCTCTTGACCACAGGAAGCGAGATATTACAGCAGAACGGTGGTAGAGAAATGTACAGCGCTGTGACGCTCGCTGTGTCATCAGCAAAACGGCACCTTTATGGGAATTGTATTTCACTGCAAATTGACTTGTTAGCAACACAGCCTAACCCCTCATTGTCTTACCTCGTCTTCTTTTCAGAACACTCAGCCATACACAACATCAACATATTAACATTTTGCGGAAAGGATGCACGGGAACACCTCTGGTGCAGAGGTAAATTTGGTCAGCCTCTTCATTTGTACTGGAACACCGGTACAGTAATTAATTTCTCTCAACTGTTTTAAATGCTGAGCTTTGTGAAGAGAAAAACCCCACTAGTTATATTAATCTCTGTGATATTTACGTCATTCTAAATCAAATTTCCCTTCTCATTTCAGCACTGTCATAAGAACAGTTATCACCAGAGACAATGAACCTATTGTTGCTTTAAGAAATGTGAACTCTTCTCAAATTAGAGTGTAAAAAAGATGTAGAATACATAAAGCACATCCTGCTCAAGGCTCCTGAAAATACTGACGCTCCAAGCTGCCTGCGGGGAACTTCATCATAACCTTGTAATGAATACATTTTCATCATTTCTTTTCCAACTTTGAAACGGAACGTGACTGTCTGTGCGTTTGGATTAGTATCTGGAGAGAATCTGACGTCCCTCGTCAGACATCAGTGAGACAGATGTCTACTGCGGAGCACCAAACAGGAGAGGAATATATCAAAGGACCGGACGAGATGAGCCCATACAGAAGTCGACAGCCCTCAGGATTTTCTTTTCTCTTTTTAATATTGTCAGAGGTAAAATGTTGTACATAAATTGTTTGTCCCTTCTTGTGTACATGAACTCTATTTATGGTGGTGGTGAATCTTCCCTCTTCGTCCCACGAAATCCAACACAGCCAAAGTTTGCTGAGTACGTGAAGTTAACATGAAACAGTTGCATCATGAGGGAAATGTTTTACAAATACAGCTTGTGTGTCTTGATACATTCTACCATTTGTTTGTATGGTACGTGTATGCCTTTAATCATCTCTAACATGGGTTTATCAATCAAATTTGGTTACATGTCCATGCTATCCTGAAACTGATTGAGTCACCAAAAATGTGATACCAGTGGGTTATTTTCAATACTTGAAATGCCTTATTTGTGTTAAGTCATTCAAATGATGACATTGTACATATGAAGCCATCTATTGATATGTGCTGAAATAACATTAAAGTCATTGTTCCTGTTATTTACGTGAGTGCATCTTTGCCACTCGGTAACAAGTGAAGCCCAGACGTGTAACATTTAAATTCAGTGCACCTTATACTTCCTGAGGACATGATTATCTCCACTCCGCTATGTCCACTGGGAACAAACATCCATAAGCCCGCTTAGAAATCCTCATATAATCCCGCAACTTGCAGGTGAATCATCGCCGTTTTCACTTTTCTTAAAGCTACATTGTGGAAGCCTTTTGACTTTTGCAGTGAGAGTAACAACACAAACCCTGTGGATGTGTGAATAGGACGTAGCATGAGCCTACAGTTTACGCTCCCTATGTCCCCCCTCTTATTTTAGCTCTCCCCGGTGAGGAAACGTCACACCAACAGTAATCCATGTTTGTCCTTTGTTCCAGATTTATTTCTGGAAAGGCTCCGTTTTATTCTTCCTGACCCACAGAGACGGCAAATTCACAGAGCCATAGTTACCTTTGAAAAACTCTTTCTGCTGACTTTTCCACACCCCTACCTGCTGTTGCTAATCTGAGTTTGTTCTGGCAAATAATGACTGCTGGCTAACTTAAAATACATGACTACCAGTGATCCAGCATGAGAATGTTGCCATAGACACCAGATTTGAAACTACAGTAAAATGAGAAAGATTGACCTGGCGCTGACTGTTACATTCAAGGACTTACCGAACGCAGTGCTGATGAATCCAGACATTAGTTTGTGTCTATAGTGCAGGACCTTTATGTAAACACATCTAGTCATTGCTGTCTGTACATACATTGATGTGTTCACTGCAAACGGGAACAGCTAATAGCTATTTCAGCTCAGGTTGTGGGCTTAAGTCTAAATAACTCCATGGCAACATTAAATTTCATGAGTAATTCTGCATTTTCTAGATAAATAGTAGCACAGATGCTAAATAGCTGTAGTTTTTGTATGGCAGTAAAAGATCGGATATTTTTCTTTGTTAAAAGAAAAACATATGGTGGACTAATTGTCTGGATTGCCTGGATCTCGACTGTCTGGATAATAAAAGCATTAGGTAAACGTGTATATTTTTACTTTTCAGAGTCACGACAGCTAGTGGCACAGAGACATGGCATCAGAACCGTTTCTGAGTGACTGATGGTCGGTTTTGTTGTCGCATTTTCCTCGCTCTTCACAGATAAAAGACAGACTTGAGAGTGTCACGTCCTCCCGGCTAACTCAGACAAGAAAGTAAATATTTCCCACAATGTCAAACTGTTTCTTTAATCACAATTATCTCAGCTGAAAACATCTCATTCACCCCTTCACACTTGCATCTTTAAGCGCGACACACAGGTCATTAATTGGAGGCTCTCTGTGCACACACAATTACGCACATAGATGAATGGGTAACAAGACTTGCTCCTGTATTTACAAGATTTTGATGCAGCACACAGTGGGATGCTGGCCGTTGCTTTCACAGCCTCAGCCCCTCAGGAATTACTCTAACTTGTGGCTTCTGGTGCAGGGTGCAGCATCATCCATCTTCTGGAAAAATACAAGTGTTTTTTTGGGAAGTGTATCCACCTGTTTCATGATTTTCCACTGCCCATGTGTATGTTTTATTTTTATTTACTCATTGAAATAGAATCTCCCAATTACAAGATATAAAGTGTAATTGCTAAACATTTCGAACAGATTTATTTTATTCTTATTAACAAAAATAGCTCTTGTTCCAGAAGCCTCTTGCAGTTTCTGCATAAAGCAGGCTTCTTTCTCTGGTGTGTTACTTGGCATCTAGCATTTCTTCTAAAGTGTGAGCACATTTCCATTTTGACTAAGATAAAACATACTTATTTTTGCAGCACTAAACAAAAACTCCCCTGGGTCTCTGTCCGCATTTATGACTTTGGCCATTCATATATTAATCAGCAATGGCTGAAAGCAAGGGGACCACTGGGGTTGAAAAATAAAGAGCCAAAAAAATACAGTTCTTTAAATGGTAACTTGACGCTGATTCCAAAAGTAAGTCAATCCCCATAGACGTCCACGTTAAAAGGCTTAAAGTTACGTGGAATCAGAAGAGTAGCTACTTTGAGTGACTGGTGGGTTGTTAACTTGTCTGCCTTGGCCTCACCTTCCCACCTCTGTTCAACTTATGCTCCACCTATTTGCCTATTTCTCGATTAGCCGGGGGTTAGGTGGAGTCAGGCAAGGCTAAGATGGAGGAACAGGTGGAGCCACTGCACACCAGCTTCAAGGAAACTACGGGTGACCTGGTGTGTGTTTATCTTCATATACAGTCTGAACATGGGCATAAATGCATAGATTCAAGGCATTCATTCTAGTGTCCCTTCTTTACATCAAGAAAGCTTAAAAGTTTTCCCCGGACTAAAAAAAATACACAAAAATTGCAGGTGCGGGCCAGAGCAGTGACTAGTGCAGTCCATGGAAGTGCTGGATTTAAATATTGGTTTTGCCCCAGGCCGACTATAAAATATTCTTAAAGATGCAACCTGCTACTGCAGGTCAAAAAATAATTAGAATTTTCTCCCTAAATTTTGTGTACTGTAGGACACATCACTGTATGTGACCCAACCAAAAATCTTAACTCAAATGTATTTTAGCTTTTTTAAAAGACTTCAAGAAACCCACTATTCAACAATATAGTCAGAATACAAATAACAGAAGCTAATAGGTAAATGGCTGTAAGTAAAACAGCCTTGTGACACTAGCCCTCACTTTGTTACCATAGATTGTGTGAACTGGAATCATAACACGAGTTAAGGCCATTACTGTGCACAGATAACAATATTCAGCTTTGTAGAAGGAGGACATTTTACTGTAAATGCAGATGTGCTTGTAATAGTGATCAATAATGAACAACAGACATGTAAATGAATATATTCATTATTTCCCTGCTGTTTTTCTGCCCTTGCACGTGTTTGTTTGTTTGCTCCATCTGCACCGAGAATCATGAATCATGAACACAGATGCCAAATTACAGCACAACGTCCATCATCCATTGTAGTGAAATTACAACATTCAACAGAGGCAGCAGCGATTGCAATACAGGGCTGTTTAAATTTATGTTATTTAGCTCTTGCTTTATTTCCCCCAGGCAATCACACATTCAGCTAGCATTTGAAATCATGTTTCCTGTCCAACATGGGATTGCTAAATGGGCATAATGTGTGCAAGATGGTAGCAAGCAGCATTCCTTTTTCTGTCTGTCTTCAGAGTGGCTCTCTGGGCTGCAGGCTCTGATGTCTCACATCACGCTGCAGAACAGTGAGAAATAAGACACAAGTGATGGTGATGTGCCCTGACTTCTTTTTATGACGCACCAGGGGACGTCCTGGGATTTGAGAGTCCCATGGGTTTGTTCTAAAGACACATTTCATTCAAAACACTCCGACAGTCTAGTCATGCTCCACTATCTGCACTTAGAAGTCGCTCGTCTGTTTTCATGAATATCAAGGTGCAACTTAGAGCGACGGGATATGACGATAAGGTGTTAAGTGAGAAATAACTCCTAGACAAAATCCCCTCGCACCAATAATTATCTGCTTGAGGGAAGATCAGCGTTTGGGATGCCTCTTTATTAACAGTGCAACCAAAACTGCATGACTGCTGCAAATGCACGTATATGTGTGTGTGTGTGTGTGAGAGAGAGAGAGAGAGAGAGAAAGAGAGAGAGAGAGAGAAGCTACAAGATTTAATGTTTAGTGAGCAAAAACCATGAAGCAAAGTAAAAATTATTAACTACTCTTTGCGGTTGCTTTCTGTGGCACTGAGCAATCGCAGAGATTACCCAGTCTAATCACATCCTGTAACCGAGAACTGTCTCTTCCCCTGCAGGACTCTGGGATTTTAAAGTCAAGGTAACATGGACCAAACTGGATTCTAATTAAAGTTGACATCAGGTGCCTCGTGCTCCTTTCCCCCTCCTCCTCAGGCTTTCATCTAAATGATTCATGCAGAGAATACCAGGTCTTTCATGCCGTTAGGTCCTCACAAAGGAATAACAACTTGATCACACAAAGCAAACATAGACAGATTTACAATGACACCGGCACAGTATCTGTTGCACCTGTTTATATCAACTTGTGTCAAACCAATGCAGAATCACTCAGTTGATGTTTTGTGTTTTCGCTGGGATGTTTTTTTTTTTATTTTTTTTTTTACAAACAGTCACGCTGGCAAATGTGAGAGAGTAAATCAAATCAGAGGGCTAAAAATGGTTTTCTAATGAAATCACGCTGCATGATGAAGACAGAATACAACAAAATGTTTAGTTTCCAGGTGTGGTAATTTGAATAGGACGTAACCTGCTGTGAACCTGATGCAATTGTTTGGAAGTGAATGTGACAAGAGAGCGTCGGCCATATGTTACAGGCTGAAGTGCTGGCATTGTCGTAGAGGATCAGTTCAAGGAACTTGGTGTCACTCTGGGTAAAAGCATCAGCTAAATGCCTGACGGAAATATAAAATTGAATCCACCTCTGAAATTGCAGAGCATACAGGTAGGCTAAATAATTGCTGAATAGAGAGATGACTACTTGGAGGCTTTTTTCTTCCTTATAAGTGGGAAGAGGATTTATCTCTGTGTGAGAAAGCCTGCCTTGAATTAAAGATGAGCTCCCCTTGCTTTTTGTCAGGCTATTGTGAACAACACGGCGTATAGTACACAGTAACTACAGGTATATGCAAAAATAGGTTCGGTATAATGATTCGGCTTTGTGGAGACGCTGAACAGACTTACCATGACATGGAAGTGCCTCAAGGCTGAGTGAGATGGGTGTGTGTTCTCATTATTTTTGTTGGATTTAAGCTGGTAGTTTGGTTTCCAGCGTCTGTTTAAATAAAATTAGTTCTGCTCGTGGAAGGGACTGACAAAGGAGTTAAGACCCACCTATTTACAGTGTCTGTTCTTAAAAATATTTTATGTTGGGATCATTTTGCACTTTTCGCCTTGAAAATGTTTCAAGATTTTTTATTTGTGTGTTTCAAGGCAGACAGTGACATAATGTGAGAGTCATCTGTCGAGGCGAAGGACGCAAAATGAGCAGCAACAGACTCGTGTCCAATCCTTCTTCCTGACTGAGGTGTCTTGCTGTAGGTTATTTTCTTCTCCACTTCACTCTTACGCTTGACTTTAATGGAAACTGACAGTAAATCACAATCGCCCATACAAGACACATTAAAAATAGTTTAGGAAATTAGGCTGCCCCGACGTGAAAGTTGCACTTTTGAACACATAGTCATGTGCCATGCAGTGCTTTGCACAGATGCATGAGGCGTTTTGGTCACACATTTACAAAGTAAAATGACGGTTTTAGTGACGCCTCCTTACCCTAATTGACTCCAAATCTTTGAAAGTGTAGTTTGACATTTTGGAAGAACTCTTGCTGAGAGTAAGATAAGAAGATGGATTTTAGACAAGCGGCAACCTCCGGGCTGGAAAATGAAGCTTACGCTGAATTGCTAAATAAGACCACTTGAGGCTTTCCATAGACCTCCATCTTAAAATGTCCAACGTCACAGCAGACACAAATATGTTTACATAAAACAGATTTGGTCTCTAGGACCAATTTCTTGAAACATGAGGATCAGGGATGGATTTTTATACGATTCAATTATTTAAATGACATCAAGGCCGAAGCTACTCTGAGTGACGGTTGGTTGCCGTGATGGGTCCATCCTATGCATGGTCTTCCTATGCACCCACCCACATCTTTTAATTAGCCTTAAAGTAAAGTATATGGAAAAAAATATGGGTGACGTCACAGAAGGCTTGTACATCTTTATATACCGCCCACTGTTTTAGACAAGCATAGTGTAACTTAAAGACTAGAAACATTTCCTTAATGCAGAAACTGTCGGAGCAGAAACGGTCAAGTCATAAAATGCAATTGCCCAAATGTCAAAATGTTCCTTTCACTCTTAAGATGTTTTAATTACTCCTAAAAGTCATTAACAAAAAATTTCTAATAAATCCTAATCACAAAGACGTCACCTGTTTGGAAAGCAATGGAACATTATGATTACCTGAGTGAAGAAAGCATAAAATCCTATAGACTTTTTCCACCTTGTCTGAGAAACAAAACAAAAAAAGAGAGAGAAACAGAGAGAGAGAGAGAAACCTTTAAAATTTATATGACCGTCAAGCTATAGAGTGATTCTCAGTGCATCAGTATTGGCAGTGTAATTCTCTTCTCCCACTGTGGATGTATAACAGTGTCTGTTTCATTACTGCAGCATGCGGCCAAGAGCCTTGAATATATATGAACACATCACACACAGCTGATAACATTAATTGTGTCAAATTAACGTTAGTTCATTAAAGTGTAATTGTTCTTCTTTTTAATTAAGCAAAAAAAAAAAAATGCAATCTCTATTCCAGTTAGCTTGTATGCATAATGACAAAGCAAATAGATGAAACCTCTGAGCCATGACCGAACTACATCCAGTCTATTGCAGCGAGTCGCCTATATAATTCTCCGCCGTAAAATATTCTTTCACACACAGTAACGCACACAGTACATATTGAAAGAGAAGCAGAATTGTGTTTACATGTTTTATTGTGTCACCTCTAGATGAGGGAAAAGTTGTTAAAGAGGAAAAGAACTGCGTTTCCATTATGTTTTTCATGTGCCCCACGACAGTTTATTTTCTATTAGTGAACATGAACTAGTGTCCCCAATAGTCGGCCACAAGAGAGGGAGGGTCCGCCGCCACATATCAGCCAGAACATAATATCAAATAAGCTGCCAGAAATGTGTTATTTGTGAGTCTGGAGAAATCCAGTTTAGAGAATCGTTGAAATGTTCTTTATTCCCTTGGAATAATGTCTCAAAGCTGAGGTTATTTCTGTCTGGTTTTGTGGATATTTAATCATCTCTTCATCGGAATAATTGCCTGTTTGAGCTAAGAGTCTAGATCCTTTAACGCCCACATTTGTTACTTTATTTTGGCTGATTTGATTTTGATTTTTGGATGTGATATTTGTGTGATATGATGTGTTTTTAAATGTATTATGACAGGTGCTGAGAGGACTTCTTCCTAATTCGTGAAGAGGTGCAGCGATAAAGCTCCTTTTCCTGACTTTAAGGCTATTTTACAGATAAAAAGGTGATCAAGCAGCGCTGCACAAGGTTCTTAAATTCTTTTAAGAGCATGTGTGAGTGCATATGAGTCACAGAGTTTATCTGTGACACATCTAAAAGTCAGCTAATGAATGTCACACCAGCTCCTTTGAAAGTGAAGCAGGAAAAGAAAGCTATGAATGCAGATGTTTTTAGCATTATAGGCACAAATCCGGGGATGTGTGCTGTCGTCACTGAAATAAACCCCAGTGGGATGTAAAATTGTTTTAGTATGTATACAGGAGTAAAAAAAAAAAAAAAAAAAAAGTCTTAGCATGTCTGTCAAAAAGTGAATACAGTAGAGTGTAAAGATGGTAATAATATGGAAGTCACACTTCATCTTATTCTGTTAATTCCCAGTGGAGTCGTCTTTTTTTGCTGCTTCTGTAGAGTAGGTGAGAAAATGTGGTTTCATGAGTTCCTGATCTTTCCACAGCTTTCTTGTCCAGGTCTATTCGGGCTTTAAGAACAGTCAGGGCATCTTGGGACCTTTAACTTCCATAAGCTTTGCATTTCTGTATAATATGAACTCAAAAGTACAAGATTGGGAATGGTTCAATGAGCAAGTACAAGGGAGGAAGACATGCTGTTAGACTTCTAGGCAAGCTCAACCAGCTCAAGAGTTTTACTTGCAAAGAGACATTATATAGCTAACTCCTCCGTGTGTAAATTTCACTTTCAGTTCAAGATTGGGAAGCTAAAGCAGTCACAGCGAAGCATATTTAATAAGACAGCATTATCATGAGAAGTTAAGAATAGACTAAATATGTCTTGGTTTATTCCCAGAGTTGATTCATTAACACAGTTCTGCTCCGCTTGAATTCAAGAGAAGCTTCAGTTGTCAAAACTGAACAAAATCAAGAGTGACAAATTATTAAAAACTGCGACTGCCATGATCATTTTCATTCTAAAGCCTGGAGTGATGGCTTCAGATTGCATATGCAGTTTGACTGACACTCACAAACACGAAAGATATTGGGTATGTTATTCCGTAAGAAAAAAAAATGCTGCAAATCCTCACAACTGATCTGGTGGAACCAGTTTAGAATCTGAATTTGGGGTTAAAAGTTGAGAACTTCATCTCAGCCAAACATCTTGGAAGCGGTTCACCCAATCCCACGATCACCTCTACGGTGTAATATAATTCATTGCAACAGCTGTAAAATGTCCTGCCTTACAGTAGTTTGCGCTATAGCTAGAGTTTATTGTGTTATATTCTGAGGAATATAGTGCCTACACTTTATATGCATGTATTACATGTTTAAAAAAAAACACATGTCATAATGTAATACTCGTGGAAGCACCATCATCCAATGTTATTCTGCTGGTGTCACATCAGTTTTGTAACACTGTTATCAGCTGCATCACACCTTCCTATGGTTTTATAGAAGAGTCATTATATGAATCATAAAAACACATGATTGTTGTAACAATTAAAACTCGAGTGTTTACAAAGCAAATCCATGTATAAATACTTGAACCGCATGACAGCTCACTGAAGAATCTTGTCACTACCAGAACAATAATAATGCATAATTGTGTTGAGCAAACTGCTTAGGATTCAGCTCCTTTAAGCCATCACAGCGTGTGGCATTCATACAAGCAGCTGCCTCAGATGGAATGATTTGCAGCTGCTGTATTTGTGCCATTATAAAAATGTCCCTTCTCTGCAAAGGTAGAATGCAAAGTGTGTGGCTGAACTTGAGAGATAAAAGTGAGGCAATCAGTGTGGGTCCTGAAGGAATATTATTCATATAAAGAGGATAACTGATGAAGTGGTAATAAAGGCAAACATTATGTTCAGTTAGTTGCTAAGATTTGCTTCAAGGGAAGAGAATCGCCATTGTTTCTCATCATTACTATAAGCAGTCCCCACCGCAGGACCACTCAGTTTAGAGAGACAAACAAAAAAAAAAAAGCATGTAAAGACTCTAAGCAGTGGAGAAGCTCCTCTCCTCTTTTTCTCTCCCCTTTCTCCCAATGATTTGCATTTCAAACGGTCCTTGTTTTGCATCACAGCTTCATGCTTGTGTGCATGCCATCGCAGCATTGCAGGTGGTGGCCTGTCCAACCAGTGGAGTTGAAAAGCAGCCTCTGTGTATGTATGCCTATGTGCGTGTGCAAGGCGTGTTTGTGAGAGTGCCTCTTCGTTGTAGGGACTAGTCCGAGGGGATCTGACCTCTTTACGAAACTCAGAGTGAAGTTAAGGGACAGCTTCATCTACAAGTGCTACATAATCATAAATTTCTCAGTATTTGCGGGCTCCTGCTTTGAGGAAGAGTCACAAGCCATCGACTGGATTCACATTTTGACTCTTGAAAATCCGCAAAATCTCTTTTTAAGTGTCTGCCAGCAGGCCCATCCAAACTCTGATGGAGAGCGTCACAATGTGCCCAGCATATCAAGCACAAAAACAATGATACGGGCTTGTGCAGAAGCTGCCTGTGTGGATTGGAAAAGGGGCTGCATCATTTTATCTAAAGTCAATTGCTAATAGATTGTCTACCGCAAGGGATTTACACAAACCGAAATAGTTCTAAGAGAAAATTAAATAATGAATTCTTGCAGTTTAAAGCTCAGCCAAGAGACACCTAATTAGATCTATATTGTTCCTTTCTCCATCTGATTCATCGTCCTCAGAGTCCATCATTAGTTAAGTTGACTGCAGCAAGCCAGGGTAGGTGTGCACTGATTAGACGGAGCTTCTGTCCTGTTACCGCGCCACCTAAAAAACAACAAGAACAACGTGAACAATTGAACTAAATGTGTAAAATCTCAATTCACTGCTCACGCTTGAGTAATCTATTAAGGATCCATTACAAACAGAGTAGCAAATGACTAAACTAAGAAATTCATAGAGGTTGAGCATTACTGTTAGAAGCCACAGCTGATTAAATCTGCTTGCGACATTTTAGCAGACAAAATCCACGACCAAGCCTGTTTTTGTTTACTTCTATGTGAAATGAAAGAGGCACCCCGCTCCAAAAATGACTTTAAATTTAAACTGTGCATGCGTCATGTGTGAACAAAAGGCTTAACCTTGCTTTAATTCCATTGTTCAAGAGCGTAATCTGATGGCTACAAGACATGCAGCGTAGCCCGTGATCACTGGCTGCACGCTGGCTGTGCCTACATGCCCCTGATTCTTTGTAAAAGAACCATACATACAGAACAGTTCAACATAAAGGCGACTTCTGAGAAAGTGTACTTGAAAATGCCGTGGGGTTTCCTTTGGCCGTCAGATTTAATTACATGGGTTTTAGTGTTCAGTATTAGTTTGCAGCTTATTTCATGTTTGTCCTCTTGGCCCCATCATTCACCAGATTATAGAATTAGGTTTTCTGAGCCCACTGTGCCTGGTGAGAGCAAGAGGGTTGATATGTCCAATGGGAGCAGTGATTATGTGTGATTGCAGAATCTTTCAGCATCAAAGGAGAGCTTACTAAAATAAAGCTTTATGATGAGCATTCACAAGCCTGTCGGACCCTGTTTGCAAAGGAGCGACACAGTAAAAAAGGCGATTTAACTTATGACTGCATTTGAGCATCTATAAATACCAAGTGTTGAACTGAAGTCATTATGTCTTTTGTAAGGCCGGTGCCACTGTGAGTCAGACTAACGCAGGCCCTCTCCTCACCTTCGTAGTCTTCACTTTGTTCCCAGAGATGCACGACCAGCCAGTAAGGTCAGGGAGAACTCGGCACTCCTCCCCCTCCAGACATGGCTCCATTTTACACCACCACTTCTGACGCACAATGGACGCTGGAGGGAAGCAAAAAAAAAAAAGAAACACCACGAAAGAAGGTCACTTTTTAGACCGAATGACTTAAAAAAAAGGGTTGTTTGGAAAAAATCATTCCAATCAGATGTCACACTCTACAGTCCTTAGTCCTTAAAAGCCTCAGTATCAGTGGACTCTGGTGAAACTGACTCTACTTCAGCACATAATATATTCATATCATGTCAGAATATTTCAGTTTAGGAGGGTTGGAAGAGGGTCCCAGTAATATTACCTTCAACACAAGAGGGCAGAGCCCTTGTTGTCCCTGCCACCTGTCCTGGGAAGCAGGAGCACTTGACTGTTTGAGAGCGTTCTTCAATCTTGTTCTTATTGCAGCAACGATGAGCAGCAACCACTTCACAAGTCCCTGTCCTCTCCTGTGATGAACCTGGGAAAGAAATGTTGAAGGGAGAGATGACCATTTTTGCACTGAGCTTTACATGAAAGTAGATTCAGCTTGGCTGATATGACCCCTCAAAGACGACAAGGTTACACTCAAATTGCATTTATTTTATTAGATGCTAAACCGAAAGAAAGAGTAATTTCATACAGTAACAAAGCAGTTCTGAACTACTTACGCCTAATATCTCATTTTTGTAAAGCTACAGCACCACCAAGTGGCTGAAAAGCATCAATACTAGAACCAAACTTCTGCATGACCAACAACACTGGCAGGGTTAATTCACAACCCATATTAGAAACCAAGAAATCTTATATGGTTTCATTCATGCAGTATATCTGTGAGAGGCTGAAATAGGTAAACAAAAATTCAATTATTGTTAGCTTATTCTAGCTATTTAAAAGATTACTATGTAAGTATGTAAGTCACAAAACTCCAGATTTGTCAACTCCTCTTGGAGTTGAGAACCACTGAATTAATTTATCCATAGGAGTCTTAGTGTAAAACAGTTACATGCTGCTGATTAAACAATCTAATGATGTAATTCATATTCATATATTAGTCACAGGAATAAAAAAAATCTGAACTATTTTGATATTTTGCAGATTGAGAATATCTGACAAACTCCTCTATATTTACATCTGTTTCTAATACATCTCGGGATCTTGTTGCTTTAACTGAGGTCTCTACCAGGCCAACAGGCCAGTGACCAGGAGCCATAATGAGTCCCTCTGGGGGGTGTAACTGGTCTGGTTGGGTCTGACACCCACCTGTCTGTCCTCTGGAGCTTTGGTTGCCACTGGACACTAGCTGGATGCAGATGCTTACTGTACAGAGAAGCAGGATGCCCCAGTGAATTGGTTGTGTCAGTATGTTCATCTTGCTCTTGTCTGCACCATAAAAAAAAAAGAAGATTCAGCAAAGTTTAAGAAAATTAGGCCAACGGTTTCCTCCAACTGTGTGACCATGATGTAAAATAAAACGCTTCATTAAACGCTCCTAATTCTGATATGTGGTTAAGAGGATTGCTGCATTAATTTACACAATTATGACTCTCACATCACCAAGCCAGGCCGAATCAAAGAGATGCCAATGAGAGCCTGATCAGAGGCAAATGGGAGGAGGGTCCTTGCAATCATTTTTGAGTCATACTATCCCTTCAGCTGTGAACATCTCTCCATGTGCAAAGCTAAACTTTCCCTCCAAAACAAGCTGTATTCAGGATGAGTCACAGAAGAACTGGGACATGGACTTTTAAGTCAGATTACAGCAATAAATAATGCAGAGCAAGGACGACATGAAGTGAAATGTCACTGATTAATCTGCTCGAGGCATTTTCATTCATCATTTAACTCTAACTTTTTATTAAGTTTAAGGCTGCAACTACAGTTTTCTTTATCAGTCTGTGCTCCGATTCCTGTCTCAGTTGTTTAGTATATTAAAGTTTTTTGTTTGTCATTTTAAGAGTACCATAACAACTTCCCAGAGCAAAAAAAAAAAAAAACGCTGGTTAACAGTATGTCGCATAAACATTATATGTTAAATATTGTACTGAATTATCTAAAGTAATAGACAATGTCATAAAAGTAATTAAAATAAATATTGACAGTGATTGCATTTATTTATTTTTTTAATATCCAATGACTTACTTGTGCTCAGGTTATTGGTGTACATGATGATCCGCTGCTGAAGCATCCTTCTGTGTTAACCTCATGCACACCATGTCGTTTTCAGCAAGGATACAAAAGTTTGACGAAAAAAAAAAAAAAAAAAGCTTTTATCTCCACTTTCTGAAGGTTTCAGTGAAAGAAAACAGAAAACGCGAGACCGCCCGCCTGTTACCAAATACCGCCGCGGCTGATGGAGATCAACACATCAGCGCAGTGAAAACCTGCACTTTCACACATCAGCTCCTCTCCCTGGAGTTATACTGTACCTTTCAGGAAGGATGCGATGTGAGAGATGTGTTTGCTCAGTGAACACAGCGGGACGAGTCTGACAGCTTTTCCCGTCAGGAAAATTAAAACTTAATCAAGACACAGACCATCTGTCTCCCGGACAATATGTGGCCACTTTCATTAGAGCCTTAAGAAGCTTAAAGTGGGTATCGACATCCTGTCGCACAGTGGACCGGAGGGATAAACTGCATCTGAATAAGGCCAAGTTCTGTCAGATTTTTTATTTATTTTTTGTTGCCACCTTTTATTTTTTTAGTTTTCTGTGTAAAAGAAAAAACATTAAAAACGTTTCCCTTGACAGTCAGTAATGTGAGATTTAACACACGTTTAACACTCTGCTTCACTTGTTTTTAAAGGATCAGTTAACATGCTGTATAGGCCTATGCTGTATTTCAATTGAGGCTGTAAAACTGAGAATAAATTATTTTCAGAAAATTACTATACAAAGCTAGATATTAAAAAAAAGCACTTTTAATTGCACAGTAATATTTTTCGAGCAAGATTTTGGCTATTCGTTAGAACCAGATGAGCTATTTAGCCATTTAGCTTAGCTTAGCATAAAGACTAGAAACGTACATAAACGGCTAGCCTTTGATTTGTCAAGCAGTAACAAGTTGCAAAGCACATCTAAAACTAACACTATTATATAATTAATTTAACTCATACAGAAACAAGAAAGGTGTTGAACAACATTTAGTGGTTTTGTACAAGGCTACTACATTGATAGTGGTGGTAGCTAAATAGCTAGCTACTAGCTCTTAGCTAGCACTGACATTCTGATATATGGAGATTTAGACACATTTAGATTTAGCATTAGGGTTTTAGCATTATACTGAATAGTATTTGCAGTGAGCATGGGCAAATCTAAGCCTGTTTTACATAGGCTGTTGTCAATACAGAGTAAACAAAATAACTTAAAAACTAAGTAAAAAACCACTGGCTTCCCAGAAATTGCTGCAGCTCCATATCCCACCAAACTAACACATTTGCATGATACTTGATGTAGTATGCAAACATGCTGGTATGGAAAATATTATAATGAAAATGAGCTAAATAGCTACACTGAGGAAAAAGCTTTTCCCTTTGAGTAGCATGACTCATGAACAACAGTTGAAACTTCATATTAACACCACAGGAGCTTCATATTGAGTGTATGATCTAATCTGGTGGAGTGTATATCTTGCTGCATAAATTTGTATATTAATAAGTTAAAACTGTTACATTGAAACTTCTTTGGCTAGTTCGTGTTACACTGGCTTTTGTTCACATCTTATATGTTTTTAGTGTAATCCAGTTGCTATTGAAACACCTAAAAATTCATGAAATAAACTATGAATCTGCCCGTTGCTTATAAATGAATTAAGATTACAACAGAAAACTAAATCAGGAGTAAGAGACTTCCTAATAATAATAAAACTTTATTGGGGTATAATAACACATCATGATTCTTCCGTGACTGACAGGTGAATAGCGACAATTTAGGTAAACACAAGACATACACAAAGAAGCCAACAACATTACTAATAGAAAAAACAGTGTTATTAAATGATTCCAAGTTCATACAACAACCAAACTATCCCACGTGTGAGACAACTTACTCATCTTATTTACATTTTCATATCAAATGTGCTACTGCAACATCACAGTAACCTTGTGATGAAACATCTAGTTCGCATTCAGATGCGTCAGTGCTGTTTTGTTGTAACGGAGGTTCAAGCTGTGAAATTGAGCTTGAAGAGAACTGTCTGTGGCGTAGTGACGTCGGCTACAGCTAGTTCCTGTCCATCTGACAAGCCCAGCTCTGAATCAAGGGAGAAAAGCAAACCGTGTTAGACGTGTTCTTAACACACAAGTCACTTTGAGCACATTGGTAATGTCTGAATAACAGTTCCTTTTTACCTTTTAAGGTTTTGCAGAGGTTCGGCCTGGTTCGTTCCTCAATGGATTTAACAGACTGGAATCAAATTGTAATCATAATTTAATTGTACATCATAATAAAATACAGGTCACAAAACAGTGTGCATCACTCTTATATTACCTGCAAATAAAGGGTCTTATTCTTTCCTTCCAGAGTTGTGGTGATAGCTGGAGATTTCATTTGTCTGGAGAGAAAAAAGGATATTCAACCTTGACGTGATCATTGTTATTTTTATGTGTCACTTCAAGTCACTTTCATCTGTTCTGAGTACTCACAGAGAGGCGTTCTCTGTCAGGTACTCTAAAACATCCTGTAATTTGGCAGAAGGGGGGAACTGGAGATCCTGAGGCACCTGGCTGCATGCTGAACAATTTTCCTGTCAATTAAGGATACATCAGGTTTCAGTGATTATGTACATTACGCTGCTGACAAAATGGGTACCGTGTCCAGAGAGAGCAAAACAAACCTTTCGCTCAGCTTCAAAGGTGTAGGTATAGAGCCCATCCACATCATTAAAGACCAGGTAATTGTTTAAGGGGATATATGCACTGGAAAAAATAAAAGGAAATATGTAATACTAATCTGACAAAGTAACAGATAACAGGAATGAGGCGTCCAGAATGTGGGTCCACCAACCTTGTAGCAATTTTAAAAACTTCTGTTGCACAGGCAGCTGTGGAGAACAAATGTAAAATATAGTGAATTGCGTGATTTATACAATAAAGCATAACTGAGCTCACAGGACCTTACAGAATTCAAAATATGTATGTGCCTTGCAAGAACTACTAGCTTAACATGACCAGCATGGGACGTTAAGCAAATGTTTCAGTTTCTTATTATAGTTCACCTCAAAAATGTGACACCTATTTATTTAGTTCAACAAGCAATAATTACTGCCTCAAAAAACTGGGTTACCTACCAGCAATAACAGCATTAGTTGACGCCACAGCAGGAATGATCCTCTTCACAACTCCTATGACACAAGTATCACTTGTGAGTTTAATTCCTACACAGTCCCTTAACAACGTGTGAATGAGACAGCTGTCGACTATGGAAATGATCAACAAAAAAAGACAAACCGATGTACCACATTAGCGCTGCATAAATTATTTTCTTGTAATTCACGAGATCACCTTGCGTGAGTCTGTATGTCACTCCTGTTATGTTAAACTCTGTAGCTCTTTCTTGGGATCTTTCAAACACCCACTGGATGTGCTCCGGATTGTCACCATCTAAGCTCGTCTCTGGTTGAAAAGAAAAGGTTATTAGTTTTGATTCTAACACAGGAATGTGACACAATTTGATGTGCTTCACTTACAACAAAGTTGGGAATATGTTAAGGTACCTCCAAATGGCTTATCTTTGGGCCACTGTAAGATTCTGGCATATTCAATGCAGTGTTCTGGTAGCCTCGGCATTGACGCAATGGTGCACATGGGGAAATTAATCTGTGGATCGTAAATTTGAGCAACCTAATTATGGATGCAACATCAGTATCAGTAGACAATAACTGCTTCAAGCTATTGATTAAAAATGTAAACCATAATAACTATTATACTTCAGTTGTTGCTTTGGCAAGATCTCTGATACAAAATAGTCCCTGCTGTACTGATTTTCACTTCACCTGACTGTCTGTCTCTATGCGACACCTTTTTCTTTAATTTTCTGACACTCTTTTCTTTTTCTTTTCAGACTGGTAGCCATCACAGTGTTCTATATTATATACTTTTTGTGTACAGATAAACAGCTGTTGCTGCTGCAGATGGAAAAGTGGAAATTCATCACCTGCACACAACAGCTGTTTTCTCTGTGTACACAAGATACACTAATAATTGAAAAAAATTACATTCATATTTACAAATCTTCATGCTCACCTTGATAATACATTACTGGTGAAAGGTGTGTTACCTGTGGCGGGTACAACTCCAGTGTGCAGTCAATACATGCAGTCATGCCAGGCAGAATGACGCGAGCATTTCCTTTGAAGCCCTCTGTCCCTCCGTCAATGAGAGGGATGATCGAGCTGGGATCCAGGACTCCGTCTTCATAGCTCAGGAGTGATATCTAGAGAAGACAA
Organism: Chelon labrosus; assembly: GCF_963514085.1. NCBI lineage: Eukaryota > Metazoa > Chordata > Actinopteri > Mugiliformes > Mugilidae > Chelon > Chelon labrosus. Next base: position 19,614,841 of record NC_140360.1, on the reverse strand, counting down.
AATCAATTAGAGTGCAAGATACGATGCTGCTTAAAAGTGTTTGCACATTTCTAAATAAAAATGACTCAAAACATCAGCAAAAACATTTTTAACATCAAACATTATTAGAGATAACCAACCTTTCCAGTCCGATGAGCAACAACAACTCTTTTTCTGATCTCAGAAAGCTCCTTTGTCCATGTCATTAAAAATCTCTACAAATATGTGTTGTAAGGATCCCTGATTTTTTTTTTTAAACAATACTGAATGACATCCGAGTCTCATCACGCTGATTAGAAACACAACTGAACAGACGGACTCCAGTTTGAACTTGAGATTAACTATCATTTGTTCGACTGAGTTCTCTGTCTACTGTCAGGGCGTGTGAAAATCCCCTGATGTTTTGAGTCATTTTTATGCAGACATGTGTGCAAATATTGTTAAGCACCACTGTATATTGCAATAAGATACGTCTATTTATATACTTAAATGGGACATTAAATGTACTAACTACAGCACTAAAAAAAATGAGGCAATTTCTTCTTCCTACCAGCATCCCATTCATCCAGCGTCTGGCAATGATGGAGTCCAGTCCGCAGACAATGATGTGGAACTCTGCAAGGAGAAGATGAGCATTTTAAAATTAATATGACCTGTGTGTTGTATTTGGTATGTTCTGCTGAGAAGCTCAGGACTTGTAGGAAAAACACACTTACGTCTGTAGAAAGACTCATCAAAGTCTTGGATCTTTTTAAAGTGACTGCAGGTTATTGATAAGGAATTGAAGAAGCAGTAAAATTACTTTATACAAACTAAATATTTTTGAGGAGAACTGTTGAAGAAAAGGATACGGGATGACTTTACATCCTGGTATGCGACTGTTGATAAAGTCAGCAGCCACTTCTGCTTTTGGTCGTCCAACATCTTTGGGCCTAAAAGAATGCATAAATCATATAACATATGCAAGAATAGGGGGTGGGGGTAGGTGGTGGGGTGGGTTGGTGGGGGGGATTTAAAATAGTAGTGAAACCTACCTGAAAAGAAACTGCCTGTTGAGGTTGGAAACATCAATAGTATCCATGTCAACGACATGAATAAGGCGAAACCCAGACAATGCCTAAAATGACACAATATTGTATGAGAACGTGTCTAAACCCATAGAGACAGTTTGTGTTTGTTCAGTTTACACTTCAAGCACATTAATACAACACAGATTAAATCTATTCCATACCAGATTTTTAAGGAGCTCACATCCAAGTCCTCCTGCACCAATGACCAGAATCTTGCACGTCTCCAACAAGAACTGTAAAGACTGATATGAAAGAAAACATCACAATGTTCAAAGAGCTGCCTTTCAGATAAGAATAATATAACTTTAGAAATCTTAAAGCTACAGCTGATCAAATCACACTGATTATTTTTAAATATTTTCCATGTGCATTGTTTCATAAAAGTATTCTTGCGTCACCTCAGTGCTTGGCTCAAAGTCAGGATGGGTGAATGGGCCGGGTCTCTCCAGAAACTTCCTCACATGATTCCACCGTCCTTCCCAGTCGCAACTCCCAACACTGTGTCCACCATCTACAGCCATTCTGGACACACAACCCACCAATATACACTGAACTTGTACTATAACTCTGATTAGTACGTGTTTCCTTCTAAACCCTCTAATCGCCCTAACTTATCCCTCATTACACATGCATTTAAAATAAATGGGAGTCAATGGGATCAAGCAGTACATAAAGGGTAAGGAGCTCGATGAGAAAATAATTGCTCTCAATCTACTATAAAGGCTAGAGGGCATATTAAATAGCTGATTAAACTGTTATTAGGCACTGATATATGAAACTTCCAGTACCATTCAGTGTTCGCCATAAAGTCACAGCACTTGTGTTTGCTGTGTAGTCTTATTAGTGGTGTGGGGTAATGTTTACAAGATAATTTTTAAGTGACATACTAAAAATATAATATATAATACTTGTACTGCAAACAGAAGTGACAGCAGTCCAGTTAGTTTATCAGAAAGAGACTTATAACACGGCCAAGACGGCTGTGATCTTCATAAGCATGCATAATTGTACTATGTAGTACGTAATTTATATATTGTATATACACTCGTCTATATGGAACCGTTTTTGTAGCTATAATACAAGAAATCCATGCAATTTACAGTTATGTTTTAAGAGAAATCATTTTCCCAATCAGGCATTCAACTGCACATCTCAAATTGTTCTGCAGGCAAACTAATATAATATTTTATTTGTCACCTTTTTTTCCGTTTGAACACTACATGGGGAAATTAATACAGTGTTTAGTATGAAACTGACGCGCAGTTTTAACATGGATTTATTAGTCAGTCCAGATTTGACTGGTACAATGCAGCTGGTCTGTCTGCTTTCACTGTATAACTGGATAACCTATGCAAACCGCTAAATCAGTAATTAAAGCCAGCCTTTGCTAAAAATGTGTATTTATTTTTTTATGTCTCCTGGGCCAGCAGTCGCTGCTCTCTGTGCAACGCAAACCTGCTGCCAGTCAGAGACCTTTATTTAGCATTCGTCACTAACTTCTCAGTCAGGTCCTCTATTCTCCTTCTTTTCTTCTCCCTGGAAGGAGAAAGTAAAGAGGGGTTTAATCAGGTCGGGTTAACGACGAAAGGCGGAGGTTTAACTACGATAAAATGATGTTTTCCGTCCATTGCGACTTACGGCTCCTCGGCATCCGCCATACTTTCACGGTCCCATGTCCTCGATTCTGACTGCTGTGTTGACGAGTGTCAAAGCTGCGCTGAGAGCAAGTCTCTGGTTCTCCTGCTTCACAAATAAGCAGATGCTACAACGTTATCTTCGTGACATTGTAGCATCCTGTGGGAGGTATTATGAAAGTAATACAAATCAAACAGTAATTGAAACATTATTATTCAATAGTATTCAAAATATTACAGTTAAGCAGCATAGGATATTATATATAGCAGCTGTTACAAACTGTATAACATTTATATTTGCTAATATGTTGTTATATGTATTAATAATAATGGAATGCACTATATTAATTTCTGAGTTCAGTTCTCTCTCCTCAGTTTTCTTAATTTAATTTTACTTATTCTATTATTTGAGATTTTCTCATTTTATCTTGAAGTAGATTTTTTTTTACCTTCTTTTAATCATGTTACGGTAACTGTCATGAGGCTTTTGTTCCTTTTATATGTTGTATTTTTATGCCAAACACTGTAGTTAATTACTCATATAAATAGACGAAATAAATAATGCGCTGCGGTGGCGCATTCGAAACGCAAGACGAAACCTCTCCGTCCAAACTCCCACTGGATGACTCTCGTTCGATTTCTCGCGAGAAGTCGAGTTCTCGTCCCAAAGCCCTCCTCCGCGTCAGCTGACCTGTCAAAATATTACGCAGCGCGTGCTGGTATGTTTTCGTTTGTCCGTCGTTTGACTACACTCTGAAGACATGGCAGCCAAGATGGAGCTTGCGCCTCTCAGACCGTGGGACGATTTCTTCCCTGGGACGGACCGATTTGCAAAACCGGAGTTCGGAGATTTGGCAAAGTGGAACAACAGGGTCATCAGTAATTTGCTGTACTACCAGACGAATTATTTCGCCGTGGTGGTGGTGGTGTTTCTCATCGTAGGGTAAGTCCTGGCTAGCATCAGTGTGTTTCATTAGCCTGCATACCTTTGTACCCACACCCATCATGACCACACAGGCTATTTTTATATATCCTGGCATTGTTGCGCCGATGTTTAAACACTGTAAACCTTTTATATTCTCTTCCATAAAGTCAAATAAACCCTGTTTGACCTACCAGCATTTTCTTATCAAACATTTATGTGTTCAGAAGCTCTACCACTAAGATTCACAGCTAGCTTAAATTGTGTGCAAGTGCTTCATAGTTTCCAAGAATCCACCACAGATTACTTGGAATAATTAAGTAATTAAACGAAGTATTAAACATGGGGAGTGTTTATGAAAACCAGTGATGCTATATTTGTCCTAGAAGTGCCTAATATCACTGAAGATTGCTGCATACGAATGTGCATGCCAATAGATTTGATAGTCTTTGAATAGAGGATGATGTAGTGGAAATTATAAGCGTAGGCCTTGCTGCAGGCTTCTGCCCTTTCACTCTAGACTGGCCATGATGGTTATACCACCACCAGCAGGTTGTGCTGTTTTTTTTTTGTTTTTTTTTGTAATTAGCAAAAGAAGTAATACATGCACAACCTTTTCCTGTTTCCCATATTCAGGTTCCTGAATCCACTTGGCATGTTTCTGGGAGGAGGCGTGGTGAGTCTGGTCTTCATGGGTTCAGTGTGGGCCGGAGAGAATAAGGCCTTCATCAAGAACTTCAAGAGGAAGAATCCCACACTGTTCGTCATCGGCGTCATGGTCACAAGTTATTTTGTGCTGTCGCTGTGTGGCGGTGTCTTGGTTTTCATCTTTGGAATCACTTTCCCATTACTGTGTAAGTATGCAGTATGTGACACGAGCTTTCCATGTTTGCTTTCGTCAATGGAATAGAAAAAGAGTTCGTTTCTTTCCATGCTGGATAATTCCTCATCACAGTTTATAAGGCGTTCACAAAACATTTAGTGTTTTCATTTAGCTGCAGCATGGCACAGCATCATTTAGAGGTATTAAAATCGTATGTTTAAAATATTGAAGGGTTTTAGTAATAATAATAATAATAGGTTTTATTTGTAGGCGCTTTTCAGGACACGCAAGGTCACCGTACAAAATAGTGTAATATTTCCATCATCCTCTCTTACATAGCAGGCCCATGTCATTTCTGTGACTATATGCAGAACAGCACATCAGATAATGTAACATGAACATAATTGAGTTGTGTCATTTTGAATGATACATCATTATAACTGTAACAACTCTCTTTTTTTAAAGAGCTGTTTCCCAACTCAGATTACAAAGTTGTTCAGAGTTACTCAATAAAAATTGTAATACCTGTCCGTTTTCTTAGGTACACTAATGAAAACGAACACATCGTGACATAACAGTCCTGCACTAAATCCTATCCTTGTGAAGGTTACGGTAATCAGCATTTGTTGAATATAACTGAGAGAGTTCTGTTTTCATTTTGGAGGGTGTGGTTTGTAGTCCTGTTGAGATGTATTGTGTTGTACTGACACATGTTTCTATCATTTTGACAAACCCATATTAGTCAGTGGGTTAGCCTAAATAACAGAAACTCTTTCTGGTTTAATCTAGTTTAACAGCACCACAAACTATTTTCTCAGTTCAGTTACCACAGTTGTTACGCTTCTGTTTCAACATAATCTGAACATTATAACAGTCATGAAAGGGGATTTAGTTGAGGAGTGATATATTAGAATGCATTTTTTCTCTTGTGTACCTGATTAACTGGCGAGTAGGTGTATTATATGATAATCTTAGTTGAGATGTACAAATAGTTTTAGTAAAGAGAAATCACACGGATATTCTTTTCTTTCTTTCAGCATCTTATCCTAGGCTGGTGTTGACATTTCAAAGGAAATTATTTGCTAACTTTTTATTACACTTTGGAGCGTCACAGCTGCTACGGTGTACAAACTGTTCCTAATAGTCTGTTGCCAACATTTGGCTAATGGCTAACGTTATACTCTCAAATCTGCTGAGAGGCCCTGTGAGTCACACAGGGATGCATAATGGAGGTTTTTCTGTGGGTGAGCTAGGTTTTTCCAAACAGTCTTTCCTCCTGACTCACTGTAGGATTTGAACAGCTCAAGCACAATGTTACTGACATGGATTTATTAAAATTGTAAAATAAAGTCATCAGTTAAATTATTGCTGATATTATCAGCTATATTGTGGATTTTTAGCGTTCGCTGCAGCTCTCTGAACACATTTAGAGTTGGTCTGTCAGCACAGTGGTTTAGATAATTGGTGGGTGGATCGTTAGAACAAATGTAGCAGCTCTAACACTGTGGCAGATAGACGAGGCAGTTTGATCACATCCCAGGAGGCCTGCCCACTGCTGCCTGTGTTGACGGGTTGCTATGGGTTGTTGATTTGAACAGAACCACATTTACTGGCTGATGTCATGCATCCAGTATCTGCCCTATCCTTACACATGCTTTTAAAGCCTGAGTTACAGCTGTATCACATTTTGTTTTGTTTTATTTCCAATCAAAACCTTTACACTTGAGACATCAAACTATATTTATATCTGCAGTTGAAAAACTATAAATACATTTGTACATTTTCCTGCAGTAATCCTGATCCATGCCTCCCTGAGACTGCGCAACATGAAGAACAGGCTGGAGAACAACATTGAAGGTGTGGGGCTGAAGAAGACCCCCATGGGTGTCATCATGGATCTCCTGGATCAACAGGAGGAGAAAATGAACAAGATTCAGGATTTTATTGAAAGTAAACTGAAAAAGTAAGGCTCCAGTCAAGAGTGTGCCAAGAGGAGCCAGTGTCATACAGTAGGGATTGTTACATTTTTGTAGCTTCTTTCCATTTGTCACTCATAGTCCTCTTATACGTGTAAAGTTACTGCATTCCCATTTTTGCTTTATGTTATTGTATGTTTGGGTTTGATCTCGTATAGATGGATGAAACCATTATTGCACATCATTTTGTAGACTGGAAGTTGGGAAGGTAATGTGCGCTAAAGGTTACCAAAGGTCTGAGCATTCCTATGTCCAAAAGTAAGCCATTTCCCCTGTTAACAGTGCACTTTGTTCTACATGGTAACTGTATTTAATTCACTAAAAATAAAGTGAAATATCTGAACAGAATATCCGATATCGGTAGATAACAGATGCATTTGATTTAAAAAAATAATAATAATAAATGAAGAAACCTTTCAGTTTGCTACCTCAAAACAAGCATGTTTATGTTAGATACCCAACACTCTGTGAACTGCTTAATGAACTGCAATAACTCCAGTCTTGTCACTACAGGAGCTGTATGAATACTGATCTGAGACCAGTTTGCTTCTACTGTAGACATGATTATATGGCTTGAGTAATAATACTGGAGTGTGGATATTTCTATTGTTAAAAGATTTGTGCATACACTTCCTGACCGAACAGGCTGGCCTGAGTGTATCCCCCTCTGATTACAGCTATGCAATAATGAAAAATTAGACTGGCAAGTGCAGCTTTATTGTTTAAATATAATGTCACGATACGTGTTGTTATTTGTGTTGTGTCATCCTCATATTATAGCATGCAGAAATGTGTAAAATGGCTGCAGGATACAAAGTGCTTAATTTTGGTATTGAGGCAAAAGTGGTGATTAAATTTAAGGCAGTTCTCTCTTCATTAGTAAATAATGATACAGACACCCATTACTGTTCCATTAAATCACCCCTCCTTGTAAAACTAAGTGTCATCTGTATTGTCAAGTGTTCATTTTATACTCCCAATATGTATTCATAGTTGTCTGTTGCTTTCCACCCATGCACATTGATTGAGGTTTGCGCATGCTAATTTTGCATATGACAACTGAAGAGAGAGATTTTTTTTGTTTTATGGATGCTATATTATATATTATGTTTTTATGTGACTTTTTCATTCTTGAAATGCGATTGAAGAGAACATGGCTATCCTATATTAAAATAAAAATAAATCTATTTATTTTGCAGTCTTTTTGAAATTTATTTTTTTAACCAGTAGGCCTGCATGTGTAGATGCGTTTGTAATAAGAACATAGTTGTCCCTGTTGTATTAAACCTTCTCTTCAACAAAGTAAATTTAGGTATTTTAGTTAATTGTAGTAGTATTAATGATACGTAATGGTGAGCTGATGAAGAATGCAACACCGACTTGATTCATTTGGAAGAAATATAATCCTACCAACCAGCATTAGATATTCAAGAATTTGTCTTGTCTCCCTTCTTATAAATAATACAGGTATTTATATATGTTTTTAAGTGTTTTCATTCATTAATTTTCTGTAACCGCTTGTCCTCTGGAGGATCATGGGGGGGCTGGAGCCTATCACAGCTGTCATTGGGTGAGAGTCTTTTTTATTTATCACTAACTGGCACTCGTCTAAAGGTGAAAAAACTGTTGGAATAAGTAAAAAAAAAAAAAAACTACAGGAAGTAACTGAAATGATTCCCTCAAGATACAACTGTATTTTCACTAATGCCATTCTAATTGAGTGATCTCACATTTTAATAAAGAAACAATCCCTAGGCACAGAGTCAAGGTTGTTTATAGTAAAATGTGTTAAACAGCTTTGTGCAAATTTACCAACCTAACATTTAACCCAAGAGACTTACTCTACTAATCATGTTAAGCACAAAATTAGAGAAATTGTGGTACAGTTGGACACACATGAAATAATCCTTTGTGAATAAACAAAACAATGCATTTTTACCATGCTGTGCATTTAGAGATAGCAAATGAATTTAAGTAGCAGTTTAATAGTTGTTTAAATATATGGTGCTTCCTCACCATAACAGTAGATGTATTAAAAACACTGTACTGTTTTTAGGACTTTCTAAAGACCGAATCATGTAGGGACAAAACACAGGAGTGGCACAAAGCATTGTTTTTCTTATATAATAATATAGTTCACCCATTGCTAATGTTCACGTGGAGTGACTAATGCAAAGTATGTGTAAAGCAAACATACAGTATGGTGAAGAAACAGTTGAAGTCTCAGAAGAGACTCGTTTCGCTTGATTCCAGGACTTTAGGGAGCGGCACCTGCAAGCAAACAAAGGAAAAGAACAAAAAGTCCACTTAGATTTCTGGAACAGTAAATCAGGTTAGATCATCCTTCAATAGTTTTCAGGCAGTTAAGATTAATATCTGACGCATCCACAACAACATGTTTGACTTGATTAATCCCCTAAACACTGCAACCTAGCTTGACTGATCCTATAATTCTTGTGTACTCACAGATTTGAGATAGGCCACGTTGCTCTTTTTGATCTCACTGAGGAGCTGATCACGAGGTGTGAGATCAACTTTAGGAGGCAATCGTCTGCGGGGGACGGGTTTCAGAGTCTTTATCACATCAGTCAGGTTGGCTCGTTCATCTGCCATTTCTCCTCTGCCTACATCCTTCGCTTTGGGAGCCTCCCTCAGCTGGAAGCTTGCCCTTTCTGGTCTCCTGTCATCCCTCGGGTCCAGGTCCAGAAATGGATCACGTTTCTTAGGAGTCCTCTTCAGCTGAACGTCCCTCAATGGATTTGTTGATTCATCACTGGGTTGTTTGGGAATGGTGTTGTGTTTGAGTTGCTTCTGTTGCTCTGGCGCTTGTGGCTGCTCTGTCTTGTGGTGCGTTTGAGGTACAGTGCTCAGCTCAGATGATGGTGGGACAAGTCCATGCTCCTGTAGGAGTTCTAGTGGGGGTATGTATCCAAGCATCTCAAGTAAACCAGGAGGCAGATTTAGACTGTTCTCATACATCTGCAAGAGCTCCTTCTGCTCCTTTAGTTGCTGCTGCTTCTGCTCCTCCTTCCTCAGCTGCCTCTGGCGGTCGAGATTTCTGGTTAAAATGTTGGTCACCACCATCCTGGGCCCTGCCTGCTCAAAGTGGTAGCCCATTTTCAGGAGGGTATTGTTGGCCTTGAGCAGGCGAGAGATCTCCATTTCAGCATGGTGACCCAGCATGTGCCTCTGGTTGTGAAAACGCAGCTCTGTGAGAGTCTCATTGAACTGGAGGCATCGAATGATGGCGACAATTCCCTTTCCAGTGATGAAGTTGGACTCGATGTTCAAGGTCGTGATGCTGCGATTCTCTCGTAACATGTTGGCCAGGTTGAAAGCGATGTTTTCATCGACACCGGTGTTGGCTATGCTGAATGTTTTCACATGCTTGTTCTTCTTCAAGGCATTGACGTAGTCCAGCAACATCTCCTTGGGAATGTTTTCTATATTGTTTAGGTTTACCTCGGTGACAGAGGGGTTGTTGTTACGGACCTTGTCAAGTGTCGACTCCAAGTTTGTCTCATTTCCTGAAGGTCTTGATGTAATTTTTATGTTGTTCAGCGCCAGCTTGGGAATTTTTAGTTTGTTGATTTTTTTCTCCTCTCTTTGTGGGAGTATATCATTGGTTTCTTTTGTCCCTGGCTCTTCAGGAGGAAGCAAACTGTCTGCATTTGTATTTTCCTCTTTATCTTCAGTGTTGTGTTTGGGTGCGAAGTTCTCAGTCTTCTCCTTCGTGTCTGACAACGGCTGAATATCAGCTGCTTTTTGATCTGGTACTTCTTCTACATCGTGTGGAGGCTCTTCATGTTTATCTGTATTTTCAGGTTTTTCTTCCACAGGTAGCTTCTCTTCTCTCTCATTTTTCACACCAATCCCTTCGTCCTTTTCATCCCTTTCATCAACTTCTTCGACTATTTCCTCGATAATCTCCTCAATTATTTCCACTCCATTTGCACAGTCTACAGCTTCTTCCTCGATCACCTCCTCTATCACTTCATACACCTCATACTTCACATCTTCCGTGTTTTCTTCTTCTTCTTCTTCTTTCTTTTCAGCTTCCTCCCTCAACGTTTTCTGAATAAACAACAAATCGGGGAATTAAAATTATTCTAAATATATTACTGCAGATATTTTAATATTATCCAAATATTAACCTTTGAAGGTTTGAGCTCTTACCTCACTGGGCAGCAGAGTAGCCGGTACTCTTTCTTCGTCAAGCATACGTTTAGACTCTTTCTCCCAATAGAGGTAATCGACCAAGGATCTGTGGTCAAATGTCCCTGTCGGAGGTTTCTCTGTCTGGTCCTTCTGTCTCTGTCCGACCGGGACAGTCTCATCTGGGGCAATTATGACATCCATCTCACTCTGGAGCTCCTTAAGCTCCTCAGGTGAAAGCATTGCAAGGATTTCATCCTCGTCAATATCCTCTTCATTGAGATCCTCAAGGTCTCTGGTGTCAGACATATTGCCACAACTTCTCACTTCTGCTGATATTAGGAGAAAGGATAATAACTGTCCGGTCTGTGACTCGGGACCGAGCAAACTGGGAAGCCTCTGACTTTGACTTCAGATAGAAACGCTTTGCTCCTGCCTCATGTGGGTCTAAAATTAAACCCTGTGAATTGCATGGAAGATATTTACGGTACAAGCAGACGAAAGACATGCTAACATTCTTTTTTCAGCCCCTTCTCCCAGCTGGCCTGGCCGTCAGGATCCTTTCGGATGGCAGTTGCTTCGGGAAAGTGCCAGACTGACGGCAGCAGGTGGATCATTTTCACGGGCCTGGTGGTGGGGTAACGTGTGCTGCAAACAGAGCTTCCCCCAGAGCTCTCCAGAAGACATGAAATAAAAACCTATGAAATGCTCCACAACAACAAACCATGAGCCAGGGGAGCTATTTTGTCTTTAGAGGAATGGATACTCACAGTTGGGGAGAGGGCATGATTTTCTTTCTGTCTAACTTTTATCACATCATAACTCAAAGTACTGTTTGATGTGTGGCTAAAAGGAATTCCTGTTTAGTGGCAACCGAAGAAAACACATTTTATTATATAAGAAAATGTGTAAAAAAAACAACAACTAGAACATGCCTTTCACTTTCATGCCAAGAGTTAGATGTTACGGCCCAGAGTATTTCTGTGTGAGTCCGTCTCAGTGTTTAATCTGTTTCAGCTTCCTGGTTCCTCCCCGATCCACCTTCATCTTATCCATATCACCAATCCTTCGACTGGTTCCGTCAGGCAGCTGGTTTAAAAGCATCGTTCTACTGACATGCGAGGCAGCTGTGTCTAGAGATAGACAAACAGCTTGCCTCTGTGCCAGTTAGTGAAAACTGTTGTTAGTTGCCTATTTAGTATAGGGCTTGAGCTAGTTTTGAGCTCTGTTGACTTCATATTACTGCATACGCTTAGAAGAGTTCTGTCTAGAAACACTAGTTTCAGTGATGCTAATCCCATCTGTTTTCTGATTTGGATGAGCGTTTACATGAGTAACTATAGTTTGTTTTTGAGAGATAAATTGTATTTAAACTTCGGTGAACCTTTGTTATGGTTTTAATCTGAGTAGCATACGTTGCCCTCTTCTGTTCCTCTTTGTTCCAACTAAACCTGTTTCACACCTCGTTCATTTATGCTAACTCCCTTTACCCCTAGCGAGCTGGGTCGTAACATATCATGATATGAGATTTCAACCACCTAAAATAAATACTGGCAACAAGGGGAAATAGGGAAATCGCCCCTAAAGCTCGTTCATTTATACATCTGTCAAGGTGTAAAGAAGGATATGAGCCCCCAAGCAGTTTTGACCGCTTAGCAGGGTGTTAAGCAATGCAAAGGTGGCAACAGTCCAAGCCACCACGCTGAACTTCAAGAGGTGGAGCTGAGATGGGCAGATTACACCATGGCATTAAGGTAGCTACCTGTGAGGACACCCATCTGTCTGTCAAAGCTGCCACACCATTAATTATGCATAATTTTAAGCCTTGATATAACTCAAACATGTGACTACATGAATAAATTACCCCTGTACGGTTATCAGGTTGTCATGGATCGGAAAAATAGCCATGGAGACCAAAACTGGTTTCACACCAGGCTATATGAAGCTGTGCATTTTAACACATCTGTGAGGGAGGATTTTTGGAGCCAGCTTCAAGCGGTCGTTTGGTAAATTGCACCTGGCACTTGTGGGTTGGTTTAATTTTTGAACCCCTGAGGTTTCTGCTTGGATGAAATGTTAGTTTGTGAATTAAAAGGCCATGTCACACCGAGTGCCTGGACAGGTGTTGGACAGTGTCGGTTTGTCGGTGAGCATCTGTGACTCTGATTTGTTACAGTGTGTCCAGCATACGGAGTCAAATAAGTCGATCAGAGGAATCAGTCTGATCCGCTGTAAACCAAACCAATGCACAAGCAGAGAAACATAACGACACTGTTCAAAAGGCAAAGAAGGCTGTTCTTGTTTTACATCGTCATCTCATCTGAACATTCAAATACAGAAATATTTTCTATATTTTCACAATGGCATGAATGAATAAACTGTAGAGCAACTGATCAGCATGATTCTGGAGAGGTCGCATCTCTATGAAGGTTTGTAGCTCTTCCTAGTTTCCTCCCAGATAACAGAAACTCTTCAAAGCTGTAGCCTTTGTGGTGTGTTCAAGTGCAACTTTTTGGTGCAATGTTACAGTGGATGTTTATTGCTGCTAGTGCAACAAAAATGTTGGTGTGTCTGTACCTTCAGAGATGCTAGGAGGCATATTTTGTTACTTTCAGACAGGCTATCTGTCATATTCATGCTAAGCTAAATGACTTACTGCAGCCTAAAATTCAATAGACAGATATCATAGAGCGACGCTTGCCTTGTATTTTCCCAAAATATTGAACTATATTGCTTTAAGGATTACTTTCTAACTTAAAATCAGAACCTTTACACACTGCACAAGCCTTTAAAAAAAAAAAAAACAAGCTACAACAGCCGTCTACATGTCACACATACATTTATTCACCTCCTTGTTCCCAGTGGAAAATATTTTATGACAACATCTAACATATAACTACACACTGACTGTACAAATATGAGGGGATTTGACGAGACATGGATATGGTTTCTATGGCAGTGGTCTTCTGTTGATATAAAAAATTATTAAGTTTTAATTTTAAAAAGAAAATTCAGTTTTCTCACCATGCATTTTAAAACACGTCACTGCACCAACAAAGACAAATGGTTCTAGAAACAATACTGACATAACATTCAGATTCAGAGAAACAAAGAAATGGAAATTAATCAAATACACAGCCTGCTCTAATGACGATCATATCAGCGCTCAACATGTTCAAGCTTTGTGTTCAGTTTGAATGTTATATTTAAGACTATTTTATCATACTTTATTGAGATGAAGATGGTTTTATTCTATTACCTACTGTTTTGTATAAGGCAGTAGCTAGTTCCTGTTAAAATACATGGAGTTTGATTCAGTAAAAACACATGTTGCCTCTCTTTTTGTCTTTAATACACAATAGGTTTTGAATCCAGTGTGGTTGTGCAACTTCTTAACGTTTCTTGACACATTCTCATCTGCCTGTACAATTCATCCAATCCAAGGCACATGGGAAAGTCATTCCAGAGTGTCACCACTGTGTTCACAGCTAACTTTAACAAGGGAACAGCGTCCACCTCTCTGCCAAAACCTAACCAACAAAATATCTCCAAAGATGGGTTTATGGCAGCAAGAAGAGTTTGTGTACACTTGTGTTGCTATTTCATTCCCTTCGAGTGCTGCTGGCCATGGCTTTGTTTGTGCCAACGTTTGGTTTGGTCCTCTTCAGTGGATGCTCATGTAGCTTCCGTCCGGTTGAAATCTGTAGAAGCAATGAAACAAGAATATGTCAGGGTTGTTAAGCTGTCTGAGGACAGAAAGTATGTGACTGAATTATTGGATAAAACTTAGGAATGAAAATGGAAATGCAATACACCAACATTTCTACAATATTTTGTGAAAGTGTTAACATAAACAAGACTTTAGGGAGTAAATGGAAATGTTGTAGGCTACTTTTCACTCCAGCCGGCTGATCTGCTAGACTGCCATGTACTGCACATAATTAGCTTCAGACATTGATTATCTCATTAGGATGACGCTTCTAAACCTTGGTATGGTTTGATCCCATGGATTTTCTGCTGAGAACTGAATTTAAGACTAACATTTTGTATTTTGAGTGAAACGTTAACTGAATATTGGATGCATTTTCATTAAATATGGCATTCATAATCCTATCAGGATTAATTGTAAATACTTTTGTGATCGTTCTTTTGCCAATTTAAGGTCACAGTAGAAATACTTGCAAAACTAATGCCATTCCGTTTAGCTTTAAATTTACTTTGTGATAAGAAACAAATATTTGCATGCTAACACAGTGAACATTGGCATGTTAACAATGTCACTGTGAACATATTAGCTTTCCAATGCTCAGAGCTGTTTAACTGCAGCTTCACAAAGTCCAGAGCAAGCAGTGATGTGTGATAGTGATGCGCTGACCACGGTTTTATCCACAGGCACTGCGGTTAATCCAGGGGTCGGGCCATAAAGACTAACATTAGGATTAAAGGCAGATGGGGTGCTTGTGGGGGAAACGATAACCTAATGAGGAAAATAGAAGCTAATTGCACTCTTTTAATGTGAATTTCTGCTGAAGATGAATTGTGTGAAGGGATTAAATATGTCAGCCTGTGTTTGGGAATTTTACCATTTTACTTTTGCTTTAAATATTTTTGATATTTGTAAAACAAGCATAGTTTAGAGAGGTGTTATCAGATTATCATTTGCTCTGCTGGGCGATTTATGTGTGCAGGGGGATTCGGCTGGCATCAAAGCTAATCCACAAATTACTGCGGTGTGATACAAGTCTTCGCTTGATGTATGTCAGGTACACAATCACTGAAATGAAAATATTTTTTAGCAACTACAAAGATGCTGTGTCTGGAGAAACAAAAGAGGCCACAGTATGAAAAGATGGATGGTTTGATTATATAAATAAAATAAGCTGGACTGGAGTCACACACGGATGGAGACAGGGATGTCAAAATGGAGATGGCTGGTAACACGACACAAAGCTGCCCACTGTGTCTGGTCTCACCCTTAAGTGCTAGAATGGTTGTCTGATGGTTCATCTGCGCTAGTGGTCTCAGCACTGACCACATCTACTGACTCAGATTTTTTAGGCATTGTGTCAGACTCTTTGTTTTCTGGAGAAACTCTGCACACGTGAGCATTAATCATAGGTCAAGGAAAGAGGGAAGGAAGAAAGAGAGAGAGGAGGCTTGTGAGTACATTTCTATGAACTGAGTAGTTTCAGAACACACAGGTAGAAAAAATCCAAAAGAGAAAACGTCTTTCCAAAAAAATGCAGGAAAATACATGATTTATTCAGACGCAGAGCAGTGGAGAGACATCCAACTAGCGTTTTATTTAACTGAACAACCTGGATTGAGGACTGACTGATGTCAGTGTAGAGACTGCTCACCTGCTGTGTGTGGGACTGCGGTTGTACATAGACGCTGGAGCTCCAGGATGGGGGTACTGAAGTGTGTCAGGTGTATCAAACTCTGTCAGGCCGACTGCTAGCTGGTTGCGCCAGTTTCCTGCGCTCTCCGCTGAGGACACTGAAAACAGGAGAAAAACACTCTAATGTTGGAGTAGCAACTGTTGTTACTGAAAACACTGTTTAAGGTCAGCTTGACGTCACCAATTACCCCTTAGACGATATGGCAGTTTGTTATTACAGTACTGCCCCTGACACTTTACTGGAAACTTCACAATTTTGGGATAAAGACCTGGTTTGCTCTATGATTCAAATTACTCTGTTACTGTGTGACTGTATGAGATCCACCTACTAGGGCTACTTTCACATTTTGTTTGTGGCAGCCAGGAACACTGAGTGAAATGCACATTAATAAAAATTATTGTGGGATAGCAGGTCTTTAAACCATAGTGGAGGAATCACCTGTAAATAAAACAATAAACTAAACTAAACAATATATTAACAGAAGATCACTTATTAATGTCCTACTGTTTTATTCACTAAACTAGAAAATTCGAAAGCAAATTTTCTTAAATAACTATTCCCTATGCCAACGAATTTCACTACTCAAGGAGGAAAACCACACCTGAGGAGAAGGAGGTGGTCCGGCTAGAGTGGCTAAAGGCTGCTGGCATCGTCTGGTAGCCGAGGCTGAGCTGAGAGCCGCTGTCAAAGTCGTATCCAGCCAGCAAGCCTCTCCCTCCCTCTCTGGGGACTCTGTTCCGATGATACCAGCCTCTTAGATGCTCGGCCACCAGGGCCTTATGCATGTTCTTCGCCAACAGCTCATTTCTGGGGCCCTCTCTGCTCCGTGGTGGCCTCACCGTTGCATAAGGATTCTGAGAAAGATTATCTGCCCCATCACTGCTGTAATGCCTGAATCTGTCATGTCCATGAAACCCATTCATTTGATAGGACGGGTTGACATTGTAGTGGCCCTCGACATCACTCTCATACACGTAGGCACCGTTAGCGTAAGGCTCCATGTCCGGGCAGGGGTAGCCGGGGACATAGTAGGCACTGGGCGCGTAGTGTGTTGAGGTGTCACATGAGTAACTGCAGCCAGAATGGTGCTGGACCAAGTTGGGCATGCTCCCGGTGTTACCATACACCTCTACTTTCCTGTGGAGACGATGCATGGTTGAGGTACGAGAGTCCAGGGTGCTGTAGTGGGAGTTGGCTGCCCCACAGTAGTCCAGACTGGACTGGCTAGTGTAGGATGAGCAATCCTCCAACACGTCAGTGCTGTTGCTGCGGTGGGCTGGTGATAAGATAAAGACAGGCTTCTCTGAGTCTGTGTCTTTTCTGAGCCGGGGCTGAGACTCCAGGCTTCCACTGCGATGCCTGAAGCAATGAGGAGACCCCTCCGACCTGGAGACGGGACATATGGGACATTATTTTTGGATTTTGCAGTTACAAAAAAAGGGTTACGGATTTATATGAGAGCCAGAGGTTTAAATAGAAGCAGAGGATTTGAAGGAAGAAGTAAAGACACTGGGATGGCAGTGCAGGGGAGCAAAGATCACACCTGAGCTGGCTGCTGCTGTAGGCATTGCGGGTCATAACCGGGGTGGGAGGCATGCTGCGTGGATCTCGAGGAGGTCTGGGAAGGGTTTTATAGGGACTACTGTGGGCGGAGGAGACCTCTCTTGGATTCTTGTAGTAATGGGAAGCCTCCTGGCCATCATAAGCTAATCTAGAAGGGTGCAGTATTAGGAGAGGATAAAAAAACAAAACGGGATAACATATGAGGAAAGGAATGAGGCTGCAAACATGACACAACAAATATTGCATGCTCTGCCGATGCATGACATCATTTCTTCATTCTAAGAACAAGTCTTCAGCTGGAATCAAAAGTTGTGAAACAAGCTACACTCATACAAGCAACAACGTCGAGGAAGAACATTTCCTTCCCAACCTGCTGTGGTTCTTGTGGTGGTGATTTTCTCGTGGAGATCCTTGTCTCTCCACATCATATTCAGCTCCCAGCGATCGCATCGGACTGAGCTGAGGGGAACCTTGGACCGATCGCGACCTTGGCCGTTGATTGCCACTGTCTGAGTCGTCTGAGCACAAACACATGGGGGAAATACTGACTCTGGTTTTTAATTTCGAGCATCATCAATGCCATAGCAGGTCTAATGATTAATACAGCACCAGGATGTGTGTTGTCTGACTCACCGTCATCCAGAGGGAGACTAGACAGAGAGCTACAGTCTGAACGGATGAGTTCATCTGGAGAAAGAGAAAATAACTCAGTGGACGCTGCAAATATAACCAAATGATTAACGCAGTGATCTTCTAAAGGTCATCTTCCTCCATACCTGCAATGATCAGGGAGGCCCTCTGTGTGGGCTTTTTTCCCTTCTTGATTCTGTATTGGTTCATCTCGTCCTCTATCTGCTGGAGTTTGTGCATGGCATCGAGACAGTTTCTCCTCCTCTTCTTCTTGACTGTTTTACACAGCTCTGGCTCATTTGCGAGTTTCTTAGCCGCCTCCACAATTTTTTGCTGAAGGGCAAATCTGCTCTCCAGGTTCCTCAGGAAGGGGTCCTGCACAAATCCCAACAAGCAGATGTACATGTTAGAAGATTAAATTAATTGATTTGGATTAATAGATTAATAGATCAAATTTTTCTAAGATTTCAGTTGATCTTATTGAAACTGTTGTATAAAATGTACATAAAGACTGATATGCAAACCACGTCAGCCTTATATTTAATTGAAAATAGCACAAACACAAGACAGATAAAGATAATTCGATTTCATTTTGATTACAGTAACACATTTAAAAACAGTTTGGACTGGTGCATGTTTAAAAGTGTGTTGCATAATGTCTTCTTTTAACAGCTTTGTGTTAATTACGATTCATCAGACCACATGTTTCTTCTTGACCTCAGTCCATCATAAATGAGCTCAGACCCAAAGAAGGCGGAAGCGTTTCGGGATCTTGTTTTTACATGTTCATGTCTTTGTGTGGTAAAGTCTGAAGATTTGTTCATCCAACGACAGACTGTGATGACTAATAATCACTTTCAGAGGTGATCCTGAACCTGTATCCGTTTTAATGTAGCACTGAAGAGGGCTCAATGATCCCAGCTTTACTTGTTAAGGCCTCGCTGGGATTCTCTTGTTACACCCATTCATGTTACTGACCAGTTGTCAATTAACCTAAGTAGTTCTGAGATCTTGCACGGGATGTTTTTTATTTATTTAGCTTTTCCAGTCCTTTGTTTCCCCTGCACCAACTTCTACGAAACAAAAAACTATGAAAAATATTGAAATCTCAGTTTCATGTTGTCTTTGTATTATATTAAATTAAATATCGTTTTTAAATGATTCACAAATCACTGCATTCTGCTTGTATTTCCATTACACAGAATAATGAGCTGTAGATCAATACTAGTCATATCCTGCAAATTACTCACTGAGTGCTCCTAATATAATGGACAATACTGGGAAGATTTTATGTAGTTGTTCCTAAACAAACTACATAAAAACTAAAATCAACAGCTCTCACTACCAAGCTCATTCTTTAAGCTGAATAAATATAAATAATAAAAAAGCAATTTTCTAAAACTGTATTGTAGCGTAAGTTGGGAACATATTTCACACCACCTGTATAAAAAAACTGTGTTCATTGTAATGTAGGACCCTTTCACTCAGTGTAGAATGTTATTCTGGACAAAACATTGGAGCGCTATAGAAATCATTACTGAAATATAACTGGCTTTGACTACACAAGAAAACTGACTGGAATATTTCCTGTGCTGAAACTTGTCAGATGTGATCATCTGTACTCAAAAAGTGAAATATAATATACTTGACGCATAGTATATTCTACAGTCAAAAAGTTTAATACCGCCTTTATATGTGCTGGATAGGATTAAAGTGCACCAGTTCAATACAGACCTCATTGTAGGGGAAAAGGTCATCTAACTTGAAAGCCGTGCCAACTCGCCGTCTGACCTGGGGCGGTCTCTCGCCTGAAGAGAGGGGATACTCTTTTGGTAGCTTGCCAGTGAGCTCCTAGAAGCAAAAAACCACAAGTCCCTCAGACGCTTAGATGAACTGAAAGTAACGGCACAAACAATCAATCCAACCGCCGCTGCACAACATCAGGGTTTAATAAAGCAGACTGAGTGATGCTGTGGAGAAAGAAATACTTACGCGTGCCTCGCAAAACAAAGCACCAGGGCAGAAGAAGTGTAATATAAAATGATTTCTCACCGCCTCCCTCAGACAAATCTTCTTCAGCTCTTTTGTTTTCTTGGCCAAAATATCTTGGATCTCCTGTTCTTTTCTTCTCAGCTCAGAGAGTTTTTCTTTCTTCTGTTCCTCGCTCATTTCGGAGTCCGCCGAACCTGCAAATATGGAATTTGTGCAATTCTTGTATATACCCCATGAACACTTGTGTTGTGAACTGAACTGAGATAATAATAACCTACCTGTAGACACCAAGCTCCCATTGCTGGCTGTTATGAAGTTATTCTTCTGGCCGACATCTCCCAGTTTGTTTATTTTCGCCCCTCCGTGCTCTGTGAGGTCCATGCCAATTTCCTCCAGACTTCTTGCCGTTCCTAGTTTACCCTACAAGAATGAAGACGGTAAACAGAAATCATTGGATAACTCTATATCCGCTTATGAAACAGGTAGGGACTCATAACCGACGCTTACTTTGCTTTGCTTTCTGTCCAAGTAGAACTGGTGCTGGCTAATAGCCATGACCCAAATGGTCTTGATCAAAGAATGGCTGGCATACCACGTGTGGATGAGGAGGCCTGTCTGCCCAAAGGTGCGTTTGGTTACTGCTCTTCTGAACAAACCACAAAATATATACATATACAGAGTTATAGTTTTTATCATCTTAAAATCAAAAGCTGAAATAAGATGGAAAAGACTTTAAGTGAACGCTGACAAGTTGGAGCAGTTAGAGTCTGACAGCTACGTAACCAGCTCGTGCTAACAGCCATTTTAAGAATTACAAATATGAGGATCTCTGCTCACCTGTGTGGATCATTAACTTCTACGGCAAATTTTTTCTCCCGAAAGTACAGGTTTTCCAGCTGCTTCCACTGATAAAGCTGGAGATAAAAACATTTCTGATTAGAAAAAAAATAAATCTGAAATGTGAGTATTCATTAGTAAACTCATCTAGAGTGCTATAACAATCAGTGCTGACTTAAATAAACCATTAGAAAAAAAAAAATAGCAGTGCAGGTGGTTTGGCTAGCATGTCTCACCCGCAGTCATTAAACAGCCAGACTGTAACATGAACTGTCATTACAGTCTGGGCTGCCTGGCATGCCAAGTCTGCAATAATGCAGGTGTTGGAGGGAGAAGAACACCACAAGAGGACATTATACAAAGACTCATCACGGTGTACAACACCTTCCACGACTCGTCACGTTCATCCTCGTATCACCCAGGTGCTCATTGACAACAGCCAAATATGAACAATCTGTTTGTGTCACTGACTCACTGCGCGTCTGGACGGGATCCAAGTGAGACATGAACGCAAGCAGACGGTAAAGTAATATCACATGTGGATGCTTCGGATTGTAGTCTGTCTCAACTTATGTTATATAGCATGGAGAGGCAAATGTCCTTTTTACTGTTCTAAGGACTGATTACTCTTCAACTCAACATACTAATTAGTAATGTCCTAAAACAAAAAGATCCAACGCTACCTGCAGTATTCCCTCTACATTTGACCAGAAAAAGAAGCATATATCCCATCTTACCAGTATAATAGATGTTCATACGTCCTGTTTGCAACCTTTTTAAATCCTTCCTGGCTTTGCCGTCAGCACAGACACATACTTTGTTCTGTCTCCTGTCAGCTCATGTCGTGTCTCCGCAGGTATTCTCAGAACAGGCATGATAACGCCCCAAACCCAGCCCCTTTTCCCTCTGACATCACCTGTTCACTCCCTCTTCTCCTCTTCGGAGCACAGCATGCAGCTGACTGCTTGCAAAATATTGGAAAGCAGCGGGCAGAGTTGGATTGCACCATGCTCGCCCAGATACTTTACAAGGAAGATATTGTCAGTAAATGAATGGGAATTTGTTCTTTAATAACAGTGCTGCATACAGTGTCTGCACCCATCCGCAAAGACACACATACAGAAAAGTGGACAACATAGTTGACAGATCACTCATATGGGTGTTTCTCCTGCAAACTCACAAGCTAAAACAAGAAAAGCAAGTTCACTGTGTGTGATTCTCCAGCACTTTATTCAAAACGCATGAGCCTCATTAAGGCACACTGACAGACTTTTTCAAGTCTGGCCTCGTCGGCTGCAGCTGAAGCTCAACTTTTGCTGCCATAAAATAAATGATACACGAATTAAAGCTGGTGAATAACCCCACCATGTGCAACAGTAGCCGTCCTCACCCATGCCTTACGCTATCATGGTTTCTCATATTAGAGAAGCAGAGAAGCAGCAGCAGCGGCAGCAATTTTAGAGGCCAGGGAAATTATTTACCTTCCGAGGTTTTAATTTGTCCTGCAGATCATACTGGCCAATGCCCTTATAGCTGATTCCAAGCCACCATGGGATCCCTTGTTTATCCTGTGAGGCAAGAACACGGCTTGTATGGTTGACTTGAATCCAGGTGCAGTAGCTGTCATTTCCTATTAATCACAGAGGAAGACCTACCTTAACCTCGTAATAATGCACCCCGTATGTTGGCAGTGATTCCACCAATGTCAAATACCTAGAAGTTAAAAAAAAAAAAAAAAAAAAACAGTTATTAAAAACGCCAGCTGCTTTTTAACATCTGCGTGTGGCTTTCTTTGGATATGTGGAAAGACACCAGTGGGAATTCGATCTCGGTAGCGGTGAATCAGTGTGATCTCACTGCAACTGAGAGGAGCTATTGATTTCTATCAGATGATGAGAAAAGGCGTGCCAGAAAGAGGAAAGGGACAGGGAAGGGCTAATGGAGGTGAGAGGAAGATTAATGAACTTAAAGCTTAATAACATTTATTGTCTGCTTACGAGTGTTGAACAAACGGCAGCACATTTTGGTTCGGTACTTACTTCACAATGGCCTGTCCTCTGGAGACACCTTTCAGCTGCTTGTAATATTCAATCACTCGGTCCTCACTGCAATGTAAAGAAGACAGGAGAGAATAAGATTACCTGGTGAAAGATAAATAGAAGGGTAAATTTGAATCTGCTCTAATTTATTTGATTGATTGGGTGGCAAAAAAAAAAAAAAAAAGTGTCCCCTCCTGTATTTCATAAAAGCATTACAGTTTAAGTAATTATTTCCTGCAAGCATACCAGTATGCTAGAGATGGGTGTTCCTTGAGCACTTTGGTGGGAAGGGTCGGCAGTTTCTTCAAATCTGCTCGAGTGTTTTCATCACTGAAACAGAAAAGAACAGTAGTTATGCCAGTTTTGGAGGCTGAGTTGATGATTTTGACACAAAGTATGCAGCTTTGAGGTAGTCAGTAGCTCTCTCTTTTTACTCTTTAGACATTTATGTCATTGTCTCATCTGTAGCTCTCCCTCACTCCCACTCCCTCATTCACTACTATTTCTGCAGTTTCTCATTTGTCCCCTGTTTGCCCTTTCTCCTTTCTCGGTGTCTGTGTGTGTTTGTCTGGGCGTGGCGCTTCGTTCCCTCTTCCGCTGCCAATCAACCTACAATCATCAACTCATCTAGCTCCTGGCGTATGTTTACCCCAGCTCCTCACATCCTTCTACTCTAAATTGTTTAGCATGAGACTGTGGTACCAGTGCACCAGTCAGTTCTGATTTCATCTCTGATATTTTGTCTCAGTGAACTCATCTGTAAACACTCCAGCTCATCTAGTTAGCCACCATCAACCGCCAGCCTTTCCAGACTTCATTAGACCTTATTCTAACTGCTGCAAATCAGTATTTGATTCCAGTTTTTTGGTCGTCTGGTTGCCTTCTATCAATAACATTGATTCAGTGACAAAATATTCACAAAATATGACACTAAACTCTCCTTCTGCCTATATAGTATGATCCCTTTTTATACAATGAGTAGATTTTGCTGATAATACTTAAGTAATAGTAAGATTTCCTTTCCTGCAATACAGCATTTTACCTTGTGTTATTTTTACTTAAGTAAATGACCTGAATTGATCTACCTCCAATGTCATGTCACATTTAGTTTATTTTATATTCCCAACATGCACAGGAGCTGATTCACAGTCTTCTCCACGCTGCCAAGAATAAACTCTCGACCCACAAGAAGTCAAGTTTCAAAATGTTGAATCTATGAAATACTGGAAAAGGCCTATAAAATATTCACTGTGTGTACGTTTATAAAATACTTGGGGCGGTGGTAGCTCTGGTTTAATGGTGTCTGTATATTTCCAAAACACATTACAGTCACCTGCAGTGTTGCCTCTGAACACACACAAGTACAGTATCAAAAGCTTGGTTAAATGCAGCTAATAGTTGTAAAAGTGCCTCAGCTCCGAAATACTTCTATCAGGTCTGTGTGATTCATTAGTTGCCTGGTGCAAGCTTCTCAGCACTCTGATCACTCTGTGGCGAGCCTCACATAACACTGCTATTGATTTTTGTTGTCTGCTCTAAAGAAACAAGTGACCTATTGAATGTCTTCGCTAAAAGCTCACTATTAACTCGTCCTGCTGCTGTTAAATACTTCTTACCCTGTTGATAATGTGCTCTTACCTTGTATAGTCTCCTCTGGCCTCCTGTTGGTCACAAACAATAAAAAAATTCTTATTAGAGATCATGCTTTTAGATGCAGCTATTAATGTATGTGTGTGAGACTATTAAAAGCACTAACCTGCAGAGCATTTGCTGCTAATTTGAAGACATTATCACTTTCCACTTCGATAATCCCCTGAGAGACATAATAGACAACCCGAATTAAAAATGAATAGGATGCAGAAAATGTGGTCGGGTGGAGAGAACTCTTTCAGATCCAAACATTGACTCTCTGTTGTCCTATGATAACCTCAAAATGAAACCTTGTGTTTTCAACTTTCTGACATTGTTTGCTTTACATTCCAGCCAACAGAGTATGAAAACTGTGCCCTGCAGCCACTGTCTGCTGAGAGGAGGTGTTGCAAGGGTCCAGAGACAGTGAATCATCAGGGAGCAACAGGAGAAAACACAACTACAGCAAGACGAAACCAGAAACAACACTCACATTGTAGACGGCAGACTTTGCATTCAGGTAGAATAACTCCACGGTTATGATGTCCTTAAGCTGCGTTATGTTTTCTACATAAAACCTGTGAAGGTTAAATGCAAATGCAACAAGTTAGGAGGCAATCTGAGATAGATTGTTTGTTATTGCTGCTGAGAGTAAACAGGTTTTGTTGAAGGAGACTGCGCAGAAGAGTTGGGGACATAATGTATTCTTAAAATGATCAGAACCTGGTTGTTTAAACAACGTAATTCCCTGAACACTTTGTTGACAGCTTAAGTATCACACTCAATGTCAACAAAGTAGTGCTCCCTGCTGGAGAGTCTGCACTTTGCATGACAAGATGAATTATTACCTGACCAGGAAGTTGAGGGAGATGACCCCGGGCTTCTTTGAAAAGTCATGTTCAAGGACTCTGCGGTCCATCTGCAACCACTTGCACTGACCACTGCAGAAACAAACAAGCTTCAAGCATCTTGAATGCTTCTTGTACACATCTTGAAAGACACATCTGTAAGTATTCACGCTGCTGAAAAGGAATAGAAAGTTTACATACTTGTCATCGAAAAATGCAAGTCCAAAGAACTCCTTCTCTTTGAGGTTGAAGTGGGAGGACACCAAGTCGAGGAGTTCATACGACAGCAGCTTCGGCTGAGGGGAAAGTTTGTGACATAAACGTGAACTCTAATACAAACCTTTAAGCAACATGCATCTGTAGTAAAAATGAGCAATACAGCTCAGGTATGTTTAAGTAAATGTGTCAAAGAAACTGTATTTTTTTCCTGTTACTTCCTTCCCTTCCAAGATAGGTCAGACTGAGAGATCACCTAGTAAGCAGAGTAAAACTTTATGTTGTGCTCAAGGGCATTTTGACAGTGTGGCTAATGGGTTGTCTTCCCACTCATTAAACATGCAATAACACACCTCTGTCAACTCATCACCTTTGGCACATTATCACCACAGTCATGTTTCTGGCCCCCTGATGCGAACTCATTCTTAACTCACTCTCCACAAACTCTGGAGAGAAATATCAGCTGCTAACTGCTCCATTATGTTCACTAGCAAGTCGCTGAATTAAGCTGAAAAATGCTGAAACAAATTGTAGAGTGTTCGTGGCTACCACTAATCCCTTTACATGTGAACGGTACGGATCACAGTCATTGGCTTATCATTATTATTATCATTATTATTATTATAAAACCTATTGATTATAGCAGCTTTAAATTGAGAGCATTCATACCTGAACCAGCAGCTCTAGCTTCCTGTCATCCAGCAGCTGCACTTGGCACAGTTTGCCTTCAGTCATCTGCAGGGGGGGAAAGGAAAAGAGGAAGCTTAGAGATTGTGACAGACACGGGAAACTATTCATCATCACAAGGGACACTGACATCAGGATCTTGTGTTTTAGTCACGCTTTTTACCAAATGTGACTGTGCAGAGGACCAAAAGCCCCGTTGGTTAATGCAGTGAACCTTTTCAAGAAAGAAAAAGAAAAAAGAAAAATCCTGACGTCGTTAATGACAATACAACCATTGTCACAGGGATTTGTTGCCATAGTAACCAAAGGAAGGACTTGAAGTTTTTCCATTTTGAACATTTCACGATTAACTTTCAGTCCCTGAGCCTTTCCAGCGGTACGGTTTTCAGGCACTTATACTTCAAATCATGTTGCTTTACACCACTTTACACTCCAAATCTGTACTTTTTCCTCCACTGCATTTATTTGATAGCTGGAGTTGCTCATTATTTTTAAAGTTTATGCTTTATTAAATTTGATGCATTGTTGGAATTACTATTAAGTCATTCAAGTTTGCTTCACCTCCAGCTGACACTAAAATGCTGCTTAGACATGAATGGACCATGATTTCAATTAAATGACATATTTGTACACTATTATTCTCTTGTATTGCTACTATATAATAACAAGATCGCAAAAACATCTTCGCCACTGCAAATGGGAACCGATTCTGACTAAACTCTGCCCCTGTTAAGTTGTCGCTGGATGTTGTACACAGACAGTAAGTAGGAAATCACGTTTGTTTGCTTATACAAGATCGTTTTCACCACTTTACCCTTCAAACAGGGCTTCTAGTCAAGACAAAATCAGGCTGACCTACTGGGAAACACTGAAAGTACTGTACACTCCATAAATCAAATAGCCAGTGAAAATGACGGATTGAGGTTAAGCAGTTTTACAACAGAACCTTCTCCCAAACAGGAAAAAATACACCAGATAGATCCAGGAGCCTCCTCCTTTGACAGAATGAGGCTGATCGCAACTTCTAACACTTGGAGTAAACTAAGCAGCCACTGTACCTGGTAAATCTCTCCAAGGAGCGTGCAGGTGTGGATGCATCCCTGACCAGGTCTCATCTTTTTTTAATAAGGGTCTCGATCCAGAATGTGAAACGGTTAGCTCTGACTGAGCAGCAGCAGGAGCAGCAGCCGATCGGGATTAACCAGCCACTTTTTCCATCCTGGTCTTTGACTGAGCTGCCAGGCCTTTGCTTTTGTGCAGCGAAGGCTTATTCAGTGTAAAACCAGCAGCTGACTTAATGGGGGCAGGCTGTGTCAGACTCCTGACCACAGTCTAGGCTCCTTAATATGAACAATATGGGTCAGAAAAGAGTCATAAGTGGTGGAGCGTCTCTTCTTCTGTGGCTGAACGGTTTTGAGATCAGGTTTCTAACTTCATCCTTTTCCTGTACAACCTAACTGAGTTATTTGATCATAGAGGCAGGGGAAATCCCTACTAAAGTGATAAAAACAACTCTAAGTGTTCTCCTTTACACACTTGCCTTCTTTACTGTACTAATAAATGATTAAACAAATTGCCCTTCTTCCTGAATGGGGGTGGGATGGGGGGGAAGCATACCCCGTCACTAGTTTAAATTACACCATCTGTACTACTCTTTAACGAGCACTTAAACAATTGCACCCCCTGAATAATGTGTCCTTCTTATCACCAGAACCATAAATTGTCTTTCATGATCTAAATTAAAAGTCTCCATTCGATAAATCCAATTCATTTGGAGTGAGGCTGCTTGTGACAATCACGAGAGTATTATTGCATTGATCTGAGCTTGATTTAGTTATGACTGCATCATAGCGGGGTCACATAATTTGTCTCTGTAACAAGCATGACATTACTCCGGTCTTTTACAGTTGAGGCACCGACCACTAGATGGAGCAGGGATAGTTACTTCTCTATGTGAATGAAGTTCCTTTTTAGAAAATGGCTTCTTGAGCAAACATGTGCCAGTGAGGAATTTCCCTAAGCAGTTATTAGCTCAGCAGACAAGAGTCAAATTCAGTTGCCTATACAATATAGATTAAATGAGTGGGAGGATGAGCCATGATTTTTTTTTAGGAATCTACACTATTAATCATATGAGAGCTATAATTACAAAGAGAACTGCTATTTATATCTGACTGTGCGACCCAGTGACTCCTACGACTTCTCAGTGGTGACACACAGAGGAGACCCTTCATTAAACACAGCTCACACACAAGTGACACTCAGATCAGAGCTGGCTGAGATTTAAAGCCGGTGGATGGGCAATAATTGCACATGCACACTGATAATCATTTAAACCTGCAACTCAGGATTTTGCATCAGAGCAGGTGCAGCGGCCTGCACTGTTTTCACTCGCAATAAAAGGATAACCTCAGACCCTGTGGGGTTAAGAGAGGCATTGAACCTTCATGTAAAAAAGGATGCAAGAAAGAGATGAAAGCACTGTCAGTCTTTATGTTTGTCTCTCCAGGGACTGGACAGAGTCTGGGTGAGTCTGGCGCTGCACGTTACAGGTTTGGTTCTAATCTAGCAGCCTGAGGTTGTCATATAGACACCTTGTTATGTGTTAAAATGAAATAACCTAGTGGATACCTGGAGTAAGTGATAACGTGGCCTCAGTCAAATACACTGCTACAACTTTATACTAACCATGTTCACTGTTATGAGACACAACCTGCTAAAAAAAAGATCCTCCTGATGATAAACAGGGACTGAAACTGAACAGTTAATTTACATTTTGGATCTTTGCAGTTAAAAATGTCATGCCGGAAAGTCGCACGATAGGCCAACAGGAGAATTTCTCTGCCTCCTGAGTAAACTCGCTGTCAGTAGTTAATATGTCACAGTGGTTAAATGTCATGTCCAGACTGCAGCCCGTCTTATCTTAGTTTCCCGTTTTCATGCATTATTGATGAAAGCTGGTACCGGGCGAACAAGTCGCCGTCTGCTCTCTGTGGTTACTTGCTCTTGTGAAGACACCTGCTGCAATGGTGGAAATCACAGAAAGGGCGATGCTTTATTTTGAAATAAACTGTGCGGATTATTTGGACAACAATGACGAGTGCTGCATCTGCTGCCTTAACGCACACTCAAACGCACAGAGAGCACAAAGAAACCCAAATAAAATCTGGTTGTGTATTTAAGTGGATACAAACAGACGACCTAACAGGATGTGGCATCTAATACAATGTGACGGTGAAAGGAAAAAGAAAGTTTTGTGTTTTGCGCACATGGGATGTTACATTTCCTTTGTGATATTATCAACAAAACAAAACAAATTCCTTTTTCTGCAGCTGTAGCTGACCTTTTTTCACCGGATCACGACGGCTAACACAGATAATCTAACCTGACCTGTTAGGTGGGAAATCTAAGACTTTACACATGAGCACACGTACCATAAAGTTCTTGAGGAATCATACAGCATACTGTACGTGGGGGGAAAAGTTATTTAAAGACTTTTAAAAATAGAGATAAATTTCCTCTGCTGTCACTTAGGTCAGTGACTATTGGGTCAGACGACTGACAAGTCTGGCATAAATCCTAAGAAGGTTGCCAGATAACTGTAGCCCACTTCTCCTCTCTGCTCGAGGCTACCTTGGCTGCTACTAGCTTCACACATCTTAGACAGAACTGTCAGTGGTTGTGTTATGTAGGCGTTGGGCTTTAAAGAAGACTGCAAAAAAAAAAAAAAAAAAAAAAAAACAGTTTCTGGTTCTGCTGCATTCATTTTCCTTTATTTGAGACTTAATTTTAGGAGTTATATACAGTATAATGCTAAATCAAGGACTCTTGTAATCATTAGTTCACAACATGAAAATTAAAACTGAAATAAGCTGTTTGAATCGTATGGTAATAACTAACTCTCCCAAACAACTCCCAGTCACTGGTAGCATAATTAGTGTATGTTAGTCCAACAATAATGGGCCCACACTAAATACAAACCCTCAAAGTGAAACAGAGGAATCAAAGCACAGAGCAAAAGAAACAACGTGATTACCGAGGCAGCGGGCTGAATGATTGAATGATACGGCATAGGATTATCTCCTCATCTCATATCTCATCATGACTCATGCTGTCAGCGGTCAGAAGGTATCTGTCTACCGTCATCTGGCAAAGAGAGGCTGTCTGGCTGTTTGTGATATCCTGGAAATTCATGAGCACAATATGGCTCAGGATATTATGGGACAATTAAAACCTGGGGAGAAGTATTAATTTTGTTTTACAGCGCAGTACCTCTTTGATACAACAAGGAGAGGTTGTAACACAGTGGAGAGACTCATGTGAATGATGTCATCGTGCAGTACAAATTCCTATTTGTACTACGAAGAGGACATGCATGTAGGCAGCAGGAGACCGTCACATATTTTCTTAGGGCTTAGGGTTCCAATGAAAGTAGCAGCACGAACCACATGTTGTACATCAGCAACCATTGTGACAGTGGCAGTGGTTAAATCTCCTTCTATTGTTCTCTGTAGTGTGGTAATGCTGGCAACAGCAAACATAAATAAACACACTGTAATTAAGGAGTCCTTCATGTTTCATGGTTATCTATCCCTTCTTTTCCTTAGCAGGGCTCGTGGAGCTGGAAAATTAAATCACAGTTTCAGCTGCTGTTGTAAGAACTAACCTTGAGTGATTGTGACCGTGTTAAATGGATTGAACGCTACATAATCAGAAGAAAGCCAAAGATGGGGCCAGCACATTTTATGTTTTATTCCATGGTTAAAATATGACTTAAACACTGCGCAGTGTTTGCAATCTCAACCGAGTCCTAATGTGACACCGGCATGCTGATGTTTAGCCGGCATAATCTCTGTCTCAACTGGCATAATCTCGGTTTAACATGCAGGCTAACATTACTAAAAAAAGAGGCCATTTACAGGTATTTTAATCATAAATCAAAGTAATCCTCAGATGAACATGAGCGTTTGCAGCAAAATCACTACAGTGCATCTGATGATCAAAAGAGACACCTATGTAAATTCAGTCAAATGAAGGTGTAACATATCTTCACTTGATGGAACTGAACTGGTTGTAGCAGAAGGTAAAACACCCACACCAAGCCGCCTCTGTGAACACGTGAACCCGTATGTATTGTGTAATAAGTGCATCCCAAGCTAAATGTCATCAGAAAGCCTGTGGGACAAGGTTTAGACTTTTTTGTTTCTAGAACGAAATTACCTGACCATGTTCACCCAGTAACCCTTTTGTTAGGTGTCCCCAGTCACGGCCCTGGCATCACAAACTGCAGAGTTTCATCACAAAGCACTGCAGTGACTTTCTGCAGAGCTCAGGGACATGGCACCGAGTGAACGTGTGGAGAAAACGGAACATGACCGAACTACATGATCTGGACAAAGAATCAGGGTCTCTGCAACCCTGGGAGGATCATCACATCAAAATCGGCTTTATTTGGCCATGCTGGCACACGCATGCGAGGAATATGACTTCCAATCACACGATGCTCCCAGTGTACTTGAATGAGATGTGAACAGGGTATGATTAGTAAGAAAATGTAGTGTCAAATAAGGGTCTGTATTTAGGTGTGAGTAGGATTAATAAGCACATATATAGGTATAGATATATATTTAGTGAAATTTAGTTTTCACCTTCACTCAGAACGAGGATCATAATATACTTAGTAAAAGTAGAAAGATCTCCAGGACATGTGTACATGAATGAGACAAAGTTCTAACCTCTGAGCCTCACTAGCCTGCTTCACTTCACTTATGCTGCTCCGCTAATTCACAGGCTTTCACCATATTATACATGCAGTACATTAGATTTAGTCCATCAATGTTAAGTATATGTATACAAGTTACTTGGCCATCCAAGAATAGATTCGCCTTTAGCACAGTTCTCAGAGAGAGCCCCAGGAGGCTTTGATTTCTAAATGGAGGGTTGCTAACTGAGTGCTGAGACGTTTCTCAACAGGAGCATCTCCACCTCATAAAAAAGCGAGGGTGTTCACGCTCGGCTCTGACTGGTTTTATTTAATGTATTGAAGGAGTCGGTTTGACTTGACTTAATTGAACCTTAGCGGCGTCAAAGAATTGCTCAAAACTTCGACTGTGGTGGTGATAAACGACACAGGACATCCTCTCCAACAAAATAGGAAGAGCGGCGAAGTGTCACGCTGGACATGTGTGTCATAACCGTCACAACAACAATTCCTGTTTACTCTGCCTGGTGCTTTAAATACACCCACACATGCACCTCTTCCTTCAGCTCTGAGATAGAATCAGCAGGTCAGTGTTAGCAGGTCTCATCCTTGCTTTTTTGTTCTGCTTTTGGTATAAAAATAGAGATCTGTACGCCAGAAGCCATAAATTTGGAAGAAGCAAACACAGAGTTGTCAAGGAGGGTAGCTTGGCCTACTTGCACCAAAACTGTAAAAATCGCTTTTGTTTCCTTGCAAATCCTGACTAAAAGTGTTTGGTCTGGGTTACTGATTGTCAAAAATCCCACTTGCTGAATAATAATGAATGAAAACCACAAGATAAACGTCCAATAATAGAGAAATCACTGAAGAGGCATGATTCACTCTGCTGAGAAGGCTAAAATGATGATTCATCCAGCATTTTTAATATTCACCAAGTCACACTTCCTTAATCAATGTAATCCACTGCACTGTTCATTCAATCCAGCGTATTAATGACTTTTTATGAACTTAAACCTATCACAGCATCAATGAACATTTGCTTCACCCCTCACATAAAGAGACCAGCCCAGCAGAGCCACTGTGCTGGGAGAACAATGAATGTGCTACTGTAGCCTATACTGTACATGGGTGGTTTTCACCTGCACCCCATGACGAGACAGATGTGTCAAACTAAACCACACCGCTTCTTATTTTACTGAGCAGACATCGGTGCTGAGAGCCAAGCCCCACGCTGCTGTAGCGTTCATTGATGCTCCCTCCCCGGCTCACACGCATCCATGACTCGGGTCTACTTTGTCTCCTCGCGGCTCACCGAGGCGGGTTCACTCCCATCACATCGCACACATCGCCTTACCTTTGCGCTCCTTATATCCCGCTGTAGGTGCTGATAAGGTGCGGCTTTCTCTGCATATTGATCGTCCCCGATCAGCTTTCTCCGCGGCCGCTTTTGCCAGGTAAGGGAGCCGCCGTGTAGCCGCTGTCCATCCTCCGGTGTACTACTGTAGCGCGCACACACACTCGCCTCGCGCTGAGACACACTCACCACGCCTTCACCCGCCGGCTATTATGTGAACAAGCCCTGCATCCCCTCCCTCGCTCTCTCTCCCTCCCTCTCCTCCAGCAGCTGCCGGCCGGCCTGGTTCTCACTGGATCCCCATAATAATGAAGGGAGATACCCTGAAGGTTGCTGCATCCCTTGCTGTCATTTAAACTGCCCGGTTCAGAGTCAGCAGACATGAGACATCATCTTAAATGTGGGGCAGCTAGAAAGCCTATAGCCTAGTAGTATTCACCATTATTTGAATGTATTCTCTCTCTATTGTGACTTTCACACTGTGTTATCTCCACATTTATTCAAATATCCTTAAAAGATCACTGTTTACTCTCTTCTTTGCTTAGATGTGAGTCTACAGAAGCCCCTTTGTGTCATATGACATCTATTTATTTCATAGTAGGATCCTCATTAGTTGTTACCTTGGCAACAACTGCTCTTCTTGAGGTCCATATTAAACATGTATAATAAGCTTACACTTACACTAGACACAGTAAACACAACACAGATGTCGTAACATTCAAGCCAATATAGGAAGTGACAAGTAAACCACAAAAATAATCACAAATCAAATTGTAATTAAGTTTGATTACATTTGTTGAAGGCCAGACTTCAAATATAACCAGTGTATATGCTCTTAAAAATGTTCTGATTAGCCTTGGTGGTAAAAAATAAAAACAAAAATCAGCATCTTTACAAACTTTATGACTGAATACATGCATTTCCATCCTCTCACATTTTAGATCCAGTGGCTAAAGCTCCATCCAGATAGTCACACACTCCAGTCCCAATCTGATACTGTACTACTTTAACAAGCCTCTTTATTTATTCATGATCACATCTCAGTCCCCTTTAAACTACTTTCTGTCTGTGTTTCAGATGCATCTGCACATGTTGTACCTCACAGAAGTGACAGCTCTAAGTGCTGAAAAAAACCCCAAAATACACAAAGTTGATGATGTGTTTAGCACATCAGACAAAACTGACAAAACACAGGAAATAGAGAAACTGTCAAAGCACATGCTTTTTTAAATAATTTTTATCACATTGTGTGTTTGGCTAAAAAAAAAAGAAGCCCCATATTCAAAAGACTTAACAGCTCAACCTGTGGAACGAGTTGACCTTCATTAAAATGTTGGTCCAAGTTAACGAACAAAATTTCCATGTCGAGAAAATCCCCGAAACCATCATTTGTGTGAATTTAAACATCTCTGTCTGTGCCATGCGTTGTGCAGAAGTTACACGCTGAGCAAATATAAAAACCAGTTTAGTGCCTGTTGTGATGTGAAGCCAAACTGTTACTGTACCTTTATGTCATTCTACACATCAGTGGATGCCTTTGACACGTGCACTACAAAAGACACACCACTGCTGAACCAGACTATCGGTGTGTGTTTCACATGTGATATTCATTCCTGCTGAGGAGTGACGGCTCCTCTAAAATATTCATTACTGTCTTTACCCTGGCTCATCTGGCCGTTTTCAAAAAGAAACAGGCACCACAGTCTCTACTGCCATCTGACTTTGTGTCACAAATAAATATGGTGCTAATTTAACAGTGACATAAACTGACTTTCAGTTAAGATCACAGATGAATGAAACAACTGTAGCGCCTTTGCAGCCTGCGTGCAAATGCTGGAGACTTCCAGTAAGGCGAGGCTTCCCCACCCCCAACCCCTTCCCCACGCTCTTGGATTTCTGACATCAGACATGAATAAGTATCTCATTAAGATCCCCCAAAACCATCTGTCCAGTGAGTCTGCTCCTTACAGGACAAAAAAAAGTCTGATAAACAAAAGAGTGGGATTCCCCCATTACCCTCGTCACCCTCATTAGTAATTAAATTCTATTATGACTGCGGGAAACAGTTAATTTAATTAATTCAGAGAACTGGGGCACTCGTGTGTGACGACTAGCATGTCAATTTCCTACTGTAAACATTTACTGTGCATTTTATGATAAAAGTGTGTAATGCAACAAAGATATCCACAATAAAGAAAATTAACTCATACTGTACTTTCTAAATGATTGTCAGTCTCCATTGCTTTGAACAATGAAAATGCAACTACGACATATAAGATGCAATTTCTTTATTCACAATTGTCTGCCTGCGTGCTGCAGCTTCTTTCAGTCTTGTTTTAAGTACAGTGAAATGCTGGTGTAGGCAGACGCTTCATGCAAATTTATCTCTCATCTGTCTATAACAACAATAGAAACCGAATAAGCTGAACAACATCAACGGGAAATAACTACTTTACATTGTATACTCACAATAAAGAAAGGAGCCTTCATTTGGAAACAATGCCAAGCAGAAAGTTTGTTTTATGGAAGTACACATTTTGAGATATGGATACTAAGTTTTATATTAGTTTCCTAAAATATATACATTTCTGGTTAACATGTCTCTAATAAAGCAGAATATAGAACATAGTTTATATCTTCATCTACAATTGGTAAATTGACATTATCAATCAAGAAAATTGTTAAATTGTTTAAATATTTAACCTTTTTGTAGGAGATTCACTTCAAAAGTATGGATCAATCAAATGTCT
Source organism: Chelon labrosus (assembly GCF_963514085.1). Lineage (NCBI taxonomy): Eukaryota > Metazoa > Chordata > Actinopteri > Mugiliformes > Mugilidae > Chelon > Chelon labrosus. The sequence continues at coordinate 19,578,634 of NC_140360.1, read as the reverse complement.
GTATTGTTATTTAATATATTATGATGATGCCTGTTTACTTGACTGATTAGCGATGAGAGTCAACATCTTCACAGCGTCCTGGAGCACCCGGACACCACTGGCTCATATTTCCAGTTTTTGTTTTGACTCTAGTTTACAGAAGGTCTCGTGTGGCAAATAGCTGCACGTCACTGATGACTGCATAGACACATACAGAAAACAAAATTCACCTGAGCAGAGATGTCTTCTCTGCCATTATTGACCTACATTTCAGTTTAAGCAGGTTGTAATCCAGCGGTGTTTGCACTGGCCGTCACCGCCCATTAAATCTGCACGTCACTGCGTAAACACAGAGGAGTTAGCCTTTATAATTACATCCATGGGTTCAGTTAACTCATGGCACAAGGCCAATGGATTGTTTTGACTCTGGTTCTTTATATATTACTGTGGGGTTGTTAATGCATGCCAGAATATGGCTATGTTGACCAAGCATGTTTTACAGTAAGTCTATGACAAATATGAGGTTTCTTTACAAAATCTTTAGATATCTTAGAGTAAGTAGTCAACCAGTAGTCAAATGTGTATTTTTTGGAAGTAGGAAGTGGTATTTTCCCGCTGAAAATTGCAAAGTAGTATTTAAATATTTTAGTTGTCTGGGTTTAAGTTTGGATTACATTATATCTCAAAAGTTCATAATGTTAATAAACTAATGCAAAAGTGTTCCTAGATGCAGCACATGAGTAAAGTATTTTGTTCCATCCCACCTTTCCCCCAACACTATATAAAAATAACACTGACGCTGTTATAGATTTTACTGAAGGAAATTTTCCATGGAAGCCTCTGATGTAATCTCTGTGATTTTTGAACAAATTTTAGTATGTAAATTCATTTCTGCCTGTTTCCTGTTGCTTCAGAAAACAGCATCATAGCCACTGTCCACTTGTGCCACATTTTGAAATGAAGATTTATTATATTTTCATAGGCTTCTTCCAAACTGTGCTTCAAAGACAGAACAGTCTGAACTGGAATATCAAATATTTATGTACCCACTTGAGGAATTACAAGGGGCATTGTAGTCTGCAAACTCTGGGGGCCTCCCACAGCTGGGGGGCTCTGGGTAATGAGTGCCTCTATTCACCCAACTACAACACCCAGAATAATATGTATGTGTCTAGTCTATTGTGCGCCTGGCGCTGTCTTCTTTAACTGAATGTGAACCCCTGCAGCTCCTGCACCGTGTCTCTTGTTTAGACTGTAAATGAGATTTCTTGTCTTATGTCTCTGAGCGATAACATTGCACAAATAAAAAAATACTTCTTATTTTCTTATTCTGTCTGTGTTCACTTATCATCCTCTCATTTAAGACTTTATTCTTTTAGTTTTTAGGTCGGTGCTTTCCAGCAGAAACACATTTGCATTCTGTTTGCATTAGTAAAATACTGACTTTAAACCAGTTCAGCAGGATGAAGCGAATGCAAATACTGAAGTCACACTGAATTTCCATTTTGTAATAGAAAGTAACCCCCCATGGGCTTCCAGCCCTGGCGTTCTTAGCTCTATACTGCCCCCAAGCGATGGACAGGAGTCCAGCTGAGGAGACCAAACTTGGTTGTGCAGAGGAGCAACGCGTGGGGCTGAGGAAGAGGCGAGAAGCAAAGTCAGATCAGTCTGTCTGCAGAGGAAACGGAGAGAAACACAGGCATGGGGGTCGACAGAGAGTCCAGGTTTGTTCAAATATGAGCGCATGATTTCATGAATGACAGACGGACATTTAATTATTAACACTGTGTTGCCTGTGTGTGATCTTCTGCGTTGATTTGATGCAACATGGGACGTTTCAAGTTTGCGGGTAGCTGCAGCTCTCTGGTTCATCATCATGATGATCAGGTTCAGTCCTTATAATGACCATGACATCAACAGGGGCTGATTCATACTTTGGAACGTGCTGCGGGTTTTTCAAGGTCACTGTGCACACACTCACCCTCAGAGGGAATAATTATAGCAATTGACCCTGTATTGATTTGCTTCTCTCATGCAATCATCCTAATTGTGCTTTAAAACTGAAATAGCGTGTTAGAGTCACACGGGCTGCAGTTTTGTTTGTGAAAATGCACAAATATTCTCTTTCATTCGATTAAGACATTAATATTTGAATAAAAAGAAATATATTATTTCATTGTGGTGGGCTAAGGTCATGAGAAATGTGAGATTATTGTCTCTTTAAGCATTCTAATAATAGCAAAAATATCTAATATGATATTAATGCTGATTAATAGTAATTATATTAATAAATGAAAGTTGAAATGAACTTCAGTTTCACTGTGTGCTCAAATAAGGCTGCAATAGCCCCCTCTCGGATGTTACAGCCAATGAAAAGCATGCTGACATTGACAGCCCAGGTGCATCGTGGTACTTGTAGTTGACGCGTCGCCTGCAGCCCGTTCACTGCGCTCTGCTCTCCGCCGCGGAGGACTACAGAGCTCCGGGTCCTGGACAGAGGCGGCTTGCGTTGACAGTTGGTTGGTACTGAGCGAAGTACGGCGGCACAAATATCGTCCGTCTGCGTGTTTTTCTTTAAACGGTTTAACGTTTCCAAAAGTTGACATCTACAAGTATGCAGTCCGAATCGGGAATAGTTCCCGACTTCGAGGTTGGAGAGGATTTCCAAGAGGAGCCTAAAACCTATTACGAACTGAAGAGTCAGCCCTTGAAAAACAGGTCAGTTCTTTGGCTGTGGACAGTTATTTCCCACGCTGGAGCGGTTTTGGTGTTTGGGTGATAATTACGCTGCAGACTTTGTGCGTGTCGTCCAGACTCTGTGCATGTACGAGGCTTTCCCCCCCTCCAGTGATGTTACCGGAGCCGATCCCTCTGCAGCGGGATTCAGCTCTCTATCCTTATGGTTATCCTGCTGGCATGAAGTTATGCAACACTTGGGTGTTGTCTTGTCAACATCAACTTCAAATATTAGCTTGCAGAGGAGCAGACAGGTCAGAGTTTGGTGAGATGCTGCTCAGCCTCACTCAGACTTCCAAAGCAGGATGATGGTTGTTTTTTCGTTTTGTTTTTTAGTGGACTACCCTAAAAACTTACCTTAAAAGTGTCTTTGCATGACAGTATGTGATGAATGGATATTGTTGCAATTTAACAATGAGTTAGAAAAAAATAACTGATGAGTGGATCTTCTTCTACAGTTAACATTCAGTGACTGAAAGATGTTTGCGCTGGTAGAATAAATCAGCTACCAAAGACAGCTCTTCCTAAATCAAGTTTTCCATAAAGTGTTGGCCTCTCTGTAAATTACATTAGGCGTAAAATTAAAAAACTGAAGTTCTTAGGAAATACAGACGAAACAAACCTTTCTCATAATGTAGCGTGGCGTTCCTCAGGACAGGGACATAAACACAAATACCCTCCATTACTGACTTATCAGAAAGCTATTTCCAGCTTTTGCACACCGAGGCCTTCCCAAGCAATCAGCAAAGAGCTGAGTCAGGTCTGTGCGGTCTAATTTGACCTTTCACCCTTTTCTGGAAGTCCTGCACAGTGAGTGTGAAGCCTTATGTGCTACCACTGCAGTGCTATAAGATAACCTGTGTCTGTTGACCTTAGAAAGTAACTAGTGGGATAGTTCAATACTGGAAAATGCTCTGTCTTAACTTGCGCCTGTGAGAGATGTAGCAACAGCCAGGTTATCCTAGCTTAGCATAAAGACTGGAAACGGCTGACCTGGTTCTGTTCTCCTTCCAGGCCGTCTAAACCGTAAAAACAAAAAGTACTGTGTCTTATTTTTTAGTCAGTAGAGTTAAAATGGATTGGGTTAAAGTTGGTTATGGATCAGACTATTTCTTGGACATAATTATGGCTTCCTGGATTTTCTGGAAGATGTCATTTTCACCAGGCAGACAATATACGATGTACTAAATATTGAGTTTTCTTGCCGCCCGACCTTTTTTCCCTCTGCTTCCTGTCTTTATGCTAAGCTAAGCTAACAGCCTCCTGGTTGTATGCTCAGTATAACACTTAACACTGAACCACTCCTTTAAAGAAAATCTTGACATGTTAATGGCTGTGATTACAACATGTGCAACAAACAAATATTTGACAAGATACATTATTTTACCCACTTTATGAAGCAACTTGGAAAATAGAAGCAGATTTGTTTTTAGGTTGGGCTAAAATACCGCGACTCTACTTCTTTAATACATAATAAAACTCTTTTGAGAAGTGATATAACTGGAAGTTATGAAACTTGTCACGTGGACCCTGTGTTGAGGATGATGACGGCCGTACATCTGCAGAATACTCCGTATTTTGTGTCTACACCTCTCTTACTGTTGCGTAGTTTAGAGTAAGAATACATGGCCTCATAGTCAGGGTGAGACATGGAGACTCAATGCGCCACTGTGTTCAGGTTTTACTGCCGACGTTAGCAAGACTCCTGTAAGAGACTCCACAAGACCCCCCCCCCCCCCATTGTGTTTCGTAATTTATTTTATGTAGTTTATCCTCTCCTTCTGAATTTTTTCCCTAAATCCAACTGTCATCCTGGACAGTCCTGACCTTTAGCACAGTTCAGCATTTTTTAAACTAATTTCTTCAATTTCTTCATTAGTGAAATGTCATTACACCGTTGGGCATACATGGCTTGAATCTGAGCTGTTGTGTTGCTGCTGGAAGCGGCAGCAGTAGCACTCGATTCCCAGTACAGCTAAAGTATAAGCGCTAATTCTGGAGAATCACACATTGTATTGCTTAATGTAATTTCCTTCAGCATATGTGAAGTCATCTGAACAGTTGTTTCGATTGAAGGTATCCCACTTCCTCTTCCCATCACATGAGGATGACCTAGCGTAATAATAGTCACGATGGCTGTGTTATGAGACATTGTTGCACAAAGTGGATATAATTAGTTCAATTGATTATTGAATTGTGTGAAGTCTTGGAATAGCTGTCCCATCTGTTTCTGAATCTGAAATCTCAGCTGAGACAAGATGTCATCTTAGCTCACAGATCTATTTATTTTCTTGCTCTCTCCGTATCAGTTTGACAGAGCACGCAGACTGCTGCAGACGACGCGCCAGACTTTTTGTGCTTAATATAGATGTGAGGCAGGCGGTGAAACTAGTCTTCTATGCAGTGTAAATAAGCAGTATAAATTTAGCAGTGGATGTGTTATATCTGAGCTGGGGGATCTTTTCCTTTTCGCACCCTCAATCAAACAAAGTTTGGAAGTCTTAGAAGCTTTAGTTATGCTTTCAAATGCATGATTTTGTTTTACTTTTCACATAAGATGAATATTTTTCGATGTTCTAAAAAAAAATCCTTAAGAATGAATGAATATACAAGTGTAGACAAGAGAAAATATTGGTACTGTATGCATGTATCAAACACATTACATTAGATTAAACTTCCAATGCTCTCATGTGTTGTTCATAGAAGGCATTTAACGCAAACCGAGCTATATACAGGATTATTTTATCTCTAGGATTAAATGGGTGTCTGTTTTACTTTTATCAATAGAAACAACCACCTTTTTGCATTTAATATAAACCAATCCAAATGTAACCATGTTTAATCCTATATAAATACCCAAGAGCTTTGCAAGAGCTTTGTTTGAATAATCTGTAGAGTCAGGAAATATTTGATCAAAGAACAGACCAACAAGAAAAACAAAGAGACCTAAAATGCGAAAGATTAAACTTGTGTGATATATACACTTAAATCAATCCCCATCTGCATGAAAAAGTAACTGTTGAAATGATTTGCATGCATTTTCAAACAACGATCTAATGGTAGATCTTTACTAATATGCTTAACGTTTGATTGATGATTGATCCCAAGACCCCTAGAAGAATGTAAACTCTTTCACATTTCATAGTACAGATGCAGATTGCCTTGCGTAAACACTTGTGGTCGTGAAAATTGTGCATCGAAAGAAAGAAATGTGGCGGTGACAGAGAGCTGAGTCAGAGGGTGGGGGTTATGAAAGCTGGTGTTCGGAGCAGCTTGTTCCTGCAGGGAGTCCCAGACGGAGATGCCACAGAGGCCGAACAGTCTCATCTATGATCTAAGAAAGACCGAAGGGGCTAAGTGACACAGACAGGTGCTGCTGCTGGAGTAAAATGCTGTCAGAACGACTTGTCCTAAAGTCATAATCACCTTCCCACGTCTTAATCTCTTCCGTGGTTCCTTGACGATCGTGTCTGCCTGACAGTAACACACTGGAAAATCCTCAGAAACTCAGGACTGAATTAAATTTTTTTTAGTTATTTTGCTTTTGTAGCTTTAGTAATACTGACCTGTGATCTTTGTCTGCCTCTGTTGGTGACCATTAGGAACTGCAACAACAATGAGACAACAGTACTTCATACAAAGCCGGTCAGTGAGAAGTTATTTAGCTATACTGGTAGCTTCATAATACTGCCTGAAAGTTAAAGTAAAGGATATTGTTATTATTGATTAGTCTGCAGAATACTAGACAAGGAAAATGTTTTTGGACTTAAACAACAGAGACACTATTTTTACAATCACACAAAGCAGAGAAGTAATCCTCAAAATCACGCTGCTGAAAAAGCAGTCAATTATGTTTATCAACTGGTTTTGGTATTTGCGGTTATTGGCTGTTGATTTCTATGTGGAAAGTTACATCACTGACAAGCAGCTGAATAATAAAAACACTTCTCTATAAAAACCCGTGCAGAGGAACTTTGGTAATTTCCGTTTAAGTTCAACGAACCCACAGTTTCATGCATTTTTTCATGGTTGTTTTGTGTAAAATTTGTTCATATTTTTCAGCTCTGAATAATTGCCATGGTTCCATTACAACCGAGAATGCGCTGATTGTCCGTAACTGACACTTCCAAGGAAAACTGAGGACATTTAATTCTTTAGTTACCAGAAAAATGGCTTTGTCGTGTTTGTAAAACATCCTCGTTTAAATGAACCTGAAAACCTTGTGCACTCATTCAACCTGCTGTAGAAAAGTGCATCAACTCCTCCTTCCCCCTGCCCTTGGTCATTCTGGAGAGGGAGGAGAGGGAGTGGGAGCTACAGCGATTCATCCCGCTGGAAACCAGTGAGGGGAATTATGAACAGAACCTAATTACAGAAATAAGACCCGGCAAGTTGTTCCAACTGGTAGTCGCTTCCTGGAAGCACCATTCAAAGAACCTGCATGGATGCCTCATCAGCACACACGGTTTTGTTGTGCCTCTATCTTTTGAAGCCATGAATTGCTCAGCAGCCATGTTCATTTTCAGGAAAAAAAAAAATTGCTCACGTCATTAAGACGTTGAATCACAATCTTACACAATTTTTCTGAGAAGGTGATTTTTTATAGGGGCTGTTTTCGGAAAATAGTAGTATTTCATGTATTGTCGAATCGAACTTTTCTGAAGGCAAGTTTTGACCGGTTTGTAAGAGAAAATTGCCTTAAGTTTTGTATACTATAGGACATAAAACACCCTTCACACACCCTTAACCATCTCAGTTAAAACACCTACAGTCTATCAGTTTCAGATCATATATGCATTAAATTACACCAGATTGTGTGAGGCAAGTAGGGCTGGCCAACATATGATTTTTTCACTGATCAGTCCACCAAGTCATTTTTTTTAATATAATAACTTTCTCAAACATATAGATAGCTCAAAGGCTCAAAATCCTAAAGCATATTATCACGTAAGGCAAATAAAAACAGCATTTCTGAGAACTAAGCAATAAACGATTGCTGTTATTAATGATTGATCAGTTGTCTCAACTGCAGATACAGGTATGTTTTTGGTTTACATGGTTCAGTTTAACTGGTTCTAATTAATTATTCTATTTTTTTTCCCCTCCATCTCCTGAGTGCAACGCCTACATCCTGTAATTGATGCTCCAGACGTGTATACAGATGCTTCTCATTATCACTGATTGCTGTCTAGTGACTAGCTGCAGGGGATGATGCCACCTGCAGCCAACTCTGGTGTGTTAGTGTGTGTGATCAACAGGGGAGCCCGTGTGGATTGGTGTAATGTCATGTAGGGTCATAATCACTGAGGCGTATCCCAGCAGAGAGGTTGTGTAGTCTGCCAGGAGGCCAGCATCTGCAGTCATGTAGAGGCAAAAAAATAAATAAAAAATTCTTTTGGACCTGGCATTTGTGTCGATGTTACATAGACATGTACCACCCACCTAGACCAGACCAGGAACCCCCACCCCATAGGACCCAAAGGCCCCCACTAACAACATCCTGTCGCCAGACACCACAGGACACCCTCAGAAGGCCCATGTCCATTCTCTGATGAGTCACAACTGTTTTGGAGGCACAAGGGAGACCTACACAATATTAGGAAGGTGGTCATAATGTTATGTCTGATCAGTGTATTTAGAACATGGCTAAAACGAGGCAGCTGGACTGACTTTCTGCTGCTTTCTTGAAGATGTTTCACCATTCATCCAAGTGGCTCCACGTTTTAACTGTTAGGGAGTTGAGTTTGTAAAATTAAAACCTAGAATTTGTGAGCTCCTTTGAATGATCAGATAAATGTTTTGGCAACAAGTGTGTCTTCTTTGGTCAGTTTTGATACTTGAAGGTTTGAAAGAACAGCGAGTACTGCTTGGCTGTCCACTGAACACATGTTGGCGCACGCCTCTAAGTGAAACTGTATCTGTGTGTTTTAAAGCAGCGGGTTGATGGACAGTGTGTTTCCAGCGGGCGCTTGCCCTCTCCTTTCCTCTCATGTGTTCTGCTGTTGCTCGGGACAGGGCTGGTCCTCTGCCTGGGACTCTGTGTGGCGATTGGAGATTCCAGGCCGGGCCCCGGAGCCTCCCCCCTCTGACACACTTTCAGCGCTGCACCACCAGCATGACTTTCATTGCTGTCCAAGGGCGGGTGGTGCACCTTCAGGAGAAAACAAACAAATATGGAGGCCGGTGGAGTGCAAGTGTACAGACCCTGCTCATTTGATTGTCTGTGAGTATGGCGCCTCAGATATTGTTGCCATGCCGGTGCGAGGGTGTGATTTTATAATCTGTTTGTGTGTACAGTGCTGTATGTGCACATGAAGGACAACCTGCAGAGCTACTGTACATGTGGCAGTAAATACAGCTGTAGCTGCAGCAGATTTATCCTTGTGCATGTGTTGAATAGTTTGTTCTATATTAGAACTGTAGTTTGCCAGATAAATGTAGAATTTGTTTTAACTGGCCAGTGAAATGTTAATATTTTCTTCTGTGAGGTTGCTGCTGTACCATTTTTGTCCATTAGGCAGAGCTATTCTTTAGTCACAAAGGGTCATTAGGTGTGCAAAGTGGGAGGTGGGTTCTACCATCTCCAGTCAGTTACCAGCAGAGGTGCAGTATGCTTGCATGACTTTATTGACATTATTTTCTTTTAATAGCTCAGTGTTTTGACTCCAATCAGACCTCTGTCACTCTTCTGAACATTGCCGCTCACTTCTTTTCTTTCTGGATGCAAAGCTGCTTAATAACCTGATTTATTTGCTGTCCGTCAGTAAGTCATTAAATCCTGCATCAGGCAGTCTGTGCATTTAGGCTCCGACCATTTGACTAATGGTGGAGTATGATGGAGGAGCACAATCAGAGGGATCATGAGTTGGGTGGGTGGGGCTCTTCGGCACTGTACAGCCATTGTTTTGTTTTTTGTTTTTTTCCTTTGAGATACACACAAACATGAGAGGAGGTGTGCGCACACACAAGAGTGAAAAAAGTTAAAAAGGACAAAAGAGCTTTCTATGTGTTCCAGTGGTCCGTTTGGCAAAAAGCCATCGAACAGTCAAAAAGAAGAAACAGAGAGAGGGAGGCTTTGATTTGTGGAGAGGTTTCTGGTCATTCGTGCACACACACACACAAGCACATAAGTCAATCTGATAATCAAGAATGTATTAAATAAACCCTCTATTAGTGGCACGTTGGCGTTCATTTCCTGTAATTATTCAATTGTAGTTAAACTCTTCAGTGCTGCATGTTTTATATATATATATATATATATATATATATATATATATATATATATATATATATATTATTTCAAATGCCTGTTGGCATGAACTATTTTATTAGCTGAAATTAGCATATCATGGATATATTGATATTGGTTTAGAGACTGGCAAATAATCATAGATCTCTATATTAAAATGTTGGCACAAATAAACAAGTTTGCCGCCTGGAACAAAAAAATAAGTTTTTCAATTTCCCTGATTCATGACAACTGTACAGGATTGAATTTTTTATAACTCACCCGTTTAAATTTACATTACAATGAACGACATTATCATGTAGCTCAAACCACCTCTGTGCATAAGTATGTTGCACGTCTTCACTTTGCTGTTGGCAGCAAAAACTTCAGGATTGAAATGATTGAAAGGACAATGTGTTGTTTTCAGGATTTCCAGTGTTGCATTGGCATTAATTTGCAATTTTCAGCATCAGGGGTTTAGAGATGTTAAAGTTTGTCAAAGCTAGTATCTGTCAGGTTTAGTTTTTAGTATTTATGCCTTGCAAGATCTCACCAACGCTGCAGTGTTGTAGTGGTTAGCACTGACGCCTCACAGTGGGGCCTTTCTGTGTCTGCATGGGTTTTCTCCAGGAGCTCCATCTTCCTCCCGTGGTCCAAAGACATTTGTGTTTGGTTAAAATATGATTCTAAATTGTCCCTCTAGAGGACAAGCAGTTGGAGATAATGAATGAATGAGGAGCTCACAAAACCATAAGCTGATTTTTATTAAGGCAAAACAGTATGTGTGATGTCAAGCAGAGTGGAAATTATTGTTGTCCATGTATAAAATATGATTTTTTTTATAATTTATGTTTGAACAAACATATTCCTCATCCATCACCACTGGCAAAGTGTCCTTGGGTACATTCACCTTATTGCATGCCCATACATCACTGTAAGCGCCTGTCTGTTTCCCTCACACTGCCCACTCTTGCAAGGTGGAGACACGGTGGTGTAAACGGCGGTCTTGGGCCTGGAAGCGCTGCTACACCTTCTAGTTGTTGTTGTGTGTGAGGTGGCAAAGACTACGTTTTCACTTTGGTTGCCGAGAGCGGTGTGAAGATGCTTTAATGAGAAGAGTCACTGCCAGAGCTGTTAAAACTCAAACTGTATGACTGAGGGAAGAAAGCCTGTCGGGCATGTATGTGTTTTAAACTTATAATAGCCTTGCTCACAGCGTCCTATCTTTAAGATGAATAATATATATTACTTGACTTGCTTTTTTATGTTTCTAAAAAAAAAAGAAAATATGTCGACTACTCGTGAACCCAACAAGGATAAATATTATACTTAAAAAATGAATTTTGTGTACCAAATGTAAATGCACACATTATTTCACAATAATAGACAGCGTGCTTCATCATGCTTCATTCATACGTTCATTATCTCTAGCTGCTTGTCCTCTGGAGGGTCACAGGGGGGCTGGAGCCTATCCCAGCTGTCATTGGGCGAGTGGCGGGGTACACCCTGGACAGGTCTCCAAACTATCACAGGGCTTGTATGTATGGCATCAAACGATAAGGTTCCAGTAATCAGCTCAACAGAGTACTTTTCCAGAATATTACATTTGAAAACCACGTGTGCAACATCGCTAAATTTAAAATTAATGTTTAGAAAATGTTTAAAAGGAAAGATGATGAAACTGATCCATAACTCACCCGTGGCCAGCAAAACAACAGTGTCAGTGACAGTTTAAAAACCAAAGATATTGAGTACGGTGCCACTGAACACCAGCAAATAATCACTATAAAGGAGCTGGAGCGCACGGGATGACAAAGGATTAATGATCGAAAATCTGTCCGCATTGTCTTACTGTTTTCACTGTAGTATGATCAGAAAGCATTGTCATCATTTTGCCTGTAGTTTCAAATCAGTTCAAAAGCCACATTGAAAGTGTAGAAAATGGAAAAGAGAAGGAAATGAACCCACTGTTGTCTTGGAATTGAAACAGTGAAGTGGATTAAAAAAAAATCAAAGCCTTCGGTTCTGGCAGTGGAAATGAAGAGTTTTAACATTAGATCCAGTGACTTTTGTTCAAAAGTTCTGGGATGAAAGGAAACACAGTCACCCAAAGCCTCACAGACAAGGGAATTATGCATACGAACACTAAACCTGATTCTATGTACTGGATGAAGTACAAAGGAACTTGAGGGGGGGAAAAGAAGAATTAGCCGTCACACTGAGAGACCCAAACTTCTGCAGTGCTTAAATCTTTTTGTTAACTGATTAATTTATCAATTATGGATCAATTTAAGATCTTTGTGTTAAATGTTTTGGTTATTTAATATGTCTGAAATCTGGTGCATGGTTCAATGGGTGTGGTATCAGACGATGAGATTATATGAAATGCCGGGGAGGGGGATTATGGTATGCCCAGGGCTCAACACCCACCGAATACTCTGCAGACCGAGGCTGTGTTTGACTCGGCTGGCTAATTAGTGCGATTACTGCACAGCTGGATTGGCCAGACGTTTAACAGAGTTTTATCAAAAGGATCACTCACTCGATGAAGGCTTCATCCCGACAACTTCTGCTTCAGCAGAGCCTCTCTATTTTAGGCTCGCAGGACTCTGTCTGGGGAGTAGCCGTCTAAATTTAAGAGAGTGGGAAAACTGAAGCAACCTTGTGTGAAACATGTTCCTCTTTCTGTCGTGCTAAGACCTGCAAATGTTGAGTGCAGCAGATTTCTGCTCCCCGAGTTCACCACAATCACAAAGTTTTCCTTTCGAATGTCACATTTGAATTGATGCATTGCGTTTTGTATTTTAATTAAGTAGGACTGTAACTAACAATTTATTCTATAAAACAACAGAACATAGAGAAAAATTCTCTTTTCCCAGAGTCCCGTGTGATTTCTTCAAATTGCTTGTTTGTCTGAACAACTGAAAATGAGCAAGACATTTTTCACAACATGTTTGAAATGACAGGTTATCAAAATAAATCAACTAGTCTACTATTTGAGTAACTGTTGCAGGCCTACGGTTAAGATTTTCCTTTTGATCTCTGTCCCTTCAGTCATCGTCTGTGCCAGTTCCCTTTCATCATGTTAACTTTTTATTCCATCTGCCTTCCCTCCATCTCCCACCTTTACCTAATCTCTCTCCTCTCTTGTCTCTTTTGCTTGACCTCTCCTTCCCCGTCTGACCTCTCCCTGCCCTCTCCGTGTTATCACTTTCTGTCTTTTCGCCGCACCTTTCTAATCGGCCTCTTTGCTTTCTCTCCCTCCCTACCTGCTCATTCATCTGGCATCTTCCTACCCCTCCCGCAGCAGCCCGTCGGACCAGCACAACTCCTCCAAGCCCCCGCTGAGCTCCTCCGCCATGACATCACGCATCCTGCTGCGGCAACAGCTGATGCGGGAGCAACTCCAGGAGCAGGAGCGGCGAGAGCAGCAGAGACAGCAGGCCTCCCAGTACCCACAAACCACAGCAACGCAAACCCCCGCCATCAATGTCAGCGTGCCGGTCACTTTACCACCTGCTGCACAGGTGCCAATGGAGGTGCTGAAGGTAAGCATACTCTGCTTTCTGCTGTAACTCAAGAAGCGTCGAATAAGGCAGCATGTATAATTAGCAGGCTGTTAAACTTGTTACACTATCTGTATAAAGTTTCCACCTCGCCGCATGTGTCATTGTTGCAGTCTGAAAGGTCCAGCTGTATTTATAGATTTATTGACTCGTGTGTAGACAGTCAGGCAATCGTGGTTTTACTATGACTGTGTGTAGAAAAAAAAAGAAAAAAAAAGCACAGGAGTGAGTGAAGTGTGTTAAAATGCGTATATGGGGATTATCTTTCCTGAGAGAATTCCTCTTTAATGCATGCTGTGCTTCCAGCCATTTGGATTTAGCCATCTTTAATCCTATTTGCTCAGCTACATTCACATCTTTTCATAGCTTTGATTCCCTGGCAGTCAGAGGGACAGGAGACTGTTAAGATTTTCTGTACGAGTAGAGAGCGTTGTGTTTGAGGGTGCACTTTAACAAGGCAGCTCGGTAAGTTACCCCGTATGTCTCGTCTGGTGATCCTTATGAAATATCGAATCTGGAAATGTGTCGGGCTGTGTTGTGCAAAGGTGCTTATCTGCGGCGGAGAATTTCAGGTTTATTGCTATTTTTGGGGTCAAATGTGGAGTTTTTCTCGTGTGTTTTCCTTTAATTCACTGATTTGGTGTATAAAACCTGTACGTGGCGATGATTTGGAAAATTTTATGCGCAAACTTTAAGGATTTTTTTAAAAGCTTTTCCTCAGCGAGTTGTTTTTGTTTTGGGCTTTCATTATGAAGGTGCTGCGGCGTGTGTGGCGTTTTACTAGTCATGAGGATACGTCTGTTTACTCTTGTGTGAATGTTGCATTTCTTTAACAAACGCGCACCAAGAAAGTCATTGTCATTGAGTTCCCTTTTTCAAAGCATGTGCTGTTCTAAATCTTTGCATTACACCTCAGGGTATTTTTACTGAATTTGATTTAATATCTACAAAAGTGTAAAAGTTACACTTTCACATTAAAGCAGCCCTTATGGCCTCAGTGATGGCTGATGTGGATAATGCATAAAAGATAACATTATGTCACACATTATTGTGAAAAGCTGTTGATTTAGAATGATAATGTAGTTGCCATACTGTACAGACAATGTAAGAAATTGTTTATAGACTCCCAAAGTAAAGCAGGAACTTAAATTAAAGCATGCATCAGAAGTTTAAATTGTATCGTGTGACCTCAGATTAAGTATAAAATACTGATATACTGTGAGCTGTTGTTGAGTTTAATCAATCCACAACACATTGAGAGATTTCATGGCTACTTGCTCTGCTGCACTTTCATCGCCCTGGAGGTGTGTGGCTTGGTCCAGCAGCGTAGGACAAATACAGTATATCCATTGAAAACATTACCCTCCTCACGCAGCTCTTTGAGAGGTTTAGGATGCCCCCACCCCGAACCCTCACCCCCCACATACAATACATTTCTCTGCTTTGGCGAGGGCTTACAGACATTCTTCATTGACTGAAGTCGTCAAATGAAAAGTCCGTTCCAGCTTGACGCTGTTGAGCTGTGTTAACCTGCTCCCCTGTCTGTGGGTAGATTAGCAGAGTCCACACAAAGCTCAGGGGTACCAGGCAGAGCTGCTGGACCTCAAAAAGTGCAAACATTAAGCTCAGATGAGTTTATCTAAAGACTGATTGGACCCTTAATTAACCAAGTGACCTCTGACCTTCTGGGGAATAAGTAAGGGATCAGTTTAGGGATCAAGACAAAGGCGAGCATAGCCTTACCACACACCGAACGCTAATTCAGTGAAGAATGCTCGTAATTAGCCCCCACTGCTTTCATTCCACGGCATTTAAGAGAAAAAAACACTGCTTTGAAATTTATGTAGGATAACTTCCTAAAAGGGTTAAAATATGATTTCTAGATTTTTTACGCAAAGGATTTATGGTGCCACAAAAAGAACAAAGTGCTCTTCGACATAGAATGTCTTGGATTATACAATCAGTGTAGCTCGTGACCAGAGATGCCACACAGATACCTTTCAGTTTAGCTTGGATTTGTAAATTGTTGCAACAAGACATTTGCTAGAATTAATTCATTTACTATTTTGTAAATTCATTTTGTGCATTTGATCTGAAATGTGCTGTGCAATTGTTTTGTAGTGCACCATAATGTTAACTGCATTTTTGTCATGACTGGTTAATATTGTCTAATAAAATTATTAGTAGCTTTCTGATCATTATAGCTGTACAATTTGAGCTTATAAAACCAATCCCCAGCTCCAAGATTTATGCTCATTTTAACCGTACATTTATCACGTAAAGACACAAGGTTTCTATCGTGTCGGTAATTTGCCCGACTTTTGCGCAATAGCGTGACAATACGTCAGAGGAGGGGAAGACCACAGGTTGCTCTGATGTAGCTGCTCACATTAGCATCACAGTTGTTGTCTGTGAGCTCTGCAGAGCACGTTAGCAGCTTAACTGTGAGACAAAGTGGCCCATTCTTCTAGTCGGCATAGCAAATGGGGGCAATCTTGTTAATGTATCCTGGTAGGACCATCATGGAATGCCTGTAGCATGCAAGTTAAAAAAAAAAAATACAAATCAGTGTTTGTCATTCTGCTTTCACCCTACGTACTCTCTCAGTACAGCGGGATGCTTTGTGCTTGTTCCTGCAGTGTTTCTGACTCTTTGGGGTTATGTTGCCGGTGCCCTCGGGCCGGCTGGCGGCTAAAAACGAGCTGATAAACACCAAGCTTTTTTGTTTGCTGTGGTTACAGATGCTGTGAGTTAGAAGTTGATGTCACATTCCCAAACTGTGTACTTTGGGCAGAGTACATTAAGTGAAGCTGGGCAAAGTAAAGTTCAAAGCCTGGCTGCTGGCCGCAAGATCCTCCCATAACCAGTTTTCCCAGACAGTTGGCTTTTTTTTTAGGCAAACAAACTGATCAGCTTTTAATGTTTTGCAGTATACGTAGAACAAATGCTGAATAAAAGCCGCCACCATTATAAGACTGCTTAAACATTTAAACGCAGTGACCCTGCAGAAGTTCAGTCTGTGTCCACTTTGTGAACACGCCGTGAAAACGAGCCTTAAAAAACAGGTCATTTGTCACACTCATACTCATCCCATCATAACAAAAGAAGCAGTGTGTATTGACGAGGCCTGGTGTTCCAGCCTGAGGTCTAAGGTGCCCGTAGAAATCGCTCAGTGCAGTGAGGTCATTTTACTAATTACGTGTGATAATTAAGGAAACCCCTGAGGGCAAAACAAGCTTGAAAAACCAAAAACCACTAATGATCATTTCACTGTAGAGCTAAAACAGAGTCAACTGGATGTATAAATTGTGGGTAGATCGCTGAGGTCCAGTATTCACTGTAGCTATGTTTCATATTGTTTTCATATTTCCATCATAGATTGATGCACTTATTATTTACTTAAGTATTATTTACTTAAGCCCATTTAATCAACTAGTTTGTTTAGGGGTCCACTAAACGATCATGAATATCAGTTAATCTCCTAATCTCCTGTTTTCCTTAGTTATTGTTCAGTGTAAATAGTGAAAGAAATTAGAGAGAAATGCAATTATTCTGCAACTGATAGTACAAAATGCTCAAATATTCGGTTTGCTACAAAATGTACAGAAGAAAGTATATTTTTACAACTGAGAAGCTGGAAAAAGGTAGAGTTTGGTGTTTTTGCCTGAAAATGATCTTAAATGATCAATTCCATGAATTGACTAAGCATTTTGGCTGTAAACTTTGTCAAGTGTCTGCAGTGAGATAACCAAGGCGGGACTGTGGGCCGAGACCAAACTGTTACATGTGCTTTTCTAATAGGTTTATATTGTTGTGCTTCTATTTTTTTTTTTTTAATTGGGGCAATTTTATACTTGTATTGTGCACATAATGCCCTTAATGCGCTCTTTGTTTCTATTTTAGGACTCTCTCCCTCTCTTTCCGTGCGTGTGTGTGTGAGAGAGAGAGTCAGTTGTGTGGGGCTCCTACAGTAAACCCTTGTACTGTTTTGTGTTTCTATTTTTAGACGGGACCAGCTATCAGTTGTGTTGATGTGTGAACAACAGACATAGAAAGACAGAGTCAGTGGCTCTTTGTGTCTGTGTATGACACAACTCTTTCTGCAAATGTATGCTTAGAGCTGTGGTGTCCAAGCTGGGGGTCTGGAACCCCCCAAAGGGTCACAAGATAAATCTGAAAGATTGTTGTGTGGTCGTTGACAGGATGTAAAAGCAGGAAGAATTAAAAAAAAAAAAAAAAAACATGCTTTTGCTATAAATTTCTACATTTTGTTAAATAAAAAAATAAAAAAAGTAAGAATTAAAGCTTGTACACTTGTACTGTACAACTGATTACAAGAAGCCACAAAAGACTTGATTATAAGAAGACACAGATATTGTCACGTCGTATAGTCTGGGGAGGTTTTTATTTACCCAAAAACAAAGAAGTAAGGAGGGGAACATTTTGAGTAAGAGTAAGTAAGTAAGAGTAGCCTATTTAGTTATACACTGGGACTGAATTAAAGTCTAATGACATCTATGTCAAATCAGAATCTTTATTTCGAAGATTAAAATTTTGAAGGCAGCAATTAAGAAAATATGTAATGCCTCTCGTCTACACAAGGGTTTATTACTTTTTACTTTATTTAACATGATTGCAGATTGTTAACAGTCCCTTTTAGAAACAGTTCATATACTTCTGGTCTCATTCTTGCATTAGACACAGCCGGGTGTGATGGTATCTCATGTAATGCTTCATCACCTGTTTCATATACACTGCCTGGCCAAAAAAAAGGTCACACACTCTAATATTTCGTTAGACCGCCTTTAGCTTTGATTACAGCACGCATTCGTTGTGGCATTGTTTCATTAATCTTCTGCAATGACACAAGAGTTATTTCCATGCAGTGCTGCATTCATTTTTCACCAAGATCTTGTATTGATGATGGGAGAGTCTGACCACTGCGCAAGGCCTTCTCCAGCACATCCCAAAGATTCTCAATGGGGTCAAAGGACTGGACTCTGTGGTGGACAATCCATGTGTGAAAATGATGTCTCATGCTCCCTGAACCACTCTTTCACAATCTGAGCCCCATGAATCCCGGCATTGACATCAGGGAAGAAAAAATCCATTGATGGAATAACCTGGTCATTCAGTATATTCAGGTAGTCAGCTGACCTCATTCTTTGGGCACATAATGTTGCTGAACCTAGACCTGAGCAACTGCAGCAACCCCAGATCATAGCACTGCCCCCACAGGCTTATACAGCAGACACTAGGAATGGTGGGTGCATCACTTCATCTGCCTCTCTTCTTACCCTGATGCGCTGGTTCCCCACTATCCTCCCAGTGTTTAATAATGCGTTAGACAGTTCTTAACCCAGTTTTAGTAGTTCCGACAATCTCCTTAGATGTTTTCTCTGCTTGATGCATGCCAATGATTTGACCCTTCTCAAACAGACTAACATCTTTTCCACAACCACAGGATATGTCCATCGACATGGTTGTTTAAGAAATGAGAAGCTACTCATTGCATCAGTTGGGGTTAAATAACTTGTTGCCAGCTGACAGATAATCGTCTATGCAGTAATTATCCAACAGGAGGCTCATACCTATTTGCTTAGTTAAATCCACGTGGCGACTTTATTTTGGCCAGGCAGTATCCTATCACAGTGAATATTGAACTAATAGCTTGGCTTATAGCACAAATCAAATCGCAAAAGATGCTTTCCCCAATTCAGCAGCTCTACTGTGCACCCTGTGCCTGAAGGTCTATGGTCTGTATAGCTTGTTTTTTGAACAGATTTATTTCTAGCATCCGTAGAAAATTGGCCAGTTAAAACTTGTGCATAACACCTTATATTGCTATGAATTGATTGGCTCACCAGATTATCACAAGTGAGGACATGACGTGAATCAAAAGCCACACAGAGTGGTGCAGTGATGAATAAATGAATACAATAAAAACTTTAAAATCTGAC
Source organism: Chelon labrosus (assembly GCF_963514085.1). NCBI lineage: Eukaryota > Metazoa > Chordata > Actinopteri > Mugiliformes > Mugilidae > Chelon > Chelon labrosus. Next base: position 19,559,165 of record NC_140360.1, on the reverse strand, counting down.
TTTCAGAGACTCTCTTTTTCTCAAAAGCAGATGCTGTAAAAGAACTCTATTTCCCACACGGGAAGGACAGCACACTTCACTTGAAACACCTAAAGTGTTGAAGTGATGGTGGGAACGAGCTGATGAGACAGGCAGGATTTACTTGTTCCCACAAACTGATTCTCATTTCTAGATTATGACAGAAACAGATGTAAATGTCGTCTGTTGGGGAAAATGGCATGTTGTGCTGGATGCACGCTTGTGTTGAAAGTGATGACAGAAGAATCTGCCTTTTAAGTAATACATTTAAAATAAAAACGTTTTTACATTCGCTAGTAAAGTTGGACAAACATTCAAAACTAAATTATGTCCATGTGTGGGACTTCAGGCCTATGTTGTTTGTGTTCAGCCTTCAGAAGTTCAGTAACATTTTATTATAAAGTCTGTTGAATCCTTTCAGTTGGATTCATTGTATCTGTGTTTCACTTTCAATTCGCATTCAACAAAATTTGTAAATCCCGTCTGATCTGAAGAAATACTTCAGATTAGGGCTTTTCAAATAAATTACTTGTTACTTTTTTATTTAAATTAATACTTGAATGTATTCTACATTGGTCTTTGCTGATGTACTATTATTAATTTGTAGATGATTAACCATTTAAGTCCGTTTTTTGCACCAAAAGTCACATTTTCATACCGGTGTGTACTGCTTTTGCTCCTTTTCCCATCTTCTGTGATACCTTAAATGTTTTACTATTTCCTGGCATTTTATTTAGCCAAACAGATGATCATCTTATTGGTAAAATAGTTGTTAATTGCAGACCTAACGTAACTAAATAAAATACCTTTTCACTCCAGACATCTATGTTGCATTAAGGAGAATTTAATTTAATTAATTTTTTAAAACCAGAATCAATCACAGTTCAGTTAGGGTTTTATTGTTAAATAGCATAGAGAACAAGTATTCACGGTTTGTTTACACACTGTTTAAACATGTATTGCTATTAACTGGTCTGCTCATTTGTGGCTCAAGTATATCCGCCTGGATTAGGTTTCTAAATACTCTGCTATGTGTTCAGTCTATTAACAGGATCAGCTCGGCTGCATATCCTTTTATATTTGAGAATGTAGTTAAGTGGATTGAAAACGTGATTAGTAGAGGAGGTGGGTCATTATTGATGACGATAGATAACGGTGGAAATGATCTTAAAGAGGTTATCGCTTATTACTGTATCCATATACACTTTAACCACATGCTAATGCTAAACGCTGTAATGAGAACAAAGTAAAGACTAAAGGATGTTGTTAGGCACCAACGCTAATGAACCTCATTCTTTTACCCAAAGCGTGATGTCGTTCTTCCTAATGAGCCATTGACGTGCTGCAAATGAGCCCCCCTCGGTGGTGTCAGGTGGTGACGACAATTTATAGCCCAAAGTGATCCCAAGTCATACCTGCGGGTTATACGCTATGGTAATGTAGCTCACATGAGTGTCCCCCTGCAGGACAATGATGTTGGACCAAAGCGCGGAAAAGAAGCTCTGAAAGAGTTTCTGTGGAAAAAAATAATGACAATGAGAGAAAGACAATCGGTCTGGTGACCTAATGGTTATAGTGTCGACTCAGTGGCCACTTTATTAGGTGCACCTGTACGATTTAAAGCAATTCACTACAACAGCTCAGCCATAAATTATGCTTCTACAGAGTTGATTGTGTTCAGTTTATGTTGATATTGTGGGACATTTGTCACTTAATTGTACTTCAGTATAATTATATTATATTGAGAAGACAGCTGTACAAGTGTAACTAAATGTATCCTGCATAAGACTAGATGTTATTTAGTCAAATTAAATGAGAAGTGATAAATTAGATCACCGGTAAACACATTTTACATATTGCAAAATAACAAGCCTGCACACACATACACAGGTTAAATGACCATCGCTGTGTTCATATTAGCAGTGTTGATCAATCTGACATTTAATATTCACAATGAACAAACTACAGTGGCGCTGGCTGCACATGTCTTGAAATTAGTTGCCGTTGGAATGAGTTCAGTTTTTTTTTTTTTTTTATCCCTTCAGCAAACAGCAGCGTTGCAGACTGAAGGATCTTTCACAGAGAAGGAGGAAATGTCAGAGTTAGCTAAGAGTTCATCTAGAGCCTGTGACCTCCTCAGCTCTGTTAATAAACCCAATCCTCTGGGCTTGTGCAGAACAAATGCATCAGTCTAAGGAAAATAAAGTAGCCGAGTCTATTATTCATTAGTTTTGAGATGCTGCTCTAGCCGATTAAAAATGTCATGTAGACACACAAGGAGACATGGGCCGTGGTCGGATGAAATAGACTTTATTCTTTGTGCTGTGTTAAACTGGGAACGCACGCCAAGCATCCCAATGGGTTAAAAAGTGGCTGGGGCAAAGTAACAGCCCTGGGCAAGTTTCAGTGAAAGAGGTGGACTTGCAGAACAAAGACTCTAACTGTTAGCATCACATCCTCACATCAAGTGATACACCATAAAGGAATAAATGCAGATTTTACATAAAACAACACAAATTTGAAAAGGCTCATTGTATTCTTTGAGATTCCCTGACATGCATAACTAATTACTTTTCTTGCCTTTTAAAGGATGTGCTGGATGAGTCTGCCCTCATACTTGCAGGCTTAGTCTTCTGGTGACACAGAGAAGCAAGCAGCCACAGCACTTTTAGTTTAGAGTTAAACACAGAAGTTTATTTATTTTATTATTATTTTATTTTAAACCATTCAGCGTAAAACGGGAAATGATGCTTGAAATGCTTGGATACCAACCTTATGAGGTACGTTTAAAATGAATATACATGGAATATAATATTTTATAAATCAAAGGTCTTGTTCATCATTGCATTGCATCAAAGATTCAGGCAAAAGATGGGAAGGACGCAATATAGCATCTGTTTTAAATGCATTTCAGCCTGACAGACACAGTCTCTGAGGTTTGTTTATTTGCCTGCAGAAGCTTTTCTGGGTCATTAACGCTGTGTGGAGATTAATGATCCACAGAAATCTGATTCATCCATTAACAAGGAGAGCCGTGAGATGGCCGTGTGTGTAATTTTTCACTGCTCGAAATATAGGAACTGTCAATGTGGAGGAGCAAGAAAGTAGTCACGTTGAAGAAAAATGTGTTGAAAATGTTTGTCTTTTGAGATAACAGCTCTTGGCAGTGTCTCAAAAGTGAAATCCATAATGCTTTGTATGATTTGAAGTGTCTATTAAGTTTATTTTAGTTAGGCAATCCAGCAGATATTCAAGACTTTATGTGTATTTAGAGTTGCTTTAATCTACTAAAAGACAACTTTATAAATGCACATACAGTATCTCTCAGGGCGAGTATGTCCATTTACGTTGAGCCTCCCGTAACCATCGACGCACCCGCTAATCTTTATTCCAAAAACCAAAATTCCTGTCAACAATACTCATTTATTTTTGGTCTTCTTATTTTTACCAATAGGTTCAGACTCACCTGGAGAACCCAACCAAATATCACATCCAGCGCTCCCAGCAGCAGCAGGTGAAGCGTTACCTGGGAAAGCTAGGTTCTCAGGCGTTGAGCTTGCCCTGCCACAACCAGTCCTCTGACCACGGGGGCATGCCGCCAGGGCCGGGCAACAGCGCCCCCAACAGCCCTATGGCCTTACTGACCCTCAACTCTAACTGCGAGAAAGAGGTGAGGTCTCGCTTTTACACTGTCGGTTTACTTTTTGTGATTGTTTCCTCCTTTAATCGTACTTATTTGTGCGTCGTCGCCTTTTAGATGGATGATGTCATTGATGACATTATTAGTCTGGAGTCCAGTTATAGTGATGACATCCTCAGCCTGATGGACCCAGGACTACAGATGGCAAACACGGTATGTGTGTGTGTGTTAACGACTTCTTTTCTCACTTGAAAGGTCACTACATTAATGTTTTTCATTTGGTGTGTTTTGGGGTAAAAGCTAAATCTTAATCTTGATGTAATGCTTTGCCATAGTAAACTGCAGTTAAAGTTAGTTTGAAGTGACTGTCCTGTTTTGCACATGAACCTCCTTAAAATCACAATTTGTGCGGATTAAATTCAAGATGTCAGAGTGTTAGAAGCGCTGGTCTTCACTTCTAATGCGGCAAGAAAATCATTGTTTGCATAGCGTATCATCTGACCTTTTCTCACAGTATAATAGGCCTGTTTTATGTCACCACCCTTCTCATTATGCTCATCCTGTGATGCTGATTAGCATCAGTTGAAGGGAGGTGTAATCTTTGCTCAGCAGTGTCTTTAACTAATGACCCCCTCCCACCCCCCCTTTAGATCCCTGTGCCTGCTAACCTCATGGACATGTATGGTAATCAGGGTATGTCCCAGCAAGGTCTGCCCATCAGCAACTCCTGCCCTGCCAACCTGCCCAACATCAAAAGGGAATACTCCGGTAAGCAGGACGGTCTATCAAAGTAAAATACACGATTAAATGCTATGCTTTTGTTTTTTTTAAATAAATCTGCATAAATTCGCCTTAACTTTTGCATGGAAAACATAAATTCTCCAACAATATACAGTATGTGAACATCTACTCTCCAGGCCTTTGTGGATCTGATCATATAGCATTTTATAATTGGACCTGCTGTAATCCTCCTATTTGTGAGGATGTTTACTACACATGTTTTTACGTTGTATCTGTATCCATTCTGTACATTTTAATAATGAAAGCAACATTATTCATCACGTAGTGTCACAATCCCCGGCCATCATGCATATGCTGGATAAGTCTGGATCCTGTGGCAAATTTGACAACTATCAAAGGCCTGAAGGGTTCCCCGTGGGTACGTCTGGTTATTTATCTCCAAACTGTACATGACGGCTGCTGCACATTTTTTTATAATTGCACTGGACTGTTGATTTCATTTACTAATCACTTATTTATTTTTTTGAAGCAGAGGTACGGGCGATGGCAAAGGAAAGGCAGAAGAAGGACAACCACAATTTGAGTAAGTGTTGATAGCACCGTATCTCATGTTGATGTGGTTATCGTATGGTTGTAGCCTTATTTTCTTCTGTCAACAAAATCATCAAAATAATCCATGAGCTCATTTATTAATTTATTTGTCTCTTTTTTTTGTAGTTGAGAGACGACGGCGGTTTAACATCAACGACCGAATCAAGGAATTGGGAACTTTAATTCCAAAATCAAATGACCCGTAAGTTACTTATTTCATTCGCTCTTTGTATTTAAAATAGGTTAAATATCTGATCAGAACACGACTATTATTAAGTTTGAAATCTTATGAGGTGAACACAGGAAGATTTGGGTTGCAATTAAAAACGATGCTGGTACAATTACATTAAGTGTAATGTATAATAATGTATAATAATGATATAAGTAATAATAAAGTGTAAGATGTGTACGGAGATGTGTGGCCGATTCACCGCTTCCTGTAATTGTAAACGATCCACGGCGGCCGCAAAGAAATCAATAAAAAAAAAAATCCAGAGTGTTGTGCAAAAGCTCTAAAGTTCAGCTGAAGCTAATGTCAAGTCAGTTTCTTTCAAAATGTTTGTCTGTTTAGTACAAAATCCCTTCTTTGTGTGCCTCTGTGGCAGCTAATCAAGGAAACACTGTCCGAGAAAACACAGAGGGAATCTTGTACGAAAAATACTGTAACATCTGAAGCTACCCACTTGATCTGAGTAACTCACTGTTGAATCCTCGTATTAGCTTCAGCTGAACTTAAGAATACGTTTTTGTAGATTTTATCCCCCCGAATCTTGCTTTGATGTGAAATGTGAGTGTAAAAAATGTAACCTTAAATGAGTTAGCCATATTTAGTTAGACAGATCCCTTTATCGGTTTATCTGATTTAAATAAAAGTTAGGGCACAACATCGTTTAAGAAATCCACTCTGATACATTTATGAAGTTTAAATGTTAAGAAAATTCATTATAATTACAGTATGAATACACAAACACACACAAAAAAACCCACTCTGAGCTCCCTCTGTTCTTCTTGTGTGCCCTTTGACCTTGTGTGTCTTTCTGGGAAGATCCCAGCAGCCTTTTTTTGTTGTTGTTGCGTCTATCCACCCATGGTTGTTTTGCTAAACCCCAGCTGGGTACTCCACCCACACGCACACACACTGAGACTGCCTTTCACAAACAGACCTGGCTTAAGTAATTACACGTAATGAAAAAGCAAATTTAAATGTGCTCTGAAGCGTTTTGAATTTAAATGCATTAATGGCGCCTGAAAAACAACACTTCAGTCCCCGGTCACTTCCAGCCAGACGTTACAACACATCTGACCATGACTGCGGTTGGATCTAAGGCGTTTTGTCTCATTTAGCCTAGTGAAGATCAATTTTAAAACCTTTAAAAAAAAACACAGCATTACATTTTTCATGGAGTTCAGGGTCATCCTAATGACTGCGTGTGACTCTGCTCATCTCTCCTGCATACATTTTCAATGTAGCATTTATTTCTGAAAAACAAAACTCATCTCTGTGACTCTGTTCCTTGTTCCTTCTCATTATTCTCTTCAGGCCTTTAGTTTTACAACCAAACAGAGATAAATTACACTCTATAACAGCAGGGAGAGTCACTTGATTCCAACTTTAAAACCCAACATTATTAATAGTGTCCAAATAACTGTCCTTTTATGGAGGCGAGGCTGCTGATTGTCAAAACTTGGATGTACGAATAACAGGCTCCTCTGTGATTTTTCAGAGACATGCGCTGGAACAAAGGAACCATCCTGAAGGCATCAGTGGATTACATCAGGAAGCTGCAGCGGGAACAGCAGAGGGCCAAGGAGCTGGAGAACCGTCAGAAGAAGCTAGAGCACGCCAACCGACATCTGATGTTGAGGATACAGGTAAAGACTTTGAGGAAGAAGGAGTAAAGAGAACTGAATCAGAACCACGCTGTTAACTACATTAGAGAAGGGGCTGTTGTTGGTGAAAGAGGTCGCCCCAATTTTTAACCCCCGCCTGACCTGAAATAAAGATCAGCTCTGGCAAACATCAAAGGAAATTATTATACTTCTAAGAAAAATATCAAGCCCCCGGGAATACGAGCAGAGGCTCTAATAACCCTGCAATCATTGGTGACAAATTGATCACAAAGAGGCGCCAGGATCTGTGTGATTCTGCTTAGCACATACTGAACGATTGATCACACTGTGTGTTGCCGCAGTTAATTAAAGCAGCACATGTCATTATTTGAAAAGACAGATGGTTCAGTTACAGTCAGTTTTGTTGAAAACAACCAATTTCCTCGGAAACCCTTGAATTATACGTCCCTTTTTAACAGTAAAAAAAAGAATTCTTCAAGTTCAGGCATCTTCACACAAGACCAGAATATATGATTGTGAGAGACATAACGGCAGTGAAACTTCTCATAGGCTAACCTGCGCATGTGTGTGTGTGACTTGCAGGAATTAGAGATGCAGGCACGGGCTCACGGTCTGGCCATCTCATCTTCAGCACTCTGCTCCGCTGAACTTGGGCCCCGAAACATCAAGCAGGAGCCTGCCCTGGAGGACTGTCACCAGGACCTGTACACACTCCAACCCCACCACCAACACCACCCCGCCTGCATTCCCGAAACACCTGGCACTCTGGAGCTAAACGACGGCCACTCTAACTTCTCTGAAGGCCACTACAGCACTCACGGCAAGCCGGGCTCCAAACTCAACGACATCCTCATGGAAGACACCCTATCACCGGTGAGAGGAGGGGACCCTTTGCTCTCCTCCGTGTCCCCAGACACCTCAAAGGACAGCAGTCGCAAGAGCAGTGTAAGCATGGATGAGAACGAGCAGGGCTGTTAGCACCCCCTATTGGAAGACACCTCGCCGGCATCTTCCAGCCCTCCACCCTGCTCCTTCCTGTCAACACACTCTCTGCTGCTGGAGAGGCTTTCTTCTATTTGTCGTTATTTGTTTCTTTCTTTCCCCCCCACCCGTGTTTACATGTATTGAATCTTTTCTTATTCTTGTTTTTTTTTTTTTCCTTCCTTCATGCCTTTTCAAGCCCTCAACCCTGATTTCAAGGACTGATTTTAAAGTGTTTGCTTTAATCAATACTTTGATGACAATGAGCTACACAAATAGAAGTTTTTATATTTTAAAAAAAATATGCATTTATCTTTGGATAGAGGCTAGATTATGTTTTTTTTTTTCTATTGATTCCAAAGAATCTAGGGAAATTATAAATCATGGTCAGAAATGTAGATATTTTGTGGTGAACACTGCTTTTTAAATCACTAGCAATAATAGAAGACGAAACTCTATTTATTACTATAGTGCTTTACACTCTTTGTGTCTTAGATTGAACTTGAATGTGCCAATGCCTTATTAAGATGTGTATACATCGTCGTTGTATTGCTATGCACATGTTTTGGCTGTTAGCTGCGTCTTTGTCAGTCTTCCAGTTGAAATTTCTCGCTTGAAAAATATTAATCATTTGTAGAGTTGATCTTATTTATGTACCTATGTAAACAGTACTTTGCGTACACATTCCCCTTAAAGATCAATTTATAACAAGGAATTTAAAAGAGCCCGAGCTAATAAATAAAAGCACATTAAAAAATTAAAAAATCTAAACGCCAAAATGTCTCCTTCAAGATAATTCAAATGAACCCACTCCTCACTGATAGTGATTAGTCTTTTATTTAGTATCCTAATGAGAAACACTCCAATAATACGCAACTACGTATTACTGATTGATCCTGCAGTGTGTACAGATACATTATCAATACATTCCTCACTGCCAAAGCTACTGAAATCTACTCAAAACAAGTTGAATCTTATTTCAGAATTTTAAAAGTCACTCGTTAGATCTGAATATGCTTATATTTAATAAATCTTAGTCATTCGATTAATATAGGAAAGATGAATCTGTTTTATCCTTGCCTGTAGCGATCAGATCGACAGAAGCACACAGTATACTGTAACACTTCAGACATGCTGATCTCGGTTACCTAAATTATTTTTTTTATACCCATTCAGTGATCTTTCACGTTGTCCCATTATGTGAACATTTATATTGCCAAGGAGTATAAGGAGACTGCTATTGGATTTTGTATGAAATGCATGACATTGTCAGAACACTGGAACGACTTCTGTAAAACTGAAATGTGGTTTATTCGCCTTTTGTTTTGTTTTGTTTTGTCTAAGCATAAACTAACTATTGTATTTGGCTTGTCAAATGCATACACACTATCGTATGAGACCGTAGATACTTTATGGTTGTTGTATATTTCTGCAGTTTTTGTTTTCGACAGTTGTAGCACGTTGCAATAAGTATGCCTTCGTTCATAACTACCTGCCATACACTGAGAGCCCTGTTACAGCACAGCCTCCCTTTTGTCGAACTATGCAATGGTTGAAGTTGTGCTTGTAAAGCAGCATCGTGTCTTGAAAATGTGATTATGAATTAGCCTGAGACGGTGTCAAAGTAATTATCTTTTTCATTTAAAGTGCCTTACAGTTGTTTGTGTTACCCTGGTGATGTAAGAGGAGTAATTGTTGATGCTTATACTGGTGTTTGGTGCTTCATAGATTTACTGAAGAGTGCCGAGGTCTACTAGAAAGTAGTAGGAAAGGACCTTTTGTCATTATGAGATGATACTATAATGTCTCAAGAACCACAAGAAAGGGTTTGTCATTGTGGAAGCCCAAAGTGTTCAATATTAAATAAGATATGATGAAAAAAAAAAAAAAAGCACGTCACAAATACAGAGTAAAATACACTATATAAATAATCAAATAAATTCTGAATCAATCAATTATAACACTCCTTCATTATTGTTATTTTTCACTTACTTTCTATTCTATTTTAACTAAGAAGGTTTTATTTCTGCACATTTTAAATTATTAAAGTTTATTTTCCTTATTTAGCTCCATACAGCCTTAAGCCTTAACACTGGCTACAGTATTTAGTTGGCCAACTTCTGTTTCCTAGAGCAGTTTCACAACCAAAGTAAATCTGAAGCAAACAAATAGCTTCTGCCGAAACTAACCAGCAACTTAAATCTGTTGTTTTGTTGAGGTATATAGGAGTAAAGAAACAGCATTTGAGTCGTTTTGGAATGAGTTGAGATATCTCCACAGCTGCTAGATAGATTGCCGTGAATTTTTTAAAGCATGCGGTGCCCACAGGTTTTAGAGATATCCAGGCTCTTCATCTAGTCCCACAGGCGAGGTTGGACTAGGCCCAACTATTGGATGACATTAAAGTTAAGGTCAGGATCAAATGTCATTACCTTAACGTTTTGCAGGCTCCACCATCAGGTCATAGCTTCAGAGCCTCCAATACTTTGGATTATGGCAAAAATGATTGACCCAGTTGTTTGTTCCTGTTTAGTCGTAATTAGCACACTTTAGCATGCTAGCAGCTCTCAGTATTATGATGAGCGTGGTGGCTTTAGCATGTCACTTATTCCACCGCTTTGGTCCAGTGCATCTGCACAGAACCACCGTCGTGTGTGTGCAGACACACTGTTTTATATTCTTTTGAACTTATTTATTCATGGTATTTATTTTATCATAGCCTGTATTTATTTAGTATTGAACACTTTGGAACTCTGTATGTTGTAGCTGTGCATTTTATTTTATCTCTATACCGAAGGCAGTGTTTCCAAAGTTGTACTGGATATGTAGAATGCTTTTGAGACTAGTGTGAATGTAGTTCACAGTTACAACTGCCAAAATGTGTGCCAAAATTAAAGACACAGTATGTTTATATGGATATATAGATAGCAATATTTAAACCCTTCAGCTGATGCACCTTTCTCAGTGGTGCTTCTCCTCCATATAGTTGCAAGCAATATGTAGAGCATGATGGCAATCAGGCTGTGAGTGAAATGCAAATTGAAGTATATTCTGAAAGTTCATTCTTGTTTGTGGAGCGAGTAGTTGGAAAGAAAAAACATAACTCAACAATTTGCCTAACAATGGCTTTTTCCTGAGTTTTCTTCAGCGTCTCATTTTGTTTTTCCACACTCTGATAAAGACCACGAGATGCTCTAGAAATCACATGAAAAAGCTTGTAAATTATATTTTTAAGTTGTTTTTTTGTCAGTGATGAGGCTGCAGTGGACCGCAGCTCGTCCCTTACGGGGGTACCACTGCATGGGCACACACAGGCCTGTACCACTGATGTTTGACTGAACCCAGAACAGATAAATCAAACAACCCTGAAATGTGACTGTTTAGTGATTAGCATTACACGTGGTGGTGGTAGCACTTAATGTTGAAGCCATCACTTCTACTGATTTCTTATAATGACTTTGTAAATTATTATGGCACACTATGGGTAAACCACTAATTGAGAACCATGTTAGCTCAATTTACGTCTAATTCTCATTCCTGTGGTTCACACAAACACAAAACTGCTGATGTTGCTACTGTTCTTATTGTTACGGTTTTATAACAGATGAATGTAGCAATAGTTACTGTACCCACTGGTTTCAGATTAGTGAACTCAAACTCATTGGTACTCAATGTGGAAACTATCTTGTGAGAAATATTAAAAGTTTTATTTGAATGTTGGTGGAGCTTGTCTTATTTTCCCCTGAGAATCTTAATTCTTACTCCTTTAGATATATTCTGTTTATTGTTTAAAACATCCAGTTACTTATTGGTAAAGCGACACTTTAATTTGTAGCCAGTGTGCAAAGGGTTTATGACATACTATAAATGTAGTTTTACACACATTTCATTTGTTCCCAGAAGAAGAAAGTTCCCCAGTCCAGCTTTGGTAAGCTTGGCAAAGGATATTATCTTCAATCATGTCATGGAAGATTTCTACAAGATCAAAAAATGAAACAAAGACAGCTTGTATTTACTAATGCTCAAAGACTGTTTGCAGCTGTTTGTGATATAGCCAGCCATTATTTTACCTGCACTCCCCAGTCCTGTGGGTAGAGGCATCCTCAGAGAGCCAGCAGAGTGCTTCAGGCGCTCCTTGAGAGATTTCTGCACCAGAGCCAGGGTGCAGTCCTGGTGCCACACAGGAAGTCCCAGACCCAGCATGCACTGGATGATGCGGTTCTTCTCCTCTGCTGTCAGGAGCCCCCTTTGGTGGGCCACATACACCATGAAGGACATGTCAATGTTGACTGCCTCACCATGAAGCAATGCTGGCAGTACCCTCTGTGCAATCAGAAAATAAATGCTTATACGCCTTCACAAATTCATGCATTGTAACTTAATCAGCACATTTTTGACTCGCCTTGATCTTCTAAAATATAACCATACATAGAAAACACTTTCTGACCATTTCTAACTCAGGGCTGACAAGGTGACCAAAATCCACCAGCCTGTCCAGGTCGTCCTCCCACAAGTTCGGGGCCAGTTCTTCCAGCATGGTTTCTATAGCGATGCGCATGGATGCTGTAGCGCTGTCTTCCGATTCAGAGCTGACGCTGGTCTCACACGACTGTAGCTTGGTGTTCAGCAGCATCCTGCCCCCAGACTCCAGCAGCTCAAATAGGCCACTGTTCTTCATCAGGGCCATCTGAAATGTATCGGGAGAACAGTAGTGGTTAGTTAGAGACAGATGGTGGAAAAGAGATACGTACACTGATCAGGCATAACATTATGACCACCTTTCAAATATTGTGTAGGTCTCCCTTGTGCCTCCAAAACAGTTGTGACTCATCAGAGAATGGACATGGGCCTTCTGAAGGTGTCCTGGTGTCTGGCAACACAATGTTGTTAGTGGGGCCTTTGGGTCCTATGGGTTGAGGGGAGGGGTCTCTGTGGATCAGGCTTGTTCCAGTGCATCCCACAGATACTTGATCAGTTTGGGATCTAGTGAGTGGAGGCCAGTTCAACACCTTGTGCTGTTCTCCAAAAGTTTCCCAGCAGAACATTGTAGTGTCACAATATAGTTAATGTTATTTACTAATCGTATCAGTGGTCATAACGTTGTGCCTGATCAGTGTATAGTCTATATTATCGTGCAACATCTAATGATAAAAAGTTCCATGCAATGGTTGGTTGCACAATAAGAGACGATCCCTTCCAGAGAGGTTAATGTTTTTTCCAGTTTCTTCTACGTTGGTTTTAAATTTTGAATATTTACTATCTGTGACCCTGTTTTTCTTTGTGTTTCATGTTTTTATTTAGTAAAGTTCTTCCTTAGTGTTTCATGTCTTGTTTTACTTCCTGTGTTTTCCTTTTCTGTGTTTGTTGGATAGGTTGCTCCTCTTTAGTTTCACCTGTATCTCATTAACCCCTCTGACCATGTGTACATATACAGCGCTGCCTTTCTCTTTGTTCTCTGTCAGCTTGTCTGTGATGTTACCCTTGTTTGTCCTACCATTCATTTCCTCGTGTTCCTGAGTTCTTGTCTTGGTTTTTCTGGTCTTCACTTGTTTTTGTAGTTGTGTTTTTGGATACCCTTCCTTTCCTGCAGTGCCTTTGTTGCCTAGTATGTTAGTTTATATTAAAGTAATTTTGTTTCCTGGTTCTGCCTGCCTTTATGTCCTGCATTTTGGTCCTACTTCACTTGAAACAGAACTATGAGGAGGCAAATTTGAAACCCTTCCTTTGAAACACTTCACAATAAAATGAACAGAAAATGAATGTTTAAATGCAACCAAGAGATTTTAAGCTTCAACTTCACACTATAAGGACCACAAAAGACATTTAAACTAGTTTGTGATGTCCTTCGGGTAGACTTTCAACTCACATTTAAGATTCTTGTTATGTGAACCAGACATTTGTCTGGAATCATGAATTGATGAACACAGGCCAGTACGCTCATTCATAGTTTTCACCGGCGTGGAGGTCTGAAGGAGCAACGATTGCTGAGAGATGCTCAAACAGTGACCAGTTCTTTAGGAAGTCAGCTTTGTCAAAACATGCAACTATAGACACTTGCTTCAGCCACATGTTTGTAATGGAGGTAGATTGAAGTAATCTGTTAGAATTTGCACATTTAGATTAGATGACATGCCAGACCAACACTCACTCTGATGATCAGTGGTCATGCAGTGACGAGCACCTTTAACATCTCTGCCATCCCATTAGAGATCTGACGTGGTGGGAGGGTTTGGAAGAATGAGCAGTCCAAGAAGGTTGCCACCGGTGGGACATAACTTCCCAGCTTGTTTTTCCCACCGGCGAAGTTGACCCCAGTTTTTGCCCCCACACTGGCATCAATGTAGGCCAGTAAAGTGGTCGGCACTCGAATGTATGGAGTCCTCCTGCGATAGAGAGATGCTGCCAAGCCCACCACATCTAGGCAAACGCCACCTCCGATGGCTATAATCGGCTCTGAGCGTCTGTCAATGCCAAACTGGTGAACTTCCTCCAGGATCCTGGTCACCAACTCCATGCACTTGTTCTCTTCAGTAGTGGGCAGAGGGAGAATCTTGTAGAGAACTTCTCTGGCCTCAAAGTACTGAGTAACCTGGGAGCCATACAGCTCATTGACAGTCTCATCAATGACAACAAAACGCTTCACAGGTTTGGAATTACTCAAAGTCCCTTTTAGGTCTTCATCTCCTATATGGCCCCAGAGCAGTGTGTCATTGCTGGGATCCAGTATGTTTTTACACTGAATGATTCTGTAGGTGAACACTATGGGGCTGACCACTGTCCAGGAAACGCCTTGTTCTGACTTGTTCTCATAGCTGAAATTTTCCAAAAATGTACCAAAAAATAAAAACAGATTATTAGTCTGCAGCAAATATCTATAAAGACCTGCTACAGGGCTATCACAGGCTACTTCTACTTCACTTCATTATTTTCTTCCCTTCATTTGGTTTCATTTCTGTGAGAGCTCACTCGGGGTAAAACGTTTCTAACTTGACATGTGAAAAAAAATATATGTTCAGATGAATTTTATCAGTAAACCATAGCAGAAACATAAAGCTAATGATTAAAAACTATAGTAGTGTATCAGTCATTTAAAAATATAGGTGGATGTGCTGACCTCTTGCACAAAGCACTATGATATTCAACACACTACTCTACTGACCTGCAGGGGGCAGTAATGTACAATACAAGTAAAAGTACATGATGTACACAATTCAGAATTTGAATAAAATATTAGCTTTGCAAATACTTAGACTGTAAAGGAACACACAATGGTGAGTATCACTAAATCTAAATGTAATTTTCTTTATTTATGAATGGTCCAGATAGTCCCTTTAAGTATATTTTCTTTTCTAGGATTTGATTTATAGTTTCTTTTACTTGAAGTGTCAAATTGATACAAATCCAAGCCAATCCAATGTAGCAGGTACTGACGTACAAAACGTGCATAAATTGATCTTTTCTGCAACAACCACTGTTGGCATTTTTAAACTGGACCTACTGACAGAGTGTAGTTATATGCAATGTTAAACAGATCATGTGTTTTCTTTCATTACCATTGACTGGGGCTTGTCTGTAGGTAAAAGTGCATAGTCGTATCAGAAGGTGAAACAATGATGAACGCTACCCACAACTAAAACTAAACCAATCCACCAAAAAAAGCAACAAGCAAGACAACAAAAAGAAATGAAAGCTTATGCAGTTATAGTGTTTTATAATTTAACTTTGTGAAGAGCACAGAGAAAAAAACAAAAAGCCAGAGAGCTCTCACGTGAAAACACCACAACTCACTTCAAACTATTCAAACTGTGCTAACAACAAATGTGTTTTCAGGGCCTTAAAGCACAGGACCTGAACATGTCTTCCACCACTGCTGTACAAGTTTCACATGAGTCATTGCAGCCCGAAATAGAAAGGTATTTCTCCTCCCTCTGTCCAACAAACATACCGACGAACATATAGGCGATAGTGTACAATATGTCCAATGAGCAAATCTAAAAGGAGAACGTGTTTTGGAAAACACAACTTTGTGCTACTGTAAGTGTTATTTAATTTGTGGAACAACCAGATTAGATTTGCTACATGAACTCATTAATGTTGTCAGGTGGCTTACAGTTATATTACATACTGTAAGCAGACAGAAAGGAAATCTCACAACGAATTAAAAAGTTAAATCAAATTAAAAATAACCATTTAAATGTTGAATTATTATTATTTTTTCCTTCTGTACTTACATTTTAGCATCTGATAACCTTCCCTCTTCCACCTGGCACTGTTCAGTTTGTCGAATCCATGTTCCCTTGACTTGAACCAGATTAAACTTAGTTTGTTGTGTACAGCTGGAGCTGCTGTTTGAAATCATGTTCCAAGAGTCCTGGCCTGCCAAATGTCTTCAGCCCACTCTGTCATGCTTTATGGACGTGACGTACAGGACGTCAGTGAAGAGGATCATGGTTCAACATACAGTACATAACCACCCACTGCCTTTATTCCTGTCTGCAACTGCATGTTGGCATTGAATTACTCTGTAAGGCTAGTGTAGCAATAACTCTGAAAGCTGCTTTCTTTTATTATAACAATGTTGAATTTTGAAGCATGCAAGCCATGTAAGCTATATGTATATATAATACCACGTTAAGTTAGTATGAAAACATTGCTACTGTAAGCAGTTTATTCGATGTATGGGAATGTGTTGCAAAAGATGAGACAACATCAGATTTTTTTTTTTTTTTTTTTAAAGTGAGCTCTTCATGTTTAAAGATCAGAGGTGAAAGACAACAGACGAAGTTCTCAGGAATAGCTCACACCTCTGATTTCTCCAGGTTCAGCTGTATAAGCTCTCCCCACTGGTCCCTATCACCGGCTGCCATGATGTTTTTATACAGGGGAAAACAGAGGCTGACTTCACTCTTGTACGTAACCAGCAGACGGAGCATTAACTCACAGAAACTTGAGTGCAGACAGGCAAGCAGAGGGGCTGCAGAGCCATCTGGTGGAGGTGACAAAGTCAAATAGACGATCAGAGCAGGTATGTAAATACACTGTCGGGCCAAAAAAAAATGTCGCCACCTGGATTTAACTAAGCAAATAGGTACGAGCCTCCTATTGGATAATTACTGCATGAGTGATTATCTTTCAGCTGGTAACAAGCTATTTAACC
Organism: Chelon labrosus; assembly: GCF_963514085.1. NCBI lineage: Eukaryota > Metazoa > Chordata > Actinopteri > Mugiliformes > Mugilidae > Chelon > Chelon labrosus. The sequence goes on along the minus strand of NC_140360.1, from coordinate 19,542,186 downwards.
CCAACTGATGCAATGAGTAGCTTCTCATTTCTTAAACAACCACGTCTAAAGACACATCCTGTGGTTGTGGAAAATATGTTAGTCTGTTTGAGAAGGGTCAAATCATTGGCATGCATCAAGCAGAGAAAACCTCTAAGGAGATTGTAGAAACTACTAAAATTGAGTTAAGAACTGTTCAATGCATTATTAAAAACTGGAAGATAGTGGGGAACTATCGTCTTGGGGAAGAAATGTGGTCGGAAAAATATTTGATTGATCATGATCAGCGATCACTTAAACGTTTGGTGAAATCAAATGGAAGAAAAACATAATAGAACTCAGGACTATGTTTAATAGTGAAAGTAAGAACATTTCCACATGTATAATGTGAAGGGAACTCAAGGGACTGGGACTGAACAGCTGTGAAGCCTTAAGAAAACCACTAATCAGTGAGGCTAGCTGGAAAAAAAGGCTTCAAATTGCTAGGGAGCATAAAGATTGGACTCTGGAGCAATGGAAGAAGGTCATGTGGTCTGATGAGTCCAGATTTACCCTGTTCCAGAGTGATGGGGGCATCAGGGTAAGAAGAGAGGCAGATGAAGTGATGCACCCATCATGCCTAGTGTCTACTGTACAAGCCTGTGGAGGCAGTGCTATGATCTGGGGTTGCTGCAGTTGCTCAGGTCTAGGTTCAGCAACATTATGTGCCCAAAGAATGAGGTCAGCTGACTACCTGAATATACTGAATGACCAGGTTATTCCATCAATGGATTTTTTCTTCGCTGATGGCATGGGCATATTCCAAGATGACAATGCCAGGATTCATCGGGCTCAAGTTGTGAAAGAGTGGTTCAGGGAGCATGAGACATCATTTTCACACATGGTTTGGCCACCACAGAGCATAACCATTGAGAATCTTTGGGATGTGCTGGAGTAGGTTTTGTGTAGTGGTCAGACTCTCCTATCATCAATACAAGATGTTAATCAAAGCTAAAGGCGGCCCAACGAAATATTAGAGTGTGTGACCTTTTTTTTGGTGCCAACTTTTTTTTTGGCCAGGAAGTGTAGTATGACATTGTACCTTCTGAAAGATTAATTTCTCTAACCACAGATCAGTGGCAGCTGTAAGCTGTAATGTTAATGATTCATGTAAAAGCTTCAAGACTTTTTAACTGCACCAAACAATGCTTCCATTCTCAGGCAGGTATGATTCATCAGAGCAAAGATGACTGCTCCTGTTCTTAAACTTGTCAGAACGCAAGTGAAGCCGTATCCGCCCCATTCACTGCCACACACAGGGATCTTTAGAGTTGGAAATCATCTACAGTTTTTCTGGTTATTTTGTGAGAAGGTGTTACAGCCCAGTGAGTATGTGTAATCTCCCTTAAATTATCAGGCCTGGACAAGTTTAAGATCGAGACTGATTCTCGACTTCCAGGTTTCCCCCCAATCCCCCTTCGTCCAGTGTCCAAGTGCCTTCAATCCGACGGCTGTCCTTGTCAGGAGTGCTGTTTAAAAGCCTCAGTGTACTGCCATTTGAGGCAGCTGTGTGGTGGAGAAAAGCTTGTCTGCTTCTGCTTTTCCTTATCTATGTTTATCTATTATGTATTAACTATGTTTTGTCCACTCTGAATAAACGATCACTATCCAGTTCTCAAACCTGATGCCACCTGGTTCTTTTCATGTTACACACCTTTACTCCTGGTGAGTTTTCTTTGAAAGGACAACGTGAGCAATGAGTTTCCAAAGTGCAGACAACACTACTGTGATAAAACTTCCAATTGTCTAACACCCACTTGAGCCTCTTCCACATGAGTTACTCCCTCAAATATTCAGAGAGGCTGTTTGAATTTTCCAGAGCACCATTAACATGCAGAGTGCCGGGGAGGCGAGACTTGAAGTGTGTAACGGAGATGGATTGCTCAATAAAACTTCAGCAAGGTTATGGATCTGCAGGCTTTCGTCTGGCTCTAGTTTTAAATAGGTCCTGAAGAATGCATGCACTGCTGTATCAATCACATATAATTCCAACTTCCTTCCATCTTGTGCTGTACATTTTGGGTATTTCCACTTTTTTATTTATATATTTTATATTTCTTATTCACTTTACTATGATCAACTGAATGCTTGGGTATAAATTAACTAAACCACTACACAGTATATAAAGCTTCACCTCGACTATATTTACGTTCTATTAAAGTATTGATAACAATGATCGAATAATATAATAATGTAACATCAATCTACATTCTGCTAACAGGTGTTATTTTTGATACTCTGGAGGTTTGCATTTAAGGTGTTATTCAGTTTTATCCCACTGTGGGATAAATTAAAGGATTATCTTAACTACAGGGGGCAGCACTGCACAAAGTGATACAACGGTGCACCACTAGACCGCTTAGAAGAAGAAGACTACAAATTAGTGAGCATTCACACAAAGCAGGATTTAAAATACTTTGAAATACTAGCTTTGGAAATGTTTTGAGGACATTCAACTCGACCTCAAGGATACCCCTAATGCGCTTGGTGAGTAAGGCTGAATATAAATCTAACTATGAGAACCATAATGGAACAGAAACTACAAATCTTGTGTAAAACTTTCTTTATATTACCATCTAATGCAGGAAGCACAACTATGTCATTTTTCCCTATAAAGCTCAGCTGACAGAATGCAGTCAAAGACACATACATTGTTCACATATATCACGAGGAATTTATTATTCATAGAGATGCATTTGTTTACAATAATGGTAAATCTATAGTATCTACTCTTACAAGCTCAGTTTCGAGCAAAATTCAGCAATGTTCATGGAAAGGGTGGAAAAGACCAGCAAGTATAAAGAAGCTACGTATTCTCTTTTTTGATCAACTGTTTATACCTTAAATACAAATATATCAGATCGTGTTGGCAGTGAACATTTTCATTTTTAAAGCAACATTTATTTTTTTAAAACATCTTCTAGAAATTCTCATGACTACTAAAATAAAATCAGGTAGTGTGACCTCAGCATAGCATAAAGTAGCTATAAAGAGGGGGCAAACTTTCACCATTAAGTGCTAATAATCACTGTTCCCTATCCTTTGGCTTTTCTGCTCATCATGGTCCTTTTGTGTAGAGATATATCAAAATAAGAAAAATCACAGACAGTTTCACAGATGTGTTTTTGTGATTTCACTCAACTGTACAAAAAGAACTGAGAGGAAAAAACAAAAAAACAAATGCTGATAAATACCAGAATGGAAATTCCCCAAGAACAGAATGTTTGGTTACGTAAATGAAGCTGTGGTTTCTGGGATACAAAGTGACACAGACTGGGAGCTGTAGCGGCCTTGCAGCGGAGAACCTCACAGTCAGAGAGAAGGCACACGATCAAGATGAAGGTTGGGCCTTTCTGGGCTACCGTTGTCTTCATCCTGGTTCATCTCTGGGCTGTGGCCGTGCTCATCTGTGCTCTCTGGAGACTCGTAGGGATAGTTTTCACATATCTCCTCATCCTCCTGCTCTTCTTTAATGCTGGTTTGATGAACACGCAGGAAAACAACATGGTTAGGGTTAAATTATATAACAGCTGAATCAAAAACACTAAAGAGGTGAAGGGACTGGGACACTTACAAAGCTTGTGGAGGGGACTGCGTTGCACTGCTGTCACTTTGGTATCCAGATCCATTAGCAAGGGCTCCGTTCATCTGCTCCTGGAGAACATGAGGCAGGGAGTGCAATGGGATGCTGCCCATAGAGGCTGGGTTGAAGAAAGAGTTGTTGCTGTCTAGACCACCACTCTGTAAAAAAACATTATCAGTTTTCATATTTATCACACTACATTACACATAGTAGCATTAATACCAAATGAAAACATAAATCCTGAAATATGTCTCTTACCTGAAGAGCAGACCCAGCTAAGCTCTGCCGGTTCTGTGAGTTCTTCAGCAGAGATCTGTTCATACACAAATACAACAGATTTGGAATGAACACCTGAAAGGCCTGAGGTTAGGAATCATAATTCTGGGATGGCTTTGTAGTAAGAACCGAATGAACTAGCAAATTCCTTCTGAACACAGTGGTATTTGGTATGAGAGAATTTGGAGGACTATATCTTTAACACAATAACACACAAAAGAAGTTGAGCTGACACTTGAGCAACAACTGCCTAACTATTAAGTTAGCATCAAGCCGCCCAGCACCACGTCAGCTCTCTTCATAAAAGCCATTATTTTTGACTTGCATAGCAACAGTAACTAAGTAGGGGTGGTCCTTATGAAAATTACCCAACTACTGGAACTATGAGTACTGCCAAGATACATACTGAGATTTCAGGTCTGTTTGTATGTAATGAAATCAACACAAATTAAGTGTTTGAGTCATCATTGCACAACGTGCCAGACATCAAACCACGTGAAAGTTTTTATGAATTTCTGATTCTGGTTAATCAAGGGGAGTGGTAAAAGCAGTGTAGAAGTTGACGTAATGCAACAGGTGTGGTCTTTCATTCTATTCGCAAAAAAAAAAAATAACAAAGTTGGATCAAACTGTTTGTTTAGTTGGTCTCATCTTGGGCTTGTTCTTTGTCTGCCCTGGTTACATCTGACTGAAATGTCCTGTACAGTGCTGACTTGGCCCTTTTCTCATATTAATGTTCATTTTCTATTTAATCCTTCCTTGTCTTTGAACTTTAATCTTTGAATAGCTGTAATTGGCGTATACATGAAGGATAAATGAATGAATTCCCTGTACAACATGCCAATTTTTCCTTATTATCAGAGCACTCTTCCAGACTTTGAAGCCTTTATTTACAGTAAATATTGTGTGTACTTATGAGGTGAGCTACAAGGTCAAATTCTTTTATGTCAGGCAGCTGACTTTTAGTCATATCTGAAAAGACCTGACTTTGTGTCCAAAGCATACATACCCATTACCCGCAGCTTTCTGGGGCCGCCTTCTGTGAAACTCAATCTCATCTACCGTCCACACAGCTCCCTTCACGTTCTCCAAACGTACAAAGCACTTGTGGAGACTTAGATTATGTCTAACTGCATTCTGGAAGATTTAAGAAAAGAATAAATTTAGGACATGCCCACGGAGTTAGCAGTTTACTTACATTAAACTATACGTTTCTCTAGTGACATACCTTCCACGTTGCTGCATTGCGCCGGAAATATGCAAAGTTTCTTGTGAACCAGTTGTAGATTTCATTTAACGTCAGCTGAGTGCGAGGAGACTCAAATATAGCCTGAGAGAGAAAGAGTGCATGAAAGATGTCAGTATGGACAGCATAACCGTAAGTTCATATTTTAAACAGTACTTGAATATTTCTGTAGCTGTGTAAAGTGAGTACATGTTACCTGTCTTATGAGAGAAGCATATGTAAATGGAGGTCTAACTTCTGTGCTCAAGTAGAATTCCTTATTATCAATTATATCTGTGGAAAGATATTAACCAGTAATGTTTAAACATGTATACAATGAATAGGAAACAAATAAAGAACATTTCTAATTCTTTAAAATAAAACTCAGAGATTGCTTTAAACATTTTCTTCTTTTTCTGTGTCCCTGAGGAATGTTTTTTATCCGAATAAACCATAAAATGTTCTATTAATGAAAAGTTAATGTAATTCATGACCTCACCGTTACCTTGGCTCACAGAGCGGCTGTACCGCCTCCGTACAGGGGTTCCAGTGAACATGCTATTGGGAGTGAGGACTGAAGGGGATTCAGAGTGAGGCGTCAAGGGTGTGGATGGTGCTGTGGCACTCTGAGAAAGGCTCATAGGAGGAGGGCCTTTGGGCAATGTTGCCTGGGAGAATGATACATTAGACACCATATTTACCTGGAAAAGAAAACCAAAACAGCTAAGTTAGTGCAACTAAAAGCAAAACAATACTTATTTTAATTGACGGAAAACAGCAGCAGCAAGTACTTACAGGCTGGGCTGCAGGTTTGGGTTCAGAGGACTTCAGATGAGCCATCATAGCTTGCAGTCGCTCCTTATCCTTCTTCAGCTGTGTTAGATAGGAGATCAAAATAGAAGTTGAGTGTTGGTGGATTCACAGTTTGCGCTACATGTTTGATTGCCATCAGTTTGGGAACTACTTCTTTTCTGGAATCACGAGGAGTGCAATTATCTAAAGGCACCACTTCTGTTTACAGGCTTGGTGTGAAAACACACCACAACTGCAGACATTCAGGAATCTACTTTGTGAGTTTTAGAAAACGCCCATTTGAGGAGTTAGTTTTGGTAATGGTTAAGTTATGCGTGCCCTTAACTTTCACAAAATGTTGTGTCCCTCTAGTGTGATTAAAAAACAGAAATATAAAAGGTTAAACAAAAACAAATTAAATTAATTAAATGCATACCTGCAGTTCCAGCTGCTGGACCACTTGCATCTGCACACGACACTGTGCCGTACTCTTGTCATCCAGTGTATGTTCACTGTTTAAATGTCTACAAACAAACAAATTCAAAGTGACGACACGCTCCAGGAAAAGCAGGTGTTGTACAGACAGAAGAGCTATGATAGTAAGCAATCGTTCACTAATGCATGTAAATTAATAAGAGATAAAGAGTCATGAATATAATCTTAACACTTAAACAGGTCAAATAGGAAATAGTTAAGTGATGACAAATAACACTTTCTTTAACACTCATAGTTCTTTCCTTCTCTGTTTATCTGTGCTACTGCACATCCTGATAGAATAAACATTGGGCCGGCTTTAGAGGAATGCTAGGTTTCAGCACTCACTTGAGAAATGCCTGGAAGTCTCCAAAGACGGTCTCACAGCCAGGCCATTTACACATGCCATTTCCATACAGAGGATGGCTGTTCTGTGTGTTGTCATCCAGTGATCCACTGTAAAAAGTACAACAGTCAGCTGTTAATGAAACACCCTAGAGTCAACATGTTGGTTCAGACTGAGCTTGATAAATACAAAATATATTATAGTTTGGATAAGAAATGTTCTAAACACCTTTCTTTCCTCTTCAGAAGCGTTTGATGGCCGTTTGTAGTGGATTGTTGACTGGAAGACTCTCTGGTGTCTCCACCAGAGGACATGATGCTACCATTCTCGCAGCCTGAAATTGCACATACAATATTTACTACTGATAAACTGTAACATACTACACACTACATTTGCACGAGCCATTTGTGCTGTTGACCAAATTAGTTTTTCGGCTCAGCATATACCTTTTGAAAGGATACATACAAGTGTCAATACTGGAATCTTTACAATGAGCCTTGCCTCAGTGTTTAGGCGTATAGGTCCTTAAACAATTATGCATTAAAGACTATACCAGAACATACCTGGGGCTGCAGCGGGGCTGGTGGGAAGCACAGACAGCAGGCCTTGCCTCTGCAGGTTGAGGAGATGTTGCTGCTGCACCTGAAGCAGCTGCTGCTGGATGGCAATCTGCTGGGCTGTCAGCTATGACAGAACAACAGTCAATAAATATCTTCCCCGTAATATTCTGTGTCGGTGAAATGTTGTGGCCATAAACAAACCACGCCAACCATTTCTGCATGTCTGTACAACAGACAGTTTTCCTTTCAAGCAGAAAATGTACGTACAACACATTTTTGACAGAGGGCATCAAAATATTTCCTGGTCTAAATACCCATACTTGCTGCCTTGTGCACCCAGACAGGTGCCGACTTATCATATAAAATTTACATTTATGTCCAACAGGAAGTGCAGACTGCAAATGATAATTGATGTAGGACTTCGGGACATTGATGACATCATGCCGTCATGCAAATGTAAGTCCACAGCCCCATTGCAAATGGAACACGTGCTTACACCTGAATGCGCCACAGTGCACTTTCTAAACATGTGATGCAGCATTAATGGTATTTATTCTCCTTGCTGTGCAATTAATATTTCTATAGTAATTAAATATCCATGAGCTGATAAAAAGGATGCCAAACAAACAAAAGTTACCTCTTGACTAACAATCCCAGCATTCTTGTGTTGCAGCAGCTGCATATTTAGCTGCTCTTGCTGATTCTTGAAGACCTCTTGAATTTGTTGCTGCAGACATTATGATGAAATTGAAGTCAGACATAAATGAAGGGAAGGTGTTCAACGCGAAAATAAGAAAAAAAGGAAATGTGCATCACCTGGTGTAACATGAGTGCTTTCTGCTGCTGCAGCAGGGCTTGGAGCTGCTGAGGAGTGAGGATCTGCTGCTGTGGTGTCTGCTGCAGCTGCTGTGGAGCCTCTGCTGGTGGGGTCATCATGGGCAATGACACTGGAACCTTCAGAAGAAACAACAGACTGGTGAGTCAAAAGCTGTACCAGAAAACAGGAAAACATTGTGAAAGTCAAGTCTGTGATAGGAAAAAAACAACAACAAAAGACTTCTATGTCTCCATTGGGGGGACTGAAAGACACATATACAATTACGACTTTCTTGTATATTTGTACGTTTGTATGAGAAAAACATCAAGCGGGATTTTCACTGAGACAGAAGCCTGGCAGGATTAAAATAAACATGCAGACTTGCAGTGGTGCATCCTTATATCCAACTTAATTAAATCCAACATTTGGCTGAAACTGAAGTAAACAAGTCCAAAGAGGTTTTCACAGCTGAATAATGGGTTATTTGTAAAATTTAAACATTTGCGTACACACAGAAGAATATGTGCACTCTCACTACAGAGCCTGTTCTCTCCGTGACCTGCACCGCTGGGCCGAGTAATCTGATGTAAAGCCAAAAAAAGCCTTTGAGTGTAGTGTCATAAATATGGCTAATACACTCAATATTTAAATTTAATACACTGCAGCCTTGTTTAAAAAAAACATAGTATCAGGTAGGGGAAGAAAGCAGATTATGTAATCATAGATGTCTCAATACATGTGTCAAACAACACAAGATGTATGAAAACAATAGTCAAGAAAAATCAGCCACACATATCCAGACATTCTCAGACTCTTATTAGTAATGAGTGTACTGTAGACACCGGTACATAGTCAATAACTCTGTTATGAAGCCCTATAGACACACGTCAAACTGTCAAACCTCCTCCAATGTATGCCTTCAAATAACAACTGTTTTCATTATTTATTAATCTGACAGTTATGCTCCGTCTGTGTCAGAATATAGTGAAAAATAGAATCACTTCCAACAGCCCAAGCTGACGTCCTCAGATCTTTCAAAAGGCAAAGATATCCAGTTTGTTAGAATGTGTGACAAAGAAAAAAAGTGTCAAATCCTCACATCTGAGAACTTGAAACAAGTCACGCATGTCTGGTACTAAGGTTTTAAAAAGTTATTAAAGCAAATGTTAAACAATCCTAATATTAGCATTTGATTAATGTCTTGTCAATTGACTGATCAATTCAGCAACTGATCATTGTAACTGTACTTCTAAGCCTCTTGGTCAAACTCAAACTATAATTTATAGTCAGTCCCAGTACTTATTATTTCTCATTCTGACCTCACTGGCCTGTCTGGCAAGGTAAACAAGCTGAACTGCCATTTCAGCTAAAAATGAACCAAACAAAAGCAACAACAACAACACTGGATGTCTTAGGGGAATTAGGGCTCCAGCAAAACAACAACAACTACCAGCACCAGAAAAACAACAACAACGTCCTCTGCTAGGCATTCAGCAAATTACCACACCCTCCCCCACACTGTCAAGCCCCACAGCTCAAGGGATGTTTACAGTAAACATAAACAGAGTAATCAAAATTGCAGAGATATAAATAATGAATAAAAAAAGCATACAGAGCCTGTTTACAAAAACAGAACTTGAGATTCGTATTTTAATTAAGGTCTGAACCACAAACAAACATTTCTCTCCAAGGCAGAGGCTGTTTTGAAACGGGTAAACAAACTGACAGTGAATTTCACACAGGCTCGGGGCTAACAATAACAGTCGACTGCCTCCTAGTTTGTCCGCTCTTATGAAATTCAATGCTGCAGAGGTGGCCACCAAAGCGATGAAAACAGGTCCATTCCACAGACAGAGCCAGTTGGCCCCTCTATTTTTCTGTGGACACCATCAACACAACAACAGTCTTTGCCTAATCCCTGTTGCTATGGTAGCCAGCAAGTCCAAACATCTTCTGTTGTTGTTATTGTTGAAAGTCATACCAGTGAGCAACTGAGTGTAAACACAGATCTGTTCCCGCAAGACTGGTCTTGTGAACTCTGCGGTGACTGACAGCAAACAGAAATGCTGAAAACTTGCTGAAAAACAAACACAATATGCGTACCCTTATAAGATTTAAGACTTACTAATACGCCCTAATGGGTGTGGCTCAAGAAGCAGTGATGTTTGCAAAAACCACATACACTTGGTAACACAATCAGATGAAATAAACAAAACAACACTAAACAAACAAAGATCACTTTCATGCACAGGCACACCCACAGATTTTACTTAGCAAAATATAAAATGAAGAAGCCTGCAATTAAAAATAATCTGCAATTATTATATCACAGAAAATATGAAGGAGGAGTAAGACAAACCTGATAGTCTCCATTGAAAAGTCTGTCTGGGCACTGAAAAAGACAAACACTGCTCAGCACCAACGTTCTGCCTGAAAATCTAACACAAGCTCCACCAACCTACGTGATGTGAGCACAAACAAAACTAACAATCTAACACTGATCCCTCCGCCCGGCAGGAGTTGTGCTCTCCCTCCCCTTTTAAGCCTCGGCACCACCTCCCCCATCCCTGCGCTCCCCTTCAACATAAATATAAAACACTGCAGTTTGGAGAAACAGAGACAAACAAAGTGAGAGGTTCAGGGACACCCTCCCATGTTCAAAAAGTAACTCGGGTGAAATTCCAGTACACTGTGTCCCATATCATCATCACCATGCAGCTGGTACGTGCATGTCTACTAAATAAAAATAAATACATGCGGCAAATTGGATTAAATTCAATAACTATTCACACTCCAGTGAAAAGAAAGCAGCTGCATCAGTTGCAACACATATTTGTAGCAGTGAGGACAAACATTTACCCATGCCCCCATGCAGCTGTGCGCTGTTGTAACATGGTAACAAAACTGCTCTCCAAAGAAGGAAAAACGCAACATAACTTGCTTCAGGGGGCCAAATAACAGTTCATTATTGATTAATCTGCCAGTTAATTAATGATTTTTTCCCCACTATTGATCAATCTGTGCATTATGTACTTAGATAATAAATTAATTTGTCTGTAAAATGTCAAACAATAGAAAAATGCTGATTACAATTTCTAGAGCCTAAGGTGAAATCTTCCGATTACATTTTTGATGAACCAACAGTCCAGAGTGCAAAATTATATAAGACACACACCATAGGCACAACTTTTATGATTATGTTGCATTTGTGTGGAATATGGATAGACAGACTTAGCTATGCACTCAGTACCACAAGAAAAGGATTTAGATATGTTTATAAAATCTAATTCTGGTTTGTTGAAAATTCAGAGGAGAATGACTGACCCTTGGCGCCTCTGGAGGAGGAGTCTGACCACTCCTCAGTCTCTCATTCTCAGTATGATTCCCGTTCTCAGTCTGACTTGCTTGAATGGTGTGGCTTGCTGGTTCTGACCGAGACTCATGCATCTGGACTTTACTGACCTGTGAAGGCAATAAATCTAAATGAAAACAACTGTAAAAGTGTTACGACATGGTAAAATTCAGAAAGCAAACAAGCAGAGTACCCAGTGTCTGGGTGGTTTGGACGTGGCTATTAATTCACAAGGAGATAAGAGAACCATTCTTCATAACGAATTTAACAATACCCAGTAGTCTCTGAGTTGACCATGAAGGGAATTTCACTTGTGCTATATGCAAAAAGCTACTGCACAAAAAGTTAGGAACTACAATGCCGTAGCCCTACCCAGCAATACAAACATGCTCTTCTACAAGTGAGAGAGAGGAAGATGTTAGGTCTATTTGTTGAATAACCGAGCGCTGCCATGACTACTGTAAACACAGGGGCCCTGGTTCCATGTTTATGTGCAAACATATCTTCCTTCTGGAACAATTTACCATTAACCAGGTGGTGCGATAAACGGCTGTGGCAGGTAGTACAATGCACAAGTAGGCTTTTATGTATACAGCTTGGGAGTGTTTGAGTCAAAAGCTAAGCAGCATAAACAAAGGTAAATAAAGTAGGCAAACAAATATTATAAGCAGATGGAAAGCTAAACAGAAAGCCTGAAATAAAACAGACCACACTGCCTCAAGGATAATGTCATCATTTTCAGAATTACCAAAAGTCACACCCTAAAATCAATCTGTAGATCAGATCAATCAGTTTCTGCACGACTGAGAGTCAAAGTCAGCGTTGAGCAAAATCTGACAGATGATCTGATTAGACCGTATATACTTAGATAAGTCACAACTGAAACAGCGCACTTGAGACAAACTAAAGAAGAAAAAACACACTGGAAAATGACTCGTAGTTTAGAACATCAAATTATGTCTAGCTGCAGTGATGTGTCATTCCCAGACAAGTTTTAACTTAGATGGTTCAAAACTAAGTAATTCCTGCAGTCTGACTAAAACTAAAACCAGATAAAAAAAAAAAAAAAAGGGCAGCTGTTGGTGAGATCTCCACTGTTTACTTTTGCTTTCAGGATTAGGATTAGTCCTGAAGACAAAGGGCAGCGTTTCCTGTAGACATTTTTTTTAGAAGAGGGTGGAGAAGATTTTAGTCATAGGATCCAGATGGAAAGAGGTGGCAAATAATCAAACTGTATTACAAGGTATAGAACAACACAGACATTATTCAGTTGTGCTGCAGTATAACCATTTTTGGGATGGGCTGAATAATAAGAATATGATGACTTTCCAGTAATGGAGAAACTTTTCTTCAGAAAAAGCACATATTTAACTACAAGTATATTATAACATTGGGTTTCCACACACAAACTTCTATTTTACATCATCAAAATAACTACAGTTACCTATAACAAAGAGAGATTTAATAAGGAAATACCCTTGATTGAGGCAACATGTTACAGTATTTTAAATAAGTGACACTTGTAATAGAAGTAAACAACCAGATTCTCTAGAATTCCAAAGAATCTACTTATTGCTTTAACAAGTTAACAGACCAACAATGACAATGTTTATGATAATCAGCTACTCAAAGTTTTTTTCAGCAGTGCCTATGGTCACTATTACATAAGTTTTGACCCAGTCACGAATAGCCACGTGTTACCCTGTATTTTAAACAAATTAAGTACAATGTGTTTTTGATGTGCATACAAGCATAGGGTTAAGTGTCTACTCAGTTTGTATTAGTAACATTTCATACTGTTTTTAATGTGCTAGGGCCATATTTCAGAAGCTGGATTCATGCTGTCTCAAGTTACCCAACTACCTCCAGGATGCAGTGCACAAACCACCATTTAATTCCAAGAAGAGACACCAGAACACCACCAGTGAAAATTACGAATAAACGTTAGCTACAGTAATTATAAGTGTGATACATATATTCATGCAATTACCGATAATGTACCTCAACGCAACGTGAATGGAACAGGTATCCGTTAACACCAACCATTGCAGGTTTCCGTTGGGGACTCGAGCCTTTAGCTAACATGGAGCATATAACCGGTGCATACAGGAGGTTCAGAAATATAATATGTTAAATATGCCTTATTCTTGTCTGTCCGCGATCTGAAATAAAATCTGTCAACAACAATGGAAGCAGTTTATGACCAAGACTGCGGGTCGCGTTAACAGTAGCTACAAAAAAAAAAAAAAAAAAAAAGCTAGCATCAGACCGTCCGGACGCTAGCTTACAAGATACGTTTCTCTCTCTCTCTCTCTCCTGTCTTCAATTTGTCACCCGGTAATATCACAGTAAATATACTATCAAATAAAAGATTCGCCCACTGGGTGCCAGCGAGCGATTCAAATGTCGTTTACTCACAGAATTGTGTACGAGCGGACAGTCTTTGACTCGGGGTGGTGCCTGGAGAGGATCCCTCGGTGCTGTGCCTTCCTCTGTAGCGAGCTAGCCACAAGTTGCTAACAGAGGGCGTGGCTTAGGTAAAAGTAAACAATGGTGACGTCATGTCCACACGCGGACCCTTTCTGAGCTGTTAAAAATTTGACGCAAGCCCAAAGAAAAAAAAAAACAACCCGACAGTATTATTATTTTATTGTTCAGATAATTAAACGTTCTTATCCTGATCTGTGGTCGGTATGCAAAATGAGAGTATTTTATTCTTGCATTATTTTAAAATAGTGGAAATTGTAATTCAGACAAGCCAGGAAATAACCAAAACCTAACCAGAAGTAGACAAATATCAGATGAAGCCAAACATGTATTGGATAGACTAAACTATCCTTAGAAAAACAGATACAATTAAACTATCTCCAAAAGAAAACTGACCATTTGTAGATGGATTTCCGTAAAGGGTCCTTTATTCATCATGGACAAAGGTCAAAAGGAAGCAAAGGAAAAATACTAATTATTATTCTGCCTCTCCCCAAAAATTAAAGAAATATAATTACACTGTGAAAAAATAGTAGTGAAAATATTATATTCTCTTATTTTATGAGTTTATATACTGTCTATCATAGTAAATGAACTGACAATGTATTACATAAACAACACTGTCAATACAAAAATTCAGCTGAATAATCTCCATAATAAAGTTTGCCAATTTCTACATTAATATTGCAAATAGCTTATTTTTAGATTATTTTGCCATAATAAATAAATGTTTAAAGTAAAAGGGTCACAACATAAACGAATAAAAATATTATCAAAAGTTATATCAACAATATCTCATTACACTCACTTATTTTATGAAAGTCTTGGAAAAATCTCTTGCTTATGGAACAGATAATTAACAGTCCTTACTTTAAAAGACTGGTGTGGCATGCAAAAATAAAGTATTTAAAAGTTAAAGTAATTAAAAATAAAGCTTTGTGGAGGTGACTTTATTAGATCTTGGACAAGTGGCTAAAACAATTAGAGAAAAATGATGATTTTACTTACGCTTCAAGGAATATAATCACAATATTTAAAATTAGTTGGCTAATTTTAAAGTTCACTTATTCTATAGAAGCTTTTGTTTGGAGTTTCAGCTCAGTGCATCCTGGCAAGCCTTAACTCTATTACTCTACTATTCTATGGGACATTCCTGTCGCCGAAATAATTTTAGACAGCAAGAAAGTAAATCCCCCCCAACATGAAAATGACAAGCTTGTTACTCACGTTATGATAACATGGAAAATATCTAATGATATGTGCGGCTATTTAAAACTAAATGACTAAATATTTAGTATGCAGCCTAGGGAGTTATCTCAGATGTGTTTCTCTGTATTACTGACCACAGACTCTTATCTTATAAAAGACTTATACTACAAAAATACATCCATACAAGAATCCTGCTCAGTAATTTGAGCAGAGCTGGCAACATTGACCTAAACTACAGGTTGATATGATTGCACAAGCTATCATATGATGCTGCCCATAAGGATGGTCACTGGGAAAACTCTTCAGACAACACAATATAGCACACAAAATAATGAGCAGTTTAGAGATTAAATCCATGCATTATTTCAAATGAAGCCTCCATAAAATATTTTTATGCCATTGTTTGATAAGACCACAAGAGGGTGACAATGTCCAATCGGATGTCATGAAAACTTGATGGGTAGATAAAATGTTGTATTATTACAAAAAGGAGTGAAATACAATGTTAGAGTAGCCACCTTACAGAAATCACATAAATAAACAAAGTTTCCCATGAGCTGCATTAGTAGATCTAGTGAAGTAGATCTGAGCAATGTGCTGAAGAGCAATGTGCAGTACTGTCTTTGGATATTAAGATAGAATTGTACATTGAATATAGAGATAGAGGTCTTTTGGAAGGGTTAAAAAGTGGACATGGCTTAAGTACGCATTCATTTAGTCGTTCATCGTCTATAACCGCTTGTCCCAGCTGTCATCGGGCGAAATGCGGGGTATACCCTGAACAGGCCGCCAGTCTATCTCAGGGCTGAATATAAATAACCTATATGGTGCTTTAATTCAGCATACTATTGATTTAATTACCACATTACAGCAAAAGGTAGAAGTTTAGGTGTCTTTATTTTTCATTTAAAACATATGACTAGAAACATAACTAGATACAATTTCAACATGCTCAACACAGAGGACTTTAACACTGTAAACCGCTGATAAACACAAGGCACCATCCAAGATCAACAATCAATTACAAGGTCTGAGCTCTAAAGTGAGCAGTCAACTGCATATGTGCAAGGGAGCAGTGTTGTTACTTGGTAAGATTACAGTATATGTGTGTAACATTATAACATAATCCACTGAACACTACAAGTATGTGCTTTGAAAACTAGATTCCTTTCGATATTGATTTTAGCAGAGAACCCAAGCAGAGCCATCACCATTATAAATACATCTGATTTGATTCATAAATCATAACAGCAGTCCGTTTGTGGGTTTCTATACATACTCTGCAGCTCCATGGAAATTTGTATTACTGCACTAGTCCTAAAAAATGCAGCCAATCGCACAAAAACACGCAGGAAAGGCGCATTTGGTGAGATGCAAATCACATGAATTTCGACATCTTCATGACATGACTGAGATTTTCTATAACACAGCCGATTATATATCACAGAGAAGTAGTTTAAAGCTATGGATTTAAGAGAAACTGAAACAGTAATAAGCCATTCTAATTAACTTTTTTCATAAAGTTTTGGCCTTGCTGCAGACACCTGTGATTTGTACAAATACAGTATATCAAAATTGGCTAATAAAAACAGAAACATGTTTCCTTTTTCCCCCCTATGAAAGGTTTCTGTGTGTCGTGTGTTGCATGTTCATGCTTCCTGGGGTTAGTTTTCTCTTCTTTACAAACTCCCAGGTATTACCAATTTAATTTGAGCACAGGTCAAATGAACACATAAAAAAAAAAAAAAAAAAACACTTTGTTGACACATTTCAGTTCATTTCATATTAAAAGCGATAAAAAGAAAGCCACAACAAAGAAAAACAGGTTTAGACATCCATCAGGAAAGGTGACACAAAACCAAAGAGCATTTGGTCTCAGGTATCATAAGTCATTATAATCCTGGAGGGACTATCAGGTGTCTTACTGTATATACATGGTAACAAACAAAGTGCTTGATTTAGGGCAGAGGTTTGAACAAAATCTCAACACAGCAAATTCTACAGAATATAAATGATTGCATATATTTCTAACTGTCTACTCAAGGTGTTTTGTGCACTGAGGTCATTTTATTGTAACAACATACAGTATCACCTTCCACTCGTATACTACTCAAGAAAATAAAAAAAGAATGTGCAATTTCTGCTCAAAACCTAGCCTTACAGCATACTAAATATTCCCGTTGTCCAGTATAGGCGACCGGATTTTGGCTGTAATGTACAAAAACAACAAAAGAGCTGAATATAAAAGTATCGGTAAGATCAAGGTTTGCTTTGTGGAACTCGGCCTCCTCTTAAATCCAAAAATGAGATTTAATTCAAAGACCCATCTTTGTCTGTGCTCAGTAAACTATACTAGAATACATCTAAAAACATCTGACTGTACATGATCTGCTGTTTTGTAAAACTTTGCAGTATAAAAACATACAAACGCGATAAAATTAAAAATTAACGTGGTTTTTGCTTTTAACTAAAGTAATGGTAATTGTGCTCAGAAGATGCAAAATTTCACTAACTGACAGTCATAATACTTGGGGCTGCATTGAGGTAATTAAGATGACATGTTACGCAACTCAACTGCTTCAAAACTTGCCCCAGTATTGTGATTTGAAACATGTTCATGAGCAGAAGAAAAATATTGGATATCTGAAGGGTTTTGATGTGCAAAATGTGCTAATGTCTTGCTCGACCTCCCTCAAAAGCATGGTGCTCCTCATGGGCTGAAATGAAATAAAATAAAATATAAGCACAATGGTCGTATTTTATGCTGTTGGTCCGTTAATTAAAAAAAACTGTCAATAGAAAGTAGAAAATACTCACGTTTGTAGAACACCGCTTTAAAGGGTACTTGTGGAAGAAGCTCATTGATTCGTCCTATGATGTTTGACTCGTTAGCGCGTGAAGCATTTCCATTCCAGACCTGAAACACATCTTCTCTGTCTCTCACACTAACGCTCACCCCGACAACTTCATCATCTGTAAGAACCAACGAATGAAAGTAAATAATTTCAATCACATTTCAGCAATCCAGATTTAAATAAAAAATAATGCAATAATAACATTTCTGTGTGTTTTCACAATGAAGAAAATCTGGTGAGTTACCCGAGGCACAATAATCACTGAACTGTTCTCCGATAGTAGCCAATAGCAACTCCTTCCACACAGCATTCTGTAAAGACATAGGAAATGTGTTAATAATGAAAGCTATAGATGTACATTATAAACACATAAAATGTACCGTATTACTTACAGTGAACTCCTTTGGTACTTTCATTTTCCAAACACCACCTTTAGCATTGCTTTCTTCTTCCCTGTAAGCAAAACGGCAGAGAATATTACACACCGTAAATACCCTCAAATAACATGAAAATGGACGTCGTTCTTCAGCTTCAACTCACCACAGTGGTTTCCTCTCTCCTCTCATCAGATGGTAACTACATCTGATCGGCAAGCTGGAGACGCCGGGTATGTTGTTGTAAACTCTCCAAAAGTTCTACTCCAGTGCCAGGGTGAACGGAGGAAACAGGTTATTTTATTTAACCATTCACTGGCATAGAGAACACGCAGTTAATGTTTGACATTTGCTACAGTGGCCTAAATCACAGCCAGGGGTCTTTTGCTCTTGGCCTCACTGTTTTTAACTGCACTGATACAAAAACTCATTTATTAACCAACTTTCTATGACATACAGTAA
This sequence comes from Chelon labrosus, assembly GCF_963514085.1. Lineage (NCBI taxonomy): Eukaryota > Metazoa > Chordata > Actinopteri > Mugiliformes > Mugilidae > Chelon > Chelon labrosus. Next base: position 19,523,356 of record NC_140360.1, on the reverse strand, counting down.
ATAATTGTTTCTAATTCAACTTGGGTAATTACACCTTGACATGGTGATTAGTGGGTGGCTCTAGGTCAATATCTCGTCAGGGGTTTGTTAAAGTCTGTTTTAGTAGAGACCGAAGCACCTGATGACATGTCACAATGCAATTGAACCTCAGGCTAATTGGAGTGTAAAATGCGGTTTGACCTATATACACGTGATGACACTAGGTTTAAGATAATTATGCGTGAGACAAAGCATTTAGCTATCAACTTGCTGTTTATACACATCACCATTCAGCTCCTAGCAGAACAGAATGTACCAGCAATGATCTTCTGTCAAAAATGTAAAAGCATCTTACCTGGACAGTCTCCACGGTGTAGATTTTCTTCAGGTTTGACTCACATTCAGCTGCTGTCGTTCCTGGCAGAGATCTGGAAGAGAAAAACAAACACATTAAACTGTTTTGTTGAAAGTACAAACCCGAAAATATCACCGCTTCTTTAGCTTGAGATGTTTCTAGATGCATTTTCAGAGCGCTGCGTTTATCAGACGTGTTTCAGAGCACTGCCCTCTGAGCAGACAGGTTATGGGTGGGGGTGACTGGAGGGTGGAGGGGTGGGGGGGGATCAGATGACAAATAAGCCAGTAAACAGTAAACAACACTGACCCCATTTGAACACACTGATTTCCCTCGCTGTTGCTTGCGTTCAACTCTATTATCATTACTCTGCATCCATTTCAAAATGAATGCTCCATTTGGAAAGTTTGACCTACATTTCTACAAGTTGCCATTATAGCAACACTTAGCTACAGATATACGAGCAGTGACTCAACAGAACAATGACACCTGTGCTCATAAAAACTCACACTGACATTGTCTGACATGAAATTGTTTCTTTATATTTAGCCAGCAGGTCATAATTACACCCTTTGGCTTATTCCAGTTATGTAGGTCAGAGGAAAAACAAGTTGGCAGATGAGTTGCATAAACACCAGTTTTTGTTGTAATATTACATTTCTGCTTTTTATTAAAGCAGGCAATCGTTGTTAAACACTGCTATAATATTAAGTGGGTTGTAATGAGTGACAGTAGAAATTCTTTATAAATTCGTCGCCTCCCTTCTTTGTCCTCTTTTAGTAGGTCAGTAACAAAGGGTTCACATAGTTTTGCTTAAAAAGGAAACAGTAACTAAATATGCTCCTACCTGTCAAGCCAGAAAGTCCACGGAGAATGTAAAGGCAGAGTGGCATTTTCAGTGTTGTTGGGAATGCTTCCTAAATCTCTGTCGCTGATGTGAATGTTGTGATCCAGGAGACCCGGGCTGGATGTTGTGCTCAGCTGTATCGCAGCTACGGGAACTGCCATCGTTAACCCTGACAACCGAATAACTGAGTGTAAAACTAGCTGATCTCTTGCGCAGACGTTTTCCTAACGCGCGTCCGGTGCTGTTATCGTTGTGTGTATATATACAGGTTCGTTAGGTAAAATTAACCCCCAGCTGCTGACTCATTGGTCGCTTCACCGGTCTGCGCCCGTCACAACAGAAAAACGATGACGCCCGCTGACGGACTGCGGAATCTACAGCAAACCAGAGTGGCCGAGAACTTTCTGTCACTAAAGCCTTTACATGCCTTGTATGAAAATAAATGTATTGACGCCGAATTAAATAACTATTTATAAATCCTGGCTATGTATTCTGTTGCTATGAGGCCACCGAGCTGCTTTGTTGATTTTCGCATCTTCCGCAAATGCGACTACGTAACAGCAGACATGCGCAGTGTTGAAGAGCAGGGCGGAAGTGGTCGTCCTGAGACGCGGTAGATCTGTTATCTGTTCTACTCTGTGCTCTATTGTGTGGAGGTGACATAACCTAAACTCATGTCTCTCTACACTGATCAGCCACGACATTAAAACCACTGATAGCAGAAGTAAATAAATCTAATAATTAAGTATTTTTAAATTAAGAAATTTAATAATTAAGTAAATAACATCTTATGACAATACGATGTTTTGGTGGGACCCACCTAGGCCACCCACCTAGACCAGATCAGGCACCCCCACCCCATAGCAATGACACTTCTTGATGGCAGCAGCCATCCCCAACAGGATGCAGCCTGACACAGACACACACACAAAAACGCTTTCGGAACAACTAAAAAATAAATAAAATAAAAATAAAAACATGAAAAACAGCACAAGGTGTTGACCTGGCCTCCAAATTTAGATCCCAAACCGATCATGTATCTGTGGGATGCACTGGAACAAGCCTGATCCACAGAGGCCCCTCCCCTCAACCCACAGGACCCAAAGGCCCCCACTAACAACATTCTGTTGCCAGACACCACAGGACACCCTCAGAAGGCCCATGTCCATTCTCTGATGAGTCACAATTGTTTTGGGGTCACAAGGGAGACCTACACAATATTAGGAAGGTGGTCATGGTGTTATGCTTGATTGGTGTATAAAGTTCAGTGTTGTGATGTCTCGAGGGTAAAAACTTTTCAACAGTCTTGTGGTACGTGTCCTTAATGGACCTGTATCTCTTCACTGAGGAGAACAATTCAAACTGTTTTTGTGCTGGGTGGTAGGAGTCCACAGGCACTAAGCAGTTATGTGTTACTGATTGTCTCTGTTGTTCTTGTTTTGTTTTGTTTTTTTCTTTTGTTTTTTTATCAGAGAGATTGTGCCTGTAACCCAGCTGAGATCCTCTGAGATGTAGGTACCCAGGAACCTGAAACTGGAGACTCTTTCCACTCTGTCTGCTAAAAATAACCACTGCTTTGGAGAATCACATAGCTTGAGGCTTTCAGGCCAAGATTTTGGTAAATGGAGCTTTGAAGGTTTTGAACTGGATCCTTCCACATTTCAGACTGACCTCTTCTGTCTGTGAGTCTCCACACTAAACTTGACTTCTGCTGAACAAAATAAACACACATTGGATTTTCTAATGGTGTCTTAATCCCAGTCAACTGTCCATAATGTCTCTCTACCCTCTCTTTACTCTACAGAGGTGTTTATGGTGAAAACTACTCTGAGCTTCTATCAGGCAGAGGAGAACGACAACATCACCATCAAATTGGCTCGTCACATCAAAACTCACCAACAGGATCTGTTTCCGTCAGTTAAAGCTGCTCAAGGTTTTGTATGAAATGATAAACAGTGCTGTGGTTCCAGAGACTCAGCATCAGGTGTTTGCATGACGGCCTCAGTTTAACAAAGACGCACTCAGAGAAGGACGAGTCAGACTTCAAAGTCACAGCTGAAGACTCTGATAAAAAACTACACTGATCTGGGCGCCAGTTATCACAGTAAAGAGATGGTAGTTCGAGTAAATATAACACCTGCACTGTTTTTTTTTCTGCTGCTACAAAGTGGCACAGGTAAGAATATAGCAGATAATTGCTTTAAATCGACAGAACACTTTGTCTTGAATGTGATTCAGACCTCTCTTGCAGAGAACTGTGATGTGTTTCTCACCATACCAAGTCAACAGAAGGTAGGCCAATGCAGACATGTTACCACCATTTACGCATTGTTACGCAACTGAACTGATGCTCCTTAAGTCGTTTAATGTTTTAAAAAAATTACAATAAACATCTATTCTATTTCTCCTCCTCATCACTTACATGGACATATAATGTCAGTAAGGTAATGAGAAGTCAAAGTATTTTTGGTACATCTGTAGTGATCATGTTTTCAGGATCACAATGGTTAATTCCAGTTGCTACTACAAAAAAAACAGCCATCATCACTAGTCTGAAATAGTGTTCCCGACACTGATGTATGTGTCGGCTGATACCATCGGATACTTGAATGTGATGTCATCTTGAGTATGGGGTAAAGTGGATGTTTGATAACTTTGTTCAAGTCACTAGGGTCCAGACACACTCTTAATTTGGCTGTATAATCAGCATATCCTTTGTCTTTTTCTGTTAATTTTCTTTTTTTGTCACAGTGAGAACCACCATCTGATTGCTGAAACCTTTCAACAGTTTCTGCGTGTTACTGGTCTGTTTACAAAGATGTGAAATGTGGACGTAGATAATCCTCCCCTCTAGGGGGCAGTGATGCGCCCAGTAACGGCAAAGCTGCCAAAAGGTCTCAGAAGAAGAAGTCCTGCGTAGTCTCCGCCGCCACCAGCTTTGTCTGGTCGCTGCTATGGACTGTGTATGAAAAGGTTGCTACCTGCTAACGTACTGCTAACTAGCGAGTATTTCCTGCCTGTGACTGGACACAGCTATGGACATCGATACGTTATTGGAAGCGTTTCAAGGCAATGTTTACACTTCTCCACATACGTCATCCATTACTAATTTGTTAAATGTTTCGTTGTGTTTGATTTGAGGCCCTGAGGAAAATCTCTAATGTTTGCTAACTACGTTACGCACGTTACCGTAACTTAGCTTACCAACAACTAGAAGAGACACACGGGGGGAAGCTGATCTTAGTCTTTTCTTTGCCGAATTAGTTTGACGCTATCTTCTGCACGAAAAGAGTCAGTTTTATTCCGCACTTTCCCCCCAGATATTCCCTTATTGACACTTACCGATTATGTAAACAGCTAGCTCGTTTTTGCCACAACACACTGCTAACAATATGATAAAATGCTAACTTCCATGAACTTTCCGTGTAGTTAACTGAGTTGGTATTTGAAGATTTTATGATGTGATATTTGACTAGGTGTTGTCTTTATGAAGTGTATTTTCTTTCGACAAAGCTGATAAATAGCACAGTACAACCATTTTTTTATGCTGCACTGCAATTTTATGTACTTAAGTCTCATGATTGAACACTTCCAGAATAATTTAATAAAGGTGTTTTATTTGAACTGTGTGCCCAGTTTGATGGAAGCACATATATTTGTCGGTTTGGTCTGAGGTCAGATTTGTGTTAACTTTTCTGTTCTGCAATGTGGGCATTTACAGATTTTGAGAAGAAAGGGAAGAAAGAGACTTGCCCTTTACTAGAGCAGTTCCTGTGTCATATTGCCAAGACCGGGCAAGCAATGTGAGTAGTAACTTACAGGAGCTGACCTTTAAACATTAAAAAGAAACTCCTTTTTTTGTGTGTGCATGATAAGCAGACTTGCGATTTTAATATCTTCCAGGATCCCATGGTCACAATTCAAAACGTACTTCATGTTTAAGTTGGAAAAAGTCATGGATGATTTCCACACCTCGACACCAGAGCAGAGAGGACTACATAATCCCAATGTAGAGTATGTTCCCTTTGAAGAAATGAAGAAGAGGATCTTAAAAATAGTGGATGGTTACAATGGGTGAGTGACCTGTGCAATAAACCGCTTTTCAGATTGCAAATCCTCTTTCAGGTTGAAACTTCAACCACACCGCAATCTAGTCATTATTGGCATTCTTGCATGTTGTCTTTGCAATGAAAACATAACCACAAAGAATGCAGATAAGGTTTGTCTTAAATAAAAAATGGTTAAGCTCAACTTTTATCTGACCCATTGTATGTTGCAATTCTTTCATGCTTGACAGACAGAAGTGTTTATGAACTCATCCAAAGCTGAGCTTGAGCGCCAATAGTCTCTTTTTTGTGATAAATTGGAGATTTAAAAAAGGAGATTTGTTTAAAGCTGCAAAACAAATGGGCAAATCATTCATCTCAAGTTAAGCCTGGGAAGCTTTGGTTTTTAAAGACTGTGTTGTTGCTGACTGTGGAACAACTGTGTGTTCCCAGTTATTAATATATGTCTGTTAACTTTTCCAGAATCCCATTCACCATCCAGCGTTTGTGTGAGCTGCTTACCGACCCCAAGCGAAACTACACAGGAACAGACAAGTTTCTCAGGGGTTTGGAGAAGGTGAACGCTACACTGCCCCAAATTACGCTACACTACTTTGTACAAAAGTGTAAACTTGAATGTTGATTTTGCTCTAGAAAACATTAATCGGTACTAAATGAACAATGAGTAGCTTTAAAATCCATTTTAAAATAACCTATTACCTCTGTATATTGTGAGTACTTGAGCAATAGTTTATTTTTTTTTTATATATATATTTTATATTACTTTTTATTCTCTTTGTATTTGTCTCTGCCACCTTGCAACTGTCACTTTATGGGAGCAACAGTGACAAAACAATTTCCTTGTAGGATTAATAAAGTATTCTGATTCTGAATATTACTATTTATGTGTTGCAGAATGTAATGGTGGTCAGCTGTGTGTACCCCACATCGGAGTAAGTACATCACCTGCTAATATTTTGCAGTGTTTTTGTTGGACATACAGCTTTTTTGAATTTTTCTACTCTGCACAAACAGTGTAATTAACACTCGGTTTTCTCATGCTTCGTTCAAAGGAAAAATGGAGCATCCAATGTAAACAGAATGAACGGAGTGATGTTTCCTGGTAACTCTCCTCTATATTCAGACAGGTGGGAGCAACATATTTATCAGTGATCAAGTTCCACAAAAGTGAAGCGTGTGAATTTTTTTATTCATTCGAAGCCAAGTAACCCTTTGGCTTATTTTGCTCATGATGCACCTTATGATGTGATATCTCTTTTGCAGTCGAAATGTGAATGGACCAAGCACACCAAAACCACTGACCAGACCAAAGCTGTCATTGTCAACGTCACTGTCCACCAATGGGCTCCCTGACTGTCCAGTCAGCAAAGAGTTCGAGCCAACCACAGAAGAAATGGACGAGCACCGTATCAGGTGATTGTTAAGTATGACACATGTTTTCTGTATATATTATACTGACTGACGTTCAGTAACATTATAAGCGTCAAGCCAAGATCTCAAGACTCAGAACTGATAAACCCACTAACTTGAAAACAAAAGCATATGAGTAACATATTGGTTTGATTCATTTTGATTTCCTGTGTCAGTGAATCCTCGCTATCAGAAGGACCATCCAGCGGGATAAAGAACAAACACCCAGAGGAGGAAGAGGATGCTGATTCTGTCAAGCAAGAGGTCAAGAGGTTGAAGTTTAACGAGAAGGAAGAGGATGAAACGGCAAGTGAAGAAAATCAGTCAACTTGTCATGAAGGACCAGAGAGCATGTCAGAGACTCCAGAGTCTTCAGGAGACTCTTGTGGTCCAGAGGACAAAAGTGGGACGTCGTGTGACTCACATGGCGTTTCAGACAATCCTGGTAAGTGTGAATTCTTCCTGACTTAGGCTGACATATGCAGTACATTGTTGTTTAGGCATATCGTTTCAAAAATTTCTTTCTAGTGGGAATCTCTTGGTTGACTTAAACTTAGATAAACTTTATTGATTGACAAGGGAAATTGCTTGGTCACAGTAGCTTAGTTGCACATAAAAAACACTCTTAAGAACCACAAGTAAAAGAAAGATTAAATAAAATAAAATCTAGTAAAATTAAGTAAAAATAAAATGTGCATGAACAAATGTACAAGAAATAGACACGGAAGAATATATATTATATACATAGGAATGATAGTAAGGTGCAGTAGTGTCTATTAACATGAATAACATGGAGTTATCTGTTATGGAAAGGTGAGTTGTTGTACAGCTGGACTGAGAATGGTATGAAAGAAGTCCTGTAGCATTCACAGCAGAGCTGGATCAGTCTATTTGAGAATGAGCTCTGCTGCTCCTCTATTGTCTGGTGTAGTGGATGAGATGGATTGTCCATGATGGAGAGCAGTTTGTCCAGTGTTCTCCTGTCCCTCACTGAAACAATCATCTCCAACTCACTGCGAATAACATGTCTGGCCTTCCGGATCAATTTGTCGATCCTACTTAAGTCCTTTTTGCCGGTGCTGCTCCCCCAATAAACCACAGAAAAGTACAGGGCGCTCACGACAACAGACTGGTAAAAAAATCTCCAGCAACTTGCTGCATACATTGAAAGACCTAAGCTTCCTCAGGAAGTAGAGTCTACTCAGGACCTTCTTGTACACTGCATCGCTGTTGTCCCTCCAGTCCAGTCTGCTATTCAGTGTGGACTCCCAGGTACTTATACTGGTCCACTACTTCCACCTCCAGGCCCTGGATGGTGATGGTCTCCTCTTCCTCCTGAAGTAAATGACCAGCTCCTTGTCTTGGTCTTGTCCACATTCAGGAGTAGGTGGTTTGCCTGGAACCACTCTACAAGTCTCCAATCAGTGTCCTATACTCCACCTCTTGTCCATCTCTAATACACCCAACCACTGCAGAGTCATCAGAGACCTTCTGCAGGTGACAGGACCCAGAGCTGTACTGGAAATCACAGGTGTAAAGAGTGAAAAATGGAGACAGGACAGTCCCATGTGGTATCCCCACATTACTGACAATATTATCGGACAGGGAGCCCGCCCTGCCACACAAACTGGGGCCTGTCAGACAAGTAATCAGTAATCCAGGAGACAGTGGAGGAGCTGACACCCATCCTGAGCAGTTTCTCACTCATCAGAAAGGGGTGAATGGTGTTAAAAGCACCGGAGAAATCAAAGAACATGATACTCACAGAGCCCTTCCCACCATCCAGGTGAGAGTGAGCGCACTGCAGTAGGTAGATGACGGCATCATCCACACCAACATGGGGCTGATACTGAAGAGGATCCAAGATAGGTGCCACCAGGGGTCTCAGCTGAGCCAGGACGAGTCTCTCCAGGACCTTTATTACTGTGACGTCAATACAAGCGGTCTGAAATCGTTGAGGCTAGATGGGATGGGCTTCTTGGGCACCGACACTGAGCAGGATGTTTTCCAGAGCACCGGTATCCTTTCCAGCTTCAGAGTCAGGTTGAACATGAAGTGCAGGATGCCAGTCAGCTGTGAAGCGCAAGTCCTCAGGACCCTGGGGTTGACATGGTCCAGGCCTGCTGTCTTGCCTTGCTTGACTTTCTCCAGCTGTCTCCTCATCTGGCCAGGTGTCACAGTGATGGCCTCAATTTTATTTTGTAGGTGAATATAAAAAAAATCCTAAATATGAAAATGTATGTATTACAGTTTTTAGTGATCCTACGTTGTTTGGAGTACAAGAAAATACAACACTGTACTAGAACTGGTTCATCTGGGGCATACTGCAGGCTCTGTATGCCTTCCAGTCAGTTTCTCAGATGTCAAGGTGTGTGGCCAATCTCTGATATGAAATTCACACCTCCTTCACATTATGATTGTCCAGCTGTGCAGAGGTGGGAAATGTGCCAGGCATTGTACTTCTCTCTCTAGCTTTCTTTTTTTCCCTCTTGGTTCAAAGCTATTTGAGGCACTATTCATTTGTTTTTTCTCATATCCAGAAAGCTGTACTGGTTTAAGTTAATCTGTTCTGTCGGATATGGCTAAATGGGTAAATGAAGTCACAGGAGTGTCTGTCTGTAATGCTTTTACTTCAAGATTGGAGTTGCCTTTAAAGCCTGAAGGTTATTGTATTTGTGACCATTATTTGCATAGACTAGCGTGGCATAGGCATCAGTAACAGTCCTTTGGGATTTCATTATGGGGTGAGTTTCAATCAATACAGAGAAAATAATATATTAAATGGACATAGATAGTTCTACAACCAATCAGAACCATTTCGTCATAATTACACTCCACAGTGCTCAGATGACGTGGATGACTACATTGCTGTTGCTCCTTTGTCCATCGCGGCATAAAGCCACCCACACAATTTCATTAGCCAGGCAGATCTTTGACAGATGGCATAATCGTTCCCAATAGTGCGGTTCCACCACGAAAATAATTGTTATTTTTAACACTCCATTTTGAATTGAAATCCAAATAAAGATAGTCTAGACTTGAGTTGACTTTAGTTGCCATACCCTTTGTTATTATATTCTTTTCTCCTCAGAGCCCAGCAGCGTACTGACAGAACCTTCTGAAGGGGAAGAAGACTCATCTGAGCTGGCCACTACCGACACTGAGCAGGTTAAGAGTGACAGCCCTGTGGACCAGTCTGAGCAGCCTGCTCCATCAGAGAAGACTGCAAGAGAGCAGGACAATGTGGACAGCAGCAGCAGCAGCAGCAGCAGTAGTGATGGAGAGGGCTTAACCAGCGACAAGCAGGACCCCTCTTCTGGTAATTCACCTGACTTGTCAACAGAGGGAGGTGCTGACATTACAACCAGCGCAGAGACTGCAATAGAGCCCAGGGAACATGACTAACCAGAAGGCAGCCTGCAAATGGACTATTTTACACTGTATGATACCACACCAAGGGTATATCTGTAGCACTGTGGGCCTTTAGGCTTCAGGACCAGGAGCGATGTGGACCCTGGTGATTCCTCAAAGAAGGATCTTCTTAAGTTACAACCTCTTAAGGTCACACATCACCCGGTCTTTAAACTGGAAGGAGATGATTTTAAAAGGATCACTGAGACTGCCTTTTTCACTGTTGACTAAAAGTTTTTCTAATCAGATTTTTTTTTTATATATATATATATATATATATGGATATTATAACTATTGACAACTGATGTATATTCAGTAATTTCATAATTTGGCATGTATTTCCCCCAAAAAAGAGGTACATTTCACAGTTAAATTTGTGCTTTATTCCTTAGCACATTTGTTTTGACCTGTCTTTCTGATGAATGTGTCTGTCACCGTGTGAATGAGGACACGTGCCATTGTGAATGGATTCACAGATGTCTGCTTTTTCTATGAAGCACACACCACAAATTATATTTCTTACTAACATTACCTTGCACTTGTTAACAATGACTCCCTGAAGGATGTGGAAAATTTCAATAGTTTTGCTTGGTCGCTGTATGAAGCCGGTATAACATAATGTTGCCAGTAGTAACCAGCTTGGTTAGATAGAACATTGGTTTGGCTTGATGGTGTCCATTTTCTGCATCTAACTCTGTGAACAAAAGGTACTTTTACGCTTTCATTATGCCATACCATAGTTGTACAACTATCACTTTTCATAATTAGGATTTTTACAGCACATATCTGTAAATGAGTTTTTGTAGACTTGTTATACACGTCCACTGCCTTCATAAGACTGATGATCGCTGGAAATTGAAGGCTTGAGCTTGTGTTAATAGTTTTCATTGAAAGCAATAAATGCTGAAAAAATGAAGTGTACTATGTACAGTTAATATTAAGGGAGTCGTTCATTTGAGTTGCAAATAAAGTTATGTTTCATACCTTCAGAAAGACCGAGGTTAGTCTGTTAGCCACACTTAACGTGTGACCTCAGGAATATCAACTTTGTCTGGTTGGTCGATCCAGATTTTAGTCCAGAGGAAAGTATCTGATCTTCCCACATGACTCCAGATGTCAAGTTCAGAACATTTCATCTCACTTGTACATTCAGTCTTAAGTGAATATATGCTAACATCTGCCAAACATACTTTATTATTAACCATTTTGTATTTAAGGTTCTTGAGCTACTACGCTTCTACAGTAAGGCATGTTGAAAGCTTAATTTCTTTTGAGTGTTTTTATATTACTGAGGCAAAATGGATGAAATACTGATAATAGACGGTAGAAATGCCACTGGAAATGACTGTATGATTACAAACCCCAGCTCCAGAAATGGATGATCATTACAGATGAAACCCCTATAAAATGTGTGGAAAAAGGAAGATATGGGTGAAATTAAAATTCCCTCTTGTGTAAGAGCAGAGGCAGTGAATCATTCTAATCCTGAGACATGATAACATCCAGTGACTCCTTGGCGGCCTTGAAACTCCTAAGCTAAGATTATCATTATCCCTGTCGTCAGCACATATATCATATGGTATTGGTCCAGGACTAGCTTTCTCCTGTAAACAATAGCTGTTATTTGCCACTAACAATGATGCTGTCATTCTTTGAAAACATTTCTAAATTCTCACGGACTAACTTGATGCTTAAACAGGCCTAAGGTCTTTCTCAATGTTTCCACAAATTTCCCAAGCATAATTACATAAGGTATACTTGAATGCCCAACATTAGTAACCACACATGTATTGCGTGCTTTAGTGAGACAGGAACAGTCATGTAAACAGTAATCACAGCAGTAGCAGATAACTAGGCATCTGAAGGTCAGGGCTTTCTGAGATAACACCTGAGTGAATCATCAGTCTGAGCAGGAACTTCCTATTCTGGGAAAGATTAACACACACAAAAATGCCCACTACATCCAGCATTTCCCATAATGCAAATGTCTTTTTTTTTTTTTTGTTAGACACTGAGTAAACTGACCTAAAATGGGTGGCATTATTACCTCTGCCTGTGAATGCATCTACTTCAGATATTAAAATCTTGTTTTTACCTTATGCTAATTCTGTGGTAGCTCAAATTGTGTTTTATCCCAGATAATAAATCTTTATAATAACGTGTATGACCTTGTGTCTAATGAGTCTACTATCAACTCCAGCTGTCTCTCTGTTGCCCTCCCAGGTTTCACACATTATTTTGCATAGCATTTTTGCTCTGTAATCACTGAAATTGGCCCTCTTGACGTTATCACATAGCGTACAGACCTTAATCCTTGATTTACTTTACAATGATGAAGGAATTTAATTCCATCGTTAATAAATGTAGGTCAATGAAATTTATTTTTAGTGTGTTTTCACACAGCTAACATACACTCTAGTACAAGCAGCTGCACAAGGAAATCCTCTCATGATCGGTCTGTGTACTAATTGATTTTGACAAGTATTCATTTCTAATCCCTTATCATGTGATCCATAGCAGTGTGAGTCTCATCCTCACTTTCAGAACGGATTTGTCACAATAGAGAGCCCAATAACAATTCAGCGTGCATGGACTTTCATACAATATTGATTAATTTGGTTTTAGCTGATTTGCAAGTCAGGCATTGACTTTGTAACGTAACTGAGCACTAAGGTGAATGGGATTTGTAGGGAAGGGAAGCTTGAAAAGAGTTAACCGGGTCGAAACAGCTTCATGTAAGAAATCATTTGGTGTTTAGGGAGTTTGAGAATATATTCCCACCATGGGTCAGCGCCTAAGCGAGGACAGCGACCCGGATAAGGAAATCGATGTGGCAGAGCTGCAAGAGTGGTACAAAAAATTTGTTGTGGAATGCCCAAGTGGAACTCTATTCATGCACGAGTTTAAGAGCTTTTTCGGTGTCACAAATAACAAGGAGGCCTCAGATTACATTGAAAACATGTTTCGAGCTTTTGACAAGAACGGCGTAAGTACAAACCATTGTTTTATGGCCAGAAAGACCTTTGACAAGGTCATTTTAGAAAGGACTCTTAAGTACGCTTGCTGCAATATGAGTAAATATTTGTTGATTGGAAGCATTTTTGACAGTTAATCTACGTTATGGAACATGTATTTTATCAATGGATGGAAAGAAAAACTTGTATTTGACTAATTGTGTAAGAGGCAAAGCTTTAATCTTCAGAAGGATCAGAACGTTTCACTATTTTCTGATGGCTTAATGTCTAAACATTGATGGTGAAAAGACATTTCTATCATCAGAGTAGCTTCATAACATTTGAACTCTCTCTCTTAATGCACACAGGACAACACCATTGATTTTCTGGAGTATGTGGCAGCATTGAACTTAGTCCTCAGGGGAAAACTGGAGCATAAGCTTAAATGGACATTCAAGATGTATGATAGAGATGGAAGCGGATGCATTGATAAAACAGAGCTCCTTGAAATTGTGGAGGTAATATAAATTTTTAACCGTAAACCTTAAAACATTTAAAAGAATGTTTCAAGATAAATCAGTGGGCTGCAATGAATTGCAGTCAGTCCGTGAGTCATTGTAACAACCTTTCTTGTCAATCTCAGTCTATTTATCGACTGAAGAAAGCCTGCCACGGAGAGCTGGACGAAGAATGTAATCTACTGACCCCAGACCAAGTGGTTGACCGGATATTTGAGCTGGTTGATGAAAATGGAGATGGTGAGTCTTTGTAACAGCATTCTGACAGCTTAAAATGCTTCATTGATGATTTAAAAGGTCTGTCAGGCTGCCGTAATGGCCTCGGAAAGCAATAATGTAAAGGTGCATATGTGTTCATTGTTGCTTGTGTACACTGAAATGGAGGGTGGGTATTAGTTGTACAAAGGGCATCGAAAATATTAAAAAGTAGAGTAAAAAAAACAAACTGTGTCTCGTCACTTAGGGGAGCTCTCGCTGGATGAGTTCATTGATGGAGCACGGAGGGACAAATGGGTGATGAAGATGCTGCAGATGGACGTCAACCCTGGGGACTGGATGAGCGAGCGAAGAAGCAGCAATGACTCCTAGGCAGGAACGAAGACTGTCAGCCTCTAACACATATACACACATTCCTCATGTGTGACCATTTGTGCTGTGATTTTTTTTTCTCTATTGCAGTTTATACTGAATGTATATAAAATAAAACGACATTCATTCACAGTCATTCTGGCATTGTACTGTGTGCTGTTGTATGTACAAAATTTAGATGTGTGCTGTGTTTTGCTTGTAAAGTGGCCATGTGTTCAGGTTCAACATGTTGTCGGGCTATGGAGTGATGGAGCAACTATAGCTTTAAACATATTTATCATGTATCTGTTGCTGTTTTATCTGTTATTTATAGATCTTATGGATGTTGCAGTTATAGTGTGTTCCCTTTTGTGCTATGAGTCATAAAATAAGCATAAAAGTATTCAATAAACATACTTAAACATAGTCTTCAGGGGTGTTTTCACTTATTTAGGGTGATTAGATCTCTTCGCTGGACTTTGTACTGACTCATTTGCATTTACTTCGTTCTCCTTTTAGTTTTGAAGCATTGCTGTTCCCATCACAGCCTGACCTGAATAGATCTAATAAACCAAAATATTTAAAAACACATGTGAAGGCCATCAGCATATTTAAGCATACTGAACTAAATAAAATGATAAACTATAGCATGTACTAATTTGCAAATTAAGAATAGCTGAAATTTCCACTTGATGAGAAAAGTCAAGATTAGCATTTTATCAGATTTGTATTAAAATAGCCATGCAATAATTATTATTATTATTTATTATTGAAATAAGTTGTTAAATTACACATTTTGGTGTAATTTTGTACAGCGATCAGGCATAACATTATGACCACCTTTCAAATATTGTGTAGGTCTCCCTTGTGCCTCCGCAACAGTTGTGACTCATCAGAGAATGGACATGGGCCTTCTGAGGGTGTCCTGTGGTGTCTGGGAACACAATGTTGTTAATGGGTGGCTTTGGGTCCTATGGGTTGAGGGGAGGGACCTCTATGGATCAGCCTTGTTTCAGTGCATCCCACAGACACTTGATCAGTTTGGGATCTAGTGAATTTGGAGGCCAGGTCAACACGTTGAGCTGTTTTTCATGTTTTTTGAGTTGTTCCTAAACCGTTTGTGTGTCAGGTTGCATCCTGCTGGAGATGGCTGCTGTTATCAAGAAGTGTCATTGCTATGTGGTCGGGGTGCCTGGTCAGGTCTAGGTGGGTGCTACATGTCTAAGTAATAGAACGCCCCATTCTATTACTTAGACATGTAGCACTTACTTAACATCCACATGAATGCCAGGTCCAAACGTTTCCCAGCAGAACATTGCATTGTCACAAGATGGTCAATGTTATTTACTGCTCCTGTCAGTGGTCTTAACGTTGCCGCTGATTGGTGGATGGTGTTTGAACAAAAACGAAACTAGTTATTCAAAGGATTCAAAGGGTGGCAATGTTATAAAGTCTCGTTTTTTCTCGCGAGGGGAAGGACAGCTTTATTAAACTGCGTCCTGTGCTGCTACACACCAACTCCACACGGTCTTATGCATTTAGCATTTAAAGGTCTGCCTGCATTCAGCCGTCTGTAAGTTATACGAGAAGCTTTATTGTTACACGGTAAAACAGCGGACTCGTCTTCCAGCAGAAGCTGAATCTCGCGTTTTCTTTTAAGGTTTGTCCACGACTCGAATCAAGTCAGCCTACGAGTGCTTTACTCACTGTTGTCAATGCCGCCCGAAGTCCAGAAGCCAGCCAGCACTGGCACAATTAAGGTAACGCTTACTTTCAGAGGACAAAACAATTTTTTTTTCACATGATAATTGGAAATTAATGCTAACTTGTAGTTTCCCTTCCTGGTCACCAATGTTTATTTCTTGTTCTGTCTTGTGCGTCATGGCACGGTGTAATGCTGCCCCCTCCTGGTTAGAATGCAGAGGACAACTGGAGGCTGAATTATGTCACCGGGGATT
Source organism: Chelon labrosus (assembly GCF_963514085.1). Lineage (NCBI taxonomy): Eukaryota > Metazoa > Chordata > Actinopteri > Mugiliformes > Mugilidae > Chelon > Chelon labrosus. Next base: position 19,507,290 of record NC_140360.1, on the reverse strand, counting down.
TGTTCCGCTGCCACAGAGACGAAGCTCTGGCTCACTGCATCAGTGAGGACTGCCGCATGGGGGCAGGCATAGCAGTGCTGTTCAAGCAGAAGTTCAAAGGCGTGGAGGAGTTAAAGAAACAGAGTGAGTCAGCCTTTTTGTTAAATATTCACCCGGGGTGAGGTTATTGTGAACGTTTTATGGTCATAGAGACGTGTTTTGTTTTAGAGGAGTGCCACTAAAAGCCTCTTTATATACCACCCCCACCTCTTGTCTAATGTAGCTTTAGAATTGGACTTTCAGTGTCTGGCAATATCACAGTTAAATATTCAATCTGTACTTCCATAATTTGAATATTTGAATTGTGTCTTCCTCTATTTCTTTTTTTGACACCCCAACAGAAAAGCTGACAGGACAGTGTGCAGTACTGATGAGAGACAGACGCTTCGTCTACTACCTGGTAAAGATGTCACAGTTATTAGGAATTTTTGAGAACACAGAGGTGCACCTCTAAGATATTGCTTTCCTGTTATTTCGTCGCAGATCACAAAGAAGAAGTACAACCAGAAACCTACGTACGATAGCCTGACACGGAGCCTGGAGGACATGAAGTCCCACTGTGAAAAGAACGGAGTGAGGAGAATATCGATGCCTCGGTTCGTGTCATCTCCAGTTATTTATCAAGAGAAAGGCTAATTTGCTTGATATATTCCCTTAAAAGTTTTAATATTTAGTTGCTGTTATGTTTAAATAGTTCTTGTCGTTCTCTCTCTGACAGTATTGGCTGTGGCCTGGATCGACTGGATTGGAGGAGAGTGGAGGAGATACTGAAGGAGGTCTTCAAACACACAAACATCTCCATCACAGTCTACAGCCTTCCTCAGAGAGCAGAGACCACAGTGATGAAGGAGGGCATGCGCAGATGATTGATGCAAAAGTTTGTTTGTTGCCATGTTTATGCACTTTATGTATTATTCTCACGGTGTTTGGCCAAGGTGATCATATTTTCCAGTGGAAAATTGTTATGGATTAAATGGAAATAAACGTCTTTGTTGTTTTTACAAATCAAATTGAATTCGCACTAACTTCTGTAAGAAGATGACACATGGGTTAAGTGGTACAAGTCACTTCTGCAATCATCAGTTTTCAGCTATTTGACAAGATGGCGGCTGCTTTCAAAACACGTTCATCTACATGTGTTGATAAATTAAGATCTAACTGGGATTTGTTTACCTGCCTCTTCGGGTTTAAGGTCACATTCAGTGATGGACACTGGGCCTAAAGTATCGGGTATCTGTTTATCTGCCCGTTCATCCACCAGACATTTACATTGTTTACTGAGCAAACGGCGTATTTGCATGTCCCTGTGGTTGTCCCATAACCTCTGAAGTGCTCATTGTAGCCTCTGCAGATGGTCGAGGTATTGTATGATCCATTATTGATCAGCTCGGGTATTTGTACTTTGATGCATCTGGGACACAATAGACCAGATGTGAGTGAAAAGAAAGAGCAGCGGGGAATCGGACACCGCAAAGTCAATCCCTCGCATCCATTTTCTCCACCACGGGAGAACCTTTTAACGCATCATGAAACTCCAGTGGAATAATTCCAAACAGATTAAACAATTTGGAAACACGTGCTTTAGGTGTTAGTATGTACCATAAACCTCAGTAGCTGTGAGACTGTGAGAATATGCACAGTAGTTTGCCGGCTGCGACCCTCCCATTCACCTTTGGGGCACCTTCAATAATTCATGAGGAAAAGGCATTCGCCACTGTGTACGCTGCAACTGCCCCCCCCCCACACACACACACACACACACAATATCCAGGCTGGCTGGAAGACTGTACTTTGGTATCACTGCAACCAACCCCTGCTCTCCTCCTCCTCTCTTCCCATCCCCCCTCAATGCCTGGCAATTATACTCCACACTGCACCAGAGCCATCTAGCAGTGCTGCAGTGAGTGCAGTGAAATCTCTCTCCATCTGATCCGCTGTCATGCTCAACACACTGCGGCTGGTAGCATCCAAAGCTTTTCTCGCTGCACCCGATAGCCCCCTTGCCTCTTTGTTCCCATGCACCCTCTGCTTGTCCCACTGCAGACCACCGATTCGCCTCCGATGCTCTCCCCCATTCCCACTCAGACTCCTATTCTCTCCCGCACATCCCCCCCCCCACTCCTCCCTCTGTCCTCCATTCCTTTTTTTCCCTTTGCACGATGCGTATGAAATTGCAAAGCTCAGCGTTCTTCTCCACAGGCACTTAGGGAAAAAAGGGAGAAAAAAAAGAGATGAGCTGGGCGGGAGGGTTCCTGGTGCACCACATAACTGGCCCCCTTCCAATTAAAGAAGAGAGCTTATGTTATTGAAGAGCAGCTTGGCCAATCAGGTGGCAGTGAAGGCAAAGACAGCAGCAAAAAAGCAGCAGAGCGAGTGGGCAAGAGAAAGAAAAAAAAACTGCAGTGTGTTGTGAGTGTGTGTAGTTTTTATCCCTCCCCTGAGCAGATCTTTATCAATTTGGGTACTCCAGTGTTGGGGTAGCGTTTGAATGGGTGTCTGTGTGTGTATATGTGGCAGAGTTTAGAAAGGACAGAGTAAAGGTGTGTCTACAGGGCTGTGTTAGACTCCTGACTTATTCATTCTGAAACTGGAAAGAAAGTAAGAGGAGATTGATTATTTTTCTCTCTATCTCAAAGTGTCTCGGAGCCTGCAGAGAAGGGGAAGAGCGCAAAGTCCAGGAGAGAGCAACCTGCACAAAAGGTAAGCAGTTCTCCCACTATAGGCATGCTGCGCTTTTTTGCTTTTGAAGTTGTTTTTCCCTAGTTGGGTTTCTTTCTTTTCTTTTTTCTTTTTTTTTTTGAACGGTCTTGGACTAGCCATCTTCCTTCTTCTAGTCTTTCCTGCATAATAGCATTTTTATATATTGATGGATTTACACTTTTTGGGATTTTTTCCCCTCTATATTATAAACACTTCAATGAAAAGCAGGGGAAGAGGGAGGGAGGGAGGGAGGGGGAAGGTTAGTGCGGGACTCCCTGATGCTCCTAGGCAAGTTTCTGTGCACACGGTTCTCTAGTGCTGCAGTATCCCATTACATCCCTGTGCGAAGCTGCCTCAGCATCCAGCCAGTGCCAGGCTGAGCAAATCAAACCTGCTTTTCTAAAACAACTCTCAATGTTTGTTTTTTTGCTGTTTGTTTTTGTGTTTTTTTTGTCCATCCCGGCTCGGGATAAATTAAGTCTTGTCCCCATTACTGCAATTTCAGCAGCCTCTGATAAGATCTGTGTGCCAAAAAGACTGCTGCAGTCCATTTGAGTTTTGTCGTGCATGCTCTCATTGTGCGTTTTGGATGTCAGCGGGGCTTCTTAGATAACAGACTGAACTGGCTCTGATAGCATTTGAGCGCGGTGATTAGTTTTAGTTTGGTTGATCTTGTGTTGTGGGACTTCATTCAGCCTGAGCCTGCAGCAAAAGTAGGCTCTCTGATTGGTTGAACTAGCCTTACTGGATTTAGTGTAACAAAGAAATTATTTTTTTATGTTTGTGTACCTTCTATGGGTTATTTAAAAACAGAAGATATGATTTATCATAATTATAAAATTTACTGAAATAACAAAGGAAAGTGAAACTTCAAGTAAATAGATCATTTACCAATACATGTTTGTTTGTTTTTTGTTTTTTTTTCAATGATCATCTGTCTTTAATCTTGTTCACAGTTCATTACATCCCATGTTAGTCTGACCTTCATCATTTGTGATTGAAGATTTGACACTGTCCAGCAGTGGGCACTGTGTGTTTTCTCTGTTGAAAATGCCTGTGTAAACTGCCCTGCCGCTGCAGAACAGGAGGAAATAATTGATGGACTTTGTGTGTTTTGTGTGGGCATGCTGAAAAGCAGCATTAGACAGGATGAGGAATACAGTATGTACTGGTGTTTTCATATTACTTAGAGGCAATACCTTTCACCCTGTAATAGTAGACCAAAGCACAAACCATGCATAAACCTTACCAGAATTACGATCCCAGTAACTGGCCATAAATTGTATTTAAATTATTCAAGATTCAGTTATCCATGGGGCTTCAGAGCGGGTTGGGAAGGAAATCTAATCATTTTCAGCACCATGGACAGAGCACATAGAAGGGACCGTTTATAAGCGCTTCACACATATTCTTTGAAACCAGCCTGTGTTGGGTAGGCAGTCAGAGGACACTTCTAACCATGAATAGTTGTAATAAACTGCCTGCTTACACAAAAGTCTGTATTTGATGTGTGCTGGCTGTGCACACTCTTTCATTTGCTTTTTCAGTCTTAGACGCGAAGAAAACATTTTCATTATTCATGCACCTTTCCTTTTCTAGAACATCTTAAGGAGCTATGTTTTGGCATACACACTGAAAACTGCTCTCTGTTTCATATGGAAAACCTCTCTACTATCCTTGTCTACCTGTATTAATACTGTGTGCTCCAGTTGGGAGTGTCAGCAGTGTTGTTTTGTCCTGCTTTCATTGTCACTGCAAAGCTCTAAATGACACTTCAAAATGTGTGATAAAACTGTCTGCAGCAGCAGGGCGATTCAAGTCTGACATCTGGTTATTACGTTCATTTATTTGCGCTATAACAAAAGATAAAAGCTGACATTATATCTGCTAATAGTGACTAGTAAGAAAACAACTTAGGAGTTGCTAAGAGACAACAGTGTTGTGTTTAATTTAGGAAAAGAACATGTAAAACATGCAATAACTGTAGCCCATGCAGCTCTGAGACCTGCTGTGACACCGAGGTTTGTCTCATGTCATGGTTGAGAGCAACCACAAAAGTGTCTCCGCAGGAAGCCGCCAGCAAACTGAGAAACTCATTCAGATAGTGATAATCAGAAACTGCCGCTCTTTGATGGGAAACGGAAATGGAACCCCTCACCGCTCCAAAAATTAGCTGGCGTCCTTCTTTAAGATAGTGCGAGTGAGAGAGATGTCAGAGGTTTGACCTTTTCTCACTAGGCAGAGTGACAGGTTTAAAGAAACAGACTTTTAATATTTAATGATTCGGTGTTAAGCATCCAGTTGAATCAGACCGTGCATTGTCACAGCAACAACAACTCTATTCTAGTGTTTACATCTGTAAATGTTGAGAAAGGTCTTTGATTACTTTCAAGGTTTATCTTTATGATAGGCAATGTATATAGGTTAGGTTCTGTCACTCTTTGTGAATGTCATGGAGTTTTTGGAGGAAGCGAGCAGATGCAGGGCTCATCATCACTCATCCACCGAGCGTAACACCTTCTGTCCCAGACTGCATGGCACGGGCGTTTAGTGTGCCCCTGTAAATGATGGTGTAGGCAACATAGCAGAGCAGCAACGGCTGTCACTGTGACATAAAACTACAGTTAGCAACAATGCCCCGACTCTCCGTGTCAGGATGAGAAGAGGTGTTGTAAAAACTCACCGAGCTATGCTGTGTTGTTTAGATTGTACAGATAGGCACAGAGGACACTGCAGATGTTTAAGGTGAGCCAACTCTCTAGGGGACGCTAGAATGACACCTTGATAAACACAGTGAATGGTCAGTGTGTGTGTGTACTTGTGTTCTGGGGACAGACATTTGTCACATTGTAGGGGGTCAGATTCGCCCCACAGTGAATAAATCGTCCAGTTTTGGGTCGAGGTTCAAGGTTAAGGTGGGGTAAGGGTTAAGGTCGGGTGAGTAGTTTTTTGGTGATTATAGTTAAGGTATGCCTCCCCCCCAAAAAATATAGAAGTCAATGTAAATATGAATGTGTGTGTGTGTGTACCTCTCTATAATCAGGATGAAGGCTAAAGGTTGCAGGATGTATTTTTGTATGGCAAGGTAGATCAAATAAAGAATATGACAGCATACAGCAGACAGCATGGGACAAAGTGGGGAGAAAATAAATTGGACATGAAAAGAACAAAAGCAGTGAGGGGAAAGTAAAAAGAAGAGGCAAGACAAGAGGCAAGACAAGGGACGAGCAGAGAGAGATGGAGTAAGAGATTGAGAGACTGTCAGAGGCAGAGCAAGAATGGAAGCGAGTGGGTGTGCTTAACCGAGCTACGAGCACTGCAGTACATTGCAGTGCCCAGCCCCCGCTGTGTTCTCTGCTCACCATCCGGTTCCATGCACTGAAAAGACCCCTGCAGCAGCAGAGCAGCACAGCATAGAGGGCTGCCTGCTGATAAACAGCATCCTCGCAAAGAGCTTTTGACCCATTATGCATTCTGGACGCCTGGCGATTAAAGGAGAGAAGGAAACGCCGTGAACATGACAAAACAGCCGACCTGCGCCTGCCAGCACATTGTCACGTAGAGAGAGGGAGTAGTCAATTCACGCTCCCCCTGGATTATGTAAGCGTACAACACATTCGCTTTGCCAGAGACCAGCTGAATGATCCCACCTACCCTGGCCATGTTTTCCTCATTAGGGACATCTGCTGCACTGTTTGCTTTTGTTCCAGAGGTAGCATCTTTGCAAACATAGGCGGACACGTTATTGAACGTACTGAAATGGCAACAATAGGGAGGCACACAGCATGCGTCTTTAAATACCTGCTATATTTGTTTGCCTGTGGTTTGACATTTCGTTGATGAAGCCGTGTGTGGCCGATATGAAACAACAATCCCATATGAATAACTGCTACGATCTTATCTAAGACCTTATGTGAAAGAAAAGAAAACACTTTTTTTTATTCAGTTTTAAGTCAGGCTGTGTACACTGAATGACTCACATAGTGTAGCCCCACACTGAAGTTGTGCTGGAATAATTAAACAGCTTTGGCAAGGCAAGATGTACTCCCTCAGTCACACACATGCATGTGCACTAAAACACGCATGCAGATTGGAAATGCATCTTAATCATGTGAAAAGCTCCAGGAAACGGAGAAGAAGCTTATTTCTGCTTCCATAAACAGTTGCTATGTTTCCAACCCACTGCCTGCCTGGGGGGTGGAGGGCTGAAAGCGTGAGAGCTTCCCCCGTTGTATGTTCACTGGTTTCCCTCCACTCAGCTGATGTAGCTGATTCACATAGCGTAGCGTGGACTCTCTCCACTTCCTGTGACATGGTCTGATTGTGTCTCTCGCTGTGCTCTGGAGTAGTTGAGTCAATCACACCTTGCCAGGCAGGTATTTGTGCTGTTAAGTGTGTTTGCCTCGCCACATCTGAGCGTGTTTTGCTTCTGAAATCAGCACCTGGCTCTGGAAATGATGTGGCGAAAATATGTGCTGCTTGTGAGTCACACTGCAACTAAAGATAAAGATACCTCTGATAATCACCGTAAAAGGATTCATTCACATCAAATGAATCTGATGCACAAAAATATTATGTTTACCGCTGGATTGTCACATTTCTTCTGCATCAGCTGCATTAGATTGCAAACATTCAGAAATTGATTTACTATTTTATGCTTCTGGTAAAAAGAAAAAGTATGTGAACATTTAACCTTGCAAAATCAGACAAAATTGAAGAGAGAATTGCTCCAGTCGTGTCTTTATTCCTTGCAACAGCGCACTATTCACAGAATAATGCCTGATGGAAAATGCTGTCTTTGACTATGGACTGAGATCAACCTTGAGAGGAAAAGGAGAGAAAGAAGGAAGAGAAGGACGTGAGAGAAAGCGGTAGAGTATTGTAGTGTGGGTGAGCTGCAGCAGGGACTCCGAGTGCTGCATTGAGCTGCATAATTAATGTTAAGAGGGTGGAGCTAAAGGCGGAGATAACTTGCTATGAAGAATAAGCTGCTGCCATACTGTCCTTTTTTTATTTTTTAAACGTGGAGTCGCTCAGTGGCGACTGAACACAGAGCAGCATGGAGGCGATATTGTGATGTAAAACCAAGGAAGAGCGCCTCATCTTTTGGTCCAGCTCTGTCTCCCCGTCCCATCTGCTCCCTCAGCCCTCAAAGCCAATCATTCTCCACTGAGCTGTGCACCACAGCCAAATGTCTCAATGCTGGCTGCACTGCTCTGTTAATCATCCAATTTGTAGCAAAACACCTTCCTATATGACACATCTGGTGTAGCTCTCATCTGTTTTGTCTGAATTGGAGCAGGAGGAGGAGGAGTTGCTTTAATCTGCAGGATGGAGTTATATTTAGTTCTTTTCAGATGCTAGCTTGTTGTTTTTTTTATGTGGTGAGGTTGTGGAGGACATTTTTTACAGGAAGCCTGCTCAGAGACAATCTCTGTTCTCCTCTCCTCGGTTTTATTTTTAAACACAGTTTCCCTGCATTGCCTTTCCATCCATTTAATCAGTTCTCACGTTTCAGTCAGTCTACATTTACTCACTTCCATGCATGTGTTTGATAAACATGCAGGAAGAAAGAGAGACTGATCGCTCTCAGATGTGAATTAATGTCATGTATCGAATGCTTTCAGGCTCTTGCATGCAGCACGCTAGTCCTCTGTACTGTCAGAGCTTAGCATCTCCAGAGTGATGTTGCCTGGCCTCTGACCACATCTGTATCACACTTTTCTGCTTGCACCCTTGTCACCAAACCTCATCATCACTGTAGCGGTTCTTGAGTTCTTGGCAACTATTCTGCTGCAGCATCCTTCATGTCCTCTGTCGCTGCCTTTCAGTGAATCTTTGCAGGCTCGTGGAATAAGGCTGGAGCCTTCGGAGTGTTTTGCATATGTTGGATTTTATTTGCTTTAGATTATTTTTTTTATCACTGAAAAAAAACCCAAAAAACACTACTGTGGAGATCTGTGCCTCTCCCTGTGCACGGCTAGGCGGCTGGTGCTAATGACAGTTTTATTTCAGTCTCACCAGAGCCACAAAATCGCACGAAAATTACAACCTAGACGTTATCAGGTGCAAGTAGACACAATTGATGGTAGAAGCTCCAGAAACGAGCGAGATGATTCATACGGCTGCTAGTTTGGGAGCAGTATAAATAATGACGGTTGACTTTATGATAGCCTGCCAACCGTCTGTCTTTAGAAACATACCTTCAGGGTCTGTGTGTGTTTAAAATGCAGTTTAAGGGGTTGTGTGTGTATTCCCCTCTCTATTTTCATTCTTTCTATCTCACTCCAGAAGGCATCTGAAGTTTTTGCTGCTCAAAGAAACAACACAAAGCCTCATTAAATATATTTTTTCTGGCCCGTGAAATCTCAGAAATGAAGGGACATTTTCTATTTTCTTTCTCTTTCCATTCCCACAGGGTTTTTTTTTTTTTTTTTTCGGGAGAGCTGAGTTGCCATTTCTCAGAGTTGCCAAGTGAGAATCTGCCCATCTGACACACAGAACGCTCGGAGCGGTGCAAACATCAACATGAAATTCTTCTTTAAAGTAAACCCAAGCTTCAAAATATTTGTGCCGTCCTTTGAAACGTCTCGAAAACAGTTTCAAGGGCTGCTGTTGTCAGGAATTTAGTCATTTAGTTGTTCCATATAACCGAAGAGTTCCTCTGATCTGTGGATTTTTTTGTACGTTTACAAATCGGGTATAAGATAATTTATGGTTTTCGTTAGAGTGTAATAAGCCAGAGAAAGAGATCAGGAGAAGGGAGGCATTTCTCTAGCTGTGTGAGTAGGTGCTCAGCATGAAGGGCTGCTTCTTTTCTCTTTGAGATTATTTTAGGCCACTGTGAAGGCGAAGGACTCGGCATACGGAACAGAAATCTTGAGTTCTAAAGACTAGTGCTACCGCGCTCCATGTGGTTAGGACCAAGAGATAACAAAGAATAAGAAAATCAAAGTGAAAAGAAGTTTTACATCGCAGGGCATGTTTTAGTTATGCCCTCCGATAGACTGGCAAAATGACCAGGGTGTACCCTGCCTCTCGCCCAGTGACAGCTGGGACAGGCTCCAGCCCCCCCGCGACCCTCCAGTACACAAGAGGTTACAGAAAATGAATGAATGAATATTTTACTCATCATGTAATTTTTGTTGTGCTGAGAGGCATAGATACATTTAAATATGCATTTTGCTGTAGAGCATACAATTTAAGGATGAATTATATTTCTAAAAAATAACATTTGGGCTCAGTATTCCTCAAATGGACAATAGAGGCTTGCTCCAAAAGTCAGTAATCTCCCCCATAATCTCATGTTAAAATACTCGACTTTACAGCAGCAACACAAACATGTTTACAGCCTGGTACAAACATTGTTCTGGTCTCTATAGCTCCAAGTTCCACATCCAGGACAGCTGCACTGAGGGTGAATTTGTATATAACTCAATCATTTAAATTATATGAAGTTAAGCAAACTTTAGGGCATTGCTAATTGTCTGCCTCAGCTCCACTCACCCGCCACCTCCTTGCCCATTTTTGAATTAGCCGGGAGTGAAGTAATAACCAGAGTCACCACTCTGTAAGAGGAAGAATTCTGCTCATGCAAGAGGTCAGTGAGGCCTGGACGTATGCGTCCTCACACTACTAAAGGTTCACGCATATGTGTCCTCAGTGTGTCTTGGGGGTGTTTGGACTTGTACTTTTAGCCTGCCACTTGCAATCAGATCACCTAAGATGCATGTTTATGCCACGTCTGAACAGGGCCTTTAATGTGATATGGCAGGTACAGGTACAAATGTCCACTCAAGTATTATTAAAATTTGATGGTCAAAGATCAGCGTCACAAAACACGTTTTTAGGCACAACTCAACTAATCATACTGTAATTAGAACAACATTTCTAATAGGATAAAATGATGACATTACATCATAAAATTCTGTAAAACAACAACAACAAAAAAAAATTATTTTGTTATATTCCTTCAAAGTCCCAACTTTCTTTAAATTCATCCACTTTATTAGACGTATCTGGACAGACACAGATATAAACTACTTCCTGACTAGTTGGCGGCGGCACACCGCTGCAAGGCTGAAATGAACAACTCAGGTCCTTCAGAGTGGCAGGTCACTTATGTGGCTTTGTAAAGCTGAAGGTGCTCCACTGAGTGTTACGCTGTCGTCCTCACTCATTCTCCACTCGGGTCATTCAGCTGCTGCCATTCCCAGAATAAAAGATCCCTTATGGTCATTTGTATTCAGCCAATGTGTTTTGAGTCAGACCACATTTCAGAGAGTTGTCAGACACAAACAAAAAGAACTGTTGACTAATACAACTCCTCTGAGTTTTTAAAGAGTAAAGTCTGAATGCCTTCGTGCTTTGGTTGTGCGTTTCAGCAAAGTTGGGGGAACCTTGCAGATTTCATCTCTCCCAAAGAGATTATTGACTTGACAGCAAATTGGTTGGCGTCTCCAAGAGCGTGATGGAGGGTTGCAAAATCTATTTCCTCCCATGATAAGGCTGGTAATAGTTGGGCCTTGCAAGAGGGACACTCCATTCATTGTACTATATTGATCAAAATAATTGCTCCCATCCTTTTGTGCAGTTCCATGAACGGTCTGGCAGCATTGTTATTTGGAAAGCTGCTCATGGACGCAGCTTTTGCAATCTTCATTCTCATCTGGAGAGTTTCTCTGAACCTCTGAACCTTTCTCTGAAGCCTCACGATACAGAGATCGACATTGCACGTCATCCTACCAACTGTGTGTCTGTTTTCATTAAATAGGAATGCTTTGTGAATTGTAGCATGGTTGTGTAAATCGCCAGGAGCTTGTATGAGAGTGGTTGCATAATATCTGACAGCTCAGGAGGAGAAATAGGTAAACAAAAGGGGGCAGATTATCAAGATGACAGCACAGTAGCCTTGTATCCTGCTGTATGCTGGAGGGCACCATGCACTAATTCAAAATGAATCACGTCTGTTGCCGCTTCAAAATTTTCTATGCAATTTGTTATAATGAGCCAAAATTACTTTCTGTATCCTTACTGACTTTTCTGGCATATTAATGGAAGATAGCAACCAGGAAGAAAGGAATGAAACATCCGGTACAACTGAAGACTCCTTTGTTCATTTCATCTCCTTGAGGCCAAAGCAGTGTTCACCTTTTCACACTGCTGTCATTTTATTGTGTTTAAGGCCTGCCCCTCTCAGACTGTCCTTTTGTGTTTGTCAGTTACACAGCAGTGGTTTGTCACACGTGACTCTTTAACCAGCCAACACTGAACACACTCACTCACACACACACAGGACTAAACAGCTCGAGCTAACATTAGGAAATGGTGCAATTCAGAGTGGATCCTTTCCATCACCGGATAACTGACATCTACCAAATTAAACTGCAACAGTCTGTACTATGTGTCTTAGCTATCTTGAAACCCATTTTTTATGGAAAGGAAATCATCCGTGGTTTTTAGCCGGTGTTCTTTTCACGGATGTGATCCTTGTGCATTGTCTGCAGTTATGTAAACCTGACAGCGATAGTCTTTCAGTGCAGTGCAGGGGACTGTTTATCTAGGACATGGCTGGTTTGTGCCCCCTCATTGCAGTGTGTCTAAGAGACTGTGGAAGCAAGTCTGATATTTTAGGGATTTTGATTTTGTCTTTCTTATCTTAACACAGTAGGCATTTATTTAGTTAGCTGTTCTACTAAAACCAACTCGGTAATCTCTAAGCAGTGCTTGGATAAAGGCAGATCAAAATACCTGGTTGTATTAATAAATAGGCAGGTTTGTTACTTGCTGATCTGAAAGGAATGATGCAGACTGAGCGTGCTCCCAAGCCTCAGATTGCTCTCACCATCGAGTTAATGCCTGCTGTTGTTATTTTTCCTTGGTTTCTATCACGCCACCTCTTTACCTTCTTTGCTTCCTCTGACAATAGGACTCCTTTTCTTGGTTTGCGCAGTTATAGCCCCGCTGTCCTCTTGGGATAAAAAGCTACTAGTAACTAGCAAGGATGCATTTCCTCAGTGCTGTAAGTGGAGCCTTAATTTTCTCAAGTTATTTTGTACCTGATGGCAGAAAGAATGGTATAGCAACAGTAGGGCTTACAAGGAACCAGTCTATAGGCTGATGGTGTCGGTCTACTCTAGTCATTATATTGTGCAGTCAACATTTACTTTACAATAGTACGTCAAAGAAAAACACTGTCTGTATACAGGTAGTCAGCAAAGTAAATCTTTAGAAAAAACTGTGGTCTCACTTAGCCAGCATTAGCTTAAGACTATTTCATTTTAGATTAGAGTATGCACCGATCAGCCACAACATTAAAACCACTGAAAGGAGAAGTAAGTAATATTGACCATCTTGTGACAATTCAGTGTTCTGCTAGGAAACTTTTAGACCTGGCGTTTGTGTGGATGTTACTTAGACATGAACCACCCACCAAGACCAGACCAGGCACCCCCACGCCATAGCAATGACACAGGATGCAGCCTGACACAAACACAAATACAGTTTAGGAACAACTCAAAAAACATGAAAAACAGCACAAGGTGTTGACCTGGCCTCCAAATTCACTAGATGATCAAGTATCTGTGGGATGATCCACAGAGGCCCCTCCCCTCAAACCATAGGACCCAAAGATCCCCACTAACAACACTCTGTTGCCAGACACCACAGAACACCCTCAGAGGGCCCATGTCCATTCTCTGATGAATCACAACTGTTTTGGAGGCACAAGGAAGACCTACACAATATTAGGAAGGTGGTCATAATGTTGTGCCTGATCATTATAAATAAGTGATCAGATTACTGATAGTTGTTATCACTGCTGGAAGGAGTATTCAGATTAGACATGCACAGTGCTTAGTGTCATGACTGATCCGTCAGATTTAACTAGTTGGTATCATCTTAAAGAAAACGGATCAAATGCAGATCTTTTCCTTACTATATCTCCACCTCAGGCGACTGATGTTGCTCTCTTTTATCACAGCCTATACCGCACGACACCGTTATCCTCACTGCGTTTATCACACTCGAAGGTTTCTTGAAAAGTTATGCACAAAAACATCCTCGCTCCTTATTGACATCGTTCTTACACACCGGCTCCATTTTCTCTGTTGATTTGTCTTGCCCTTTGATCACTGTCTGGGCATTTCTACCCTTGAGATGAGGTTGAGTTAGTGATGCAATGGACTGATATTATCACTCGGAATTTCTCTGAAATCTCAACCATCTAACATTGATAATTAATTTTATTTGTTACTATAACCAGCTCTTAATATGCATGAGTTTAGAATATTCCATAATTAATGTGCAACTTCACGCTAGTTTTTCATCACTTTTTTATTCCCTAGCAATATTTGTGCTGTGAGAAGTTCAGAATTTATTTCTATCTTCTAAACTTTGTACAAGCAAATTACATTTCTGCTGTGTCAGTATTCCCTGTCATGATGATCATGACAGGGAATACCATCATTTCTTCTGGCAAACTAATTAGCAAGAATCAATTATAGAAGCAGCAGCTCCCACAATGGACGCAACTGCAACATTTATTGAAATCTTTCACATTAAAGCTGTAGGATGATGCTCTTCTTTATTAAATGAACCAAAATAGCTTGGAAAACAAGAAGCTGTGGAGATCTGTTTGTTGGTAGCAATAAGTGAACAGCTTCTTTGCTTGGCTCTATCTCAGATGGTGAGTTTGTTGTCTGACCCCATGTTGGCCGGGTTCCCCCTGTGTCTTGGCTCTATGAGAAACGAACAGACTTCTGGTGACTAGCTGATTGGGTCTGAAGCGCGGTGAAACAGTGAATTACAGAGTAATTCATACATACATTGAAATTGACATTTTGTCCTTATCTTGTTCCCGGCATGCAGCTGAAAAGTCTAAGAATCTCTTTACAAACGTTCCTTTCATATCTGCAGCCTCACTATTTTCACATTATAAGCCAAAGAAATGAATCCAAATGGGAAAGTTAAGCTTCAATAGGAGTTAAACTGTGCATTATGTGCCGGTGCACATTTTAAACGGGCTGTGCTGCCGGCTAAGCTCTCAGTCCCTGTGGGATTTTTGACACAAAATATTAGAGCATTTTGTTGATGCCTACCTTTGCATTGTGTAGAATTTTACTAATTTCTACAAAATGACACATCCAAAATGCAGTTCAACATTTTTTGCACCAGATCAAAGCGCAAATATCCTCTTAGCAAGCAAACATTTTTAGAGTGATTTGCCACTTTTAGACACAGGCATCCGCACCTACAGATCAGACATTAAAGTCTATGGGTGTACTGGCTGGAATAATTTCTCCTTCATCCGTAAAACTAAAATCACTCACAGACATCAGTATTTAAAGACTGTATTGGATGACATCAAACCCTGCCGGCCTCGCTTTTTGTGAAAATGCAGCGTGTTAAATGTGATGCAGCTAATAACTGGAGTGCTGTTTGGAGGTGCAGTCCTCTTCTTAATAAATTGCTGTTACTGAATGAGAATGAGAAATCTATTCAGTATCATTAGGTAATGTGACCAAAGAGGTGCAAGGGAGCTTAATCGGGGTGTAAAATTTGAATAATACGCCATTATCACACCATTGAAAGAAGGAAAGGCTTCATGGTAGCAGAGTTTAGCTTGCAGCACTGCTCCACTCAAAACAGGATGTTAGTTCACTTTAGTGTTTGACCTTCAGCTAGTTCAGTAGGACACCCTGGTCCAATAGGCAGCTTACACCAGACATTGCACTTAATTAAGTCTATTAACATAATCATTCTGTAGATTGTGGATTTTTAAGGACGAAGGAGGTGTAGATGCAATTTCTCTCTAAATTGTTGAACCTTTTTATAGAAATACTATATCAGGCACAAATTATTAATACAAGTGCTGCATTTCTATATACAAACTTGCCTGTAGGGGATATTTAAGTTAACATATCAAAGCAGAGCTACTGTAGAGAATTAATGGGTGAATTGCAGTTTAAACGTCTCGCACGGAGGCATCAGACAACACAAACGCAGGAAATGATTAAATTGGTCGTTCTTTGACTGGTTGAATGACAAAAGACAATATTGAGCTTGACATGCAGAATAACTGATAATCAGGACACATAATGAGAGCCGCTGTGACTTGGTTCTCTTTCATTTTAGCTGGGGACATAATGCAGTGTACTGAACACTGTTTTCACTCTTTTAATCAGTTGTTGTGTTTACACTGTGGACACTAATATTGCATTAATAATCAGATTAAGGAGCTAAATCAGAATAAAAACGCCTCATGTAACCACCTCAGTTATAACAGACTGCCCTAATACAGTATGTAGGATTTTCCAGCTGTTATGAGAACATGTATACTGTACACGTATGTGTACCATTCTGTATGTGTTTGCCTCACATTGGGAAAACATCAGGTGATGTGACAGGTTTCCAGGAGGGACATAAATAAGACAGAAAAATGGTGGAAACAAAACAATATTGATCAAAAAAAGATGAATGAAGCCGGAATAGATGTGGGTTTGTCTTTGTCTATATATAAGCTTATATTTTAGCAGATCATTTTGACAATGTAAACAGTTAAGATGGAATCTGTGATCAGAATTAGTTCATCTGGTTTGGTGAAATATAGTCCATGTAGACACAGCAAGTTTGAAACAACTTTGAAAAACTGAGCTACTGTGGGACCAAGTCATCGTCCTTTGACAGATACCAAATGTGAGCGTGAAGCTATTTTTACTACACGAAGACGTAGTAGACGAAGTTTATTAAAACTGTCGCAAAAAGAGGAACACAGATCAATCAAGTTCTGTTTGAGAAGTCAAAGCTTACTTGAACTCTGAATGTTATTTACATTTATTCTACTGTCATCCGTGTATATCAGTTGACTGAAATACCGTGAAGTATTCTGCAGTTTAAGTTTGACCAGAAATAGTCTGAACACAGTAACCTACAAACTGAAGCCATGGCTTGGTCAAAGATTAGTCAAATGTCAGACAAGCCAGACATTAGTCATAAGAATGAAGTGTTGCATTATTTAAGCCTGAATACGGGACATTTTGTCCCCAGAGGTGGTTAAGTCTTGAAAGACCAATGAGGGCGAAGGACGCAAAGATGTGAAGGAGAATCATTCTTACACCCCATCATGCAGGTGCTCAATATTTAATAAGGGATATATAAATATATTTTTTGAAATCTTTCCTCGCCCGCCCTGCACTGTAGTCCAGGTGAAACTGCTAACATTGTGTATGAAACACCACCACCTTAACAGCTTTGAAAATGAAACACAGTTATGATAAATATCTGCAGAAAAAGCAAAGCACATTTCATTCACACATCATTTTACCTGCACTTTCTAATCTATCATTCACAATGGAAATCAACCTGGACTCAAGGATCAATGTTGTACTACTCTCCTGTGCACACAGCAACCGCTGGCTTTGACAAGCGGCAGATGGTGTGCTGTACAGTGATTTACTGCTGCATAGCCGGGGGTGCGGTACTTTTTTGTGAGCCTTTCTCCTCCTGAATAATTGATAGAATCCTGTCACTTGGCTGTGTAAGATTTCACATATTGCAGATTGAGTGGAAAGATTTGGCGTGTGTGTTCTTCAAGGGTTTCTGGTTTTTAATTGTTAGGGCATTAACTCACATCTGTTGGGATGCAACAGAAATAGAAGACGAAACCTGATTTAATGCAATGTAGTCATTCTGTGGCTTCCAGTAAACCCAGCACGATTTAGTGGTAATAAAAATATTTTACAAAGACAAGATTTCCATTATTTAAAGGGAACTGAGTGACATTTATAAGTGGGTTTAATGCACTTCGCTGCTACACATAGTCGTTAAAATGGTCACGCCTTATATCAGCAAGAAAATAAATACATTGCAGTATTTTTTGTTCTGTCCTGCTGCTTCCTGGTTGGGCTAATGACGTCATTTGGCTGCTGTGGTTGCTGTTTGCAGTTCCAGAAGTGACATTTAATAACCTCCCTTTCCAAAGTGTTTTGCTTCCCTTGTTAGCAGTGCAACATCCTGCTGGGTTAATTTGATGACTCATAAAATAGACCCATGTTGGGCAGTGTGGCTGCTTTAGAGAATTCAAAATGCATTTTGGCCACAAAGTAAAGCAAGTTGTGGTAACATTTACCTGCCAAGCCTGAAAGACTGTCTGTGTTTTCTAGCCAGCTGACAATGACTGCCAGAAAAGTGGGATGTTTCTGTTGCAGCAATGTGTTTGGGTGCTGTGCTTTTTGAAAAGACATCTGTAGTTTACACTTTTCTATAGTTAAGATGTATCTGCTCATATTGCTAGCCTGCTAGCAGTGTGGCTCTATGGGGGGCAATGTTACGGTAGTCCGTCAGTCACTTTGCCTGTTTGTCCAGTTCAAACTGAAAGTGGATGGATTGCATTGAGATTTTGTTCTGACTTTTGTGCAGGATAAAGATTGATGGCTTTGCTAACCCACTGAACTTTCCTTTGAGGCCAAGAGCACACTGACATTTTAGACTTTTTACAAAATATCTTAGCAGTTGTTGGATGGACTGCCATGTCATTTGAAGATGAATTGCAATAATGTTGGTGATCCCTTCACTTTTTATCAAGCACCATCATGACTCAACCAGTATGTTGGTTTATGACAAATCTGCAATGCTATTGTGTTTAAATAGCAAATGTTAGCATGCTAAAAAGCTAAATGAATACACTGGACATTATCATTATCATGTTAGTATTGTGAGTATTTTTTCTGCCTCGCCTCTTCTGCCTGTTCCCACTATTTCCGTGACAACAAAGAAGAGCAAAGAAAATGGACGAGGAGAGCCAGGACATAATTAATGGCAAACATGTGCTTGCAAGTGACAAAAACATTTTACAAGTTTGGGTGAGAGTTACTTACAGTACCTCTGGCATGTCTGTGCAACAAGAATATGACTCAATTATCTGAAGGTCCTAAGTGGTGTTCACATGAATCTTCCCAGTCAGAAAGTCCTTTTTTAGATCATTTGGAGATCACATGCATGGTCAATGCTATGGCAACATCATTTTCTTTTAGGAGTGCCAGTTTGGTTTTGCAGGTTTTTATCATTTGAGCCGCCCCTGGGAAACTTTTACTCAGCAGGATCACATATAGCTATATAGAGGAAGCGGTTAAGAAGAAAACCCAGATTGTGTTACTCCTGTATTAGTTGTACATGTTCTAGCCTGGCGTAGACAAACTCAGTTTTTATCAGAGTATGAGTCTGGTAACAAAAGACCGACTCCAGACCAACTCCCCCCCCCCACAAAAATGTTGCAGGCGGGGAAAGTCGGGGCTGATTTCTGATGTCATTGCAATAACACAGTAACACGCCATAATTCTCTGAGTAGTTCTTCTCTTTTGGGAAACAGCTGCTGATCTCAATATTAAACTCTTATTTTCTTAGTATGGGCATGAACAAAACTAGTTAAAATACTGAGATGAGAACTAAATGGAAATGTATGCTATTCTGAAACTGAACTTTTAAGTTTTATCTGTTTGTCATTAAGTTCAGACTCCTTGAAGTTCACAGCAGTTAGCTCCTCCAAACTGATAAGTGCACAATTACCGCAGTGTTTCTAACAGGCATCGATTGGTCTTGTCCTCTCTTTCCCTCCTTCCATTGATTGTTGATGCCACTCTCAGATTACAAGGCTATGTGAAGGCAGGTGATAATACACCACCACCTGGCTGCAGGAACCCCAAATTCCTCATGTACTGTACATCCTCTTATGTCCGTGTTTATGATAGTTTAAAGAATCTGTGTTTCCTTATCACATTCATCAGAAATATGAGTTAATTCATAAGATAAAGACCTAAGTCATGTATAAATAGTTCACAGATACGAGCTACTGTGCAGCGGATGATGTTTGTGAATAATTAAACTGAAGAACACTTACTTTTTAATTTGATTGTTAAACACGGGACATTTATGCAGTCTCGACACATGCAGCTTGCTCATTTTAAAACCAAAACACAACGCAGAAATTGTACAGTTGGTGAAACTCGAAAATCAAAGAAAGTACAAATGGTTTGACCAATGTGATGTAATTAAGATGTTTCCCGTTTAGATGTGAGTAGAGTGAAATGCATGACACCCTTGAATCATAACATTGAGAGCTCACATTTTAATTAGAGACGGATGTTTTTAAAGCCCACGTCTACAGTGCTCTCCTCTTCCCTTCGCAAGTATGTTTCAAAGGTCAGTGCCTAATTTAGTTTTTAATGAGCACTTAATTGAAAAAGACTCTCCGTCTACTTTACAGATGATCTCAGTTAAGTATTGCAGTGTTCGTAGGTCAGATATTTCCATCACTCAAGTGGAGACAGTTACTTTTTTGAATACACGAGAAATGTACTGAAAGCTAGCGGCATTAGCTTTGAAAGGTAAGTAACACCGCTCTCTTATACACAAGTGGATGAGTTGTGAGAAGAGGGCAAGACCACATTGAACTGCAGCAATTTCATCACCTATGAAGCAGCTGTAAATGAAAGGAATTAAAGACTTTAAATGAGAGATGATCGTGGTGGGAAGCAACAACTCGCACTAAGCCGACTAAAGCCTCGGTGTTTGTGTTGTACTCATCTGTATGCAGATATGTTTCAGTCACAGATGGCAGAATGTTGTTTTCTGTTTATTATTTAAGATGTTTTCAGCGTATTAGATGGTTCAGATGTGTCTGTAACTACCACATAAATATATTATAATAATGGAAGTGTCCCTTTTTTTTTTTTTGCAATGGGCTATAACTAAGCAGTGATTTGAGGACAATATGATTATGCAGCAACCATAGCCCGTTTTCATGTGGCGCGATGAGATCATCATCAGAGGTTAGCTGTCACACTCAATCTGTGTTCGAGTAATGGTGCTGTGGTTTCTAAGATTCGAGCCTCTCTTATAATGGAGTTCACTGATGATCTGAAGGTGAATGATCCCCACGAGCAGCCACTCTGTTTGCCACTTGCGGCTTGTCTGTCGTTTGTCCTACAATACCTTTGACCGCATTACAAGGAGCAAAAAAAAAGACACATCCACCCTCCTTGCCGAGTTCATCTTGCAACAAGACTAGCCTCTTAACTCTCAGCCATTTCAGGCCTCAAGATCCTGAAAAACATAAAGGATGCACGACATAACGTGAGTGCATGTGCATGACACATGGACTGCTGTGTTAGCTTTCTACAGAAGTGTGGCACTCACTGGAAAGTATAAGGATAGATCATTCCTCGAGCTACAGCTAGAACTTGGGAGGTAATATGGTTTGTTATGGTGAAAGGATCTGTCCAAAAGAAATAGCTGCTTGCACAGCACATTACTAAAACCTATTTGACATTTATAACAGTTTGTTGGTCCCCTAGGGAGCTCTTTGTTGTTTTTCTAGCATCACACTGCTCTCAGGAAGCATGTAATTCAGAGACATTGAGGTCTTGAGGCTTTTGAGTGGGTTTTCTCTTTTTCCATTTGTCTTTACACGGATTGTCCTCTCCCGTAATGGTCAACAAATTATTAAGATAATAAACTCACAATGTTGTGCAGTTAGATCTGCCTGCATTTGCATCTTGTAATGATTACGGCAGCATTATGCTCAAATGCACAAAGTAAATTGATGTATTTTATAATTTCCTTAATAGTATTTAATCTCTCTTTCTGTCTAATATGGTTTGTGCTGTTATGTTTTATTCACTGCGCAGGCAAGGGGGGAAGCAATTAATCTGGAATTGTGTGCTGTTTCTTTCCCGCTGTTGACCATTTCTCTGGGACTGGATGATGAATTGCCTTATTTCTGCACATAAGTACAGGTCTTGTCTCCCAGTGAAGCAGGTAGCCGGAGGAAAGTAGGGGCTCGCCACCAGGATTTATGGACAGTAGGTTTGTGAAAAATAGAACTTACTTCATAAGTGAAGTAAGATCATTGTTTGTTCAGGACCGAAAAGAATGGTGCCAAAACCAAATCTTTCTTGCCGGTGTTTATGCTGTGTCATGTGACTGATGGAGCAATTACTTTTTAACCGGTGTCAGGCAGGACATTGAGAGTGATTTGATGCAGCCATTTTGAATTTAACTGTGATATATCTGTGGCCCAATGCGGCTGTTTTTAACCTGTTCTTCTGGATGTTATACGATCTCTGTGTCTCTTAGTGCAGGATAGTGCTTACATCTCACCTAAAAGTCATTATATTACAGATCCTTTGTCATTCTTTTTAATCCTTTTGTATATATCCATGTACGTACAGGCTACAGCTATGCATAGAGCAAATCACACTTCCAATAAAGGTCCAAAGAAATGGTCTTTGAAGACATTATGAGACTGTTAAGTCTCATAGATATGCAGGAATATGTAGTAATGTAATACTGTGTGTAATATATACATTATTTTAATATAAAGATAGATAAACCCTGTATGTTCTCATCAGTTTTCTAATATGGGTTTAGAAGCTTACTGTGATGTCTCCTGCCATCGCCTTCTTGGGATCGCCCGACACCTCCTAAAGGCTCTTTTATAGTACTGCGGGACATAGACGGTGTAACTTACGCACGCAGCCTGTGCCGGTGTGAGCCATTTACATTTGTGTGCTCGTCAGTCTGACTCGCTCTGTAAAAACGCCACCCAAATGCTAGATGGCGCTGTGTCTTTTTTGCCAGTCAGGTTTTTGTTTCCACTTCCTGCTCCACTTTCAACAATGGTGACTGAAACTTTCGAGTCATACAAATGTTTGTGTCTCCGAACCTCCACAGTTAACCTTTCCTCCATGTGTTCCATCTTTATTGATCCAAAACAATCAATTCGAAAATTGCAGAGATTCATTCATTCATTCGTCTTCTGTACCCGCTTATTCCTGTTAAGAGTCGCAGGGGTCTGCTGGAGCCTATCCCAGCTGTCATCGGGCGAGAGGCGGGGGTACATCCTGGACAGGTCACCAGTCCATCGCAGCATTTTTTATACTGTATTTTGTAAATTCTATAACAGCTGTAAAGTTTGGCATTTTAACACGGGGTTCTGCTTATTTGTGTAAATGAAGTTAATTCTCCCCTGGCTTTTTTTTTTGCCTGAGCAGTAGCTCCAGACGGCATAGTGGCTAACTTGGTTGGCTGATCATATGTAAACTAATTCTACCAACTCGTCAAAGCAGCATTTATAAAAGGAGGACCTACAGATACTCCAACATGTGCCTGTCAATATTTACTCGGTGACAGATCTGACAAAATGTTGGATATAATAATGTCTGTTAAACTACTGTAGAATTGTGCCACCGGGAGTTGCTGCTAGCAATGAAATGTTCAACTGAACCCAACTGATGGTGGCAGAAGAGGCATGGGAGCCATTTTCAATCACAAAAACTCTTGAGGTGTCACTTAACGACAGCAAGATCTTGGTGGGCTCACAGATAAACCGGCAAAAGGCACAGCATGTCAGGGCAGAGGAGAGCTGAGGCTCTACCCCAAGGCAAAAGAGACAATGTAAAAATCAACACTGCCATGTACGATGAATTCACAAATCCTGTACAATAAATGTAGTTTCTTATAGTGTTGCAAAACAATATCCTGTAAACACTAACAAAGACTTGCAGTATGGAATGAGCTAGAAGCTAGAAAATGTTTGATGGACAGCACTTTTTCTATGGCTTGTCATTGAACTGGCGGTATCAGGACACGAAGAAGCCAAAGTGTCATCAATTGCTTTTTTCTGCTGACTGCAAAACACTTCCACAGTCAGCAATCTGTCATGTAAGCAGCCACCCATCACGATTTTCATCTCGCACGCTATATGTGCTAACAGTGAAGCCCACGGCAGCCTCTCTGATTTATGCTTGGAACATATTCTCTCTTGCCCAGCAAATACTATGAATGACCTAAAGGCCCTATGTTGTTTGATCTAATGAGTAAATGCATTGCACAGGAATCCAGCATTTTATTGTCACATGCCTATGTGCACTAGTCAAGACTTAGCAACATTTTTGTTATAATCACACACTCCTAAAAGCAAATTAGCACCTTTTTACTGTTAAATTCTGTGTTGAAAAAATAATTTCCTGATACAATATTATATTAAATAGTAAATTAAAGATTACACAAAGATGCTTATTTAATCTTACATAGAAATGATTTAAGTTACCATGAAGCAGCTACCAAAGTGCTACTGGTTCGTGCATATGTATGTACTTCTTGCAAAAGACAGAGCAAAGGAGGTTGCCCCCCCTTCCTGAGTCATATCTGTTCTGATCGCTCAGCTCCAGTGGCCCGAGGTGGTACCGCCCACACATGTCAGAGCTGTGAGCCGAAAAGAGATGCAGGGGAGGGAAGGGAGAAGAAAATCTGACAAAGCCTTTCATTGGCTGCAGAATTAGTATACACCCTCAAGTGCAGGATGAGTCATCAGCATTTTTAAAATGGCATTAAAAAGCTTTGATGACATAAAGTGCACAACGTATTATTTCAAAACACTTAATATATCAAATTTGATTTAATAACACATCTAAGTCCAGTATTCATTTATTTTTTTATCTGACTTCTACCATACCCGCCTATAATGACTTTTGTTTGACAGTTTTGTGTGTGTTAATATCGTATGATCTAGTTCAAGGTTTTCTGCACTGAATTTAGTTTTTGATAAAACCTCTTTGTTTTTGTGCTCATCTTAACCTAATTACCTTTTCAGTCGTTCGACATTTGGCATCTGACTTAGCTGGCTGTTATTCACATTGCTAAATAAGTGCTAGGATATCATATGTGACGTAGACGCAAGAGAGGCTGCTTTAACTCTACGTCACAGCACATAATAAAATTATAATCACACTTCCCAAAACGCTATTTATGAAGAGACTGTATCTCCAGAGAAATGGACCCTTGTGTATATGCATGCATTTGTCCATCTGTGTGTGCTCGTTCCCTGTGAAAATGTGTGTTAACCAAAGGCCAGTACTTTAATGTGTTTCCCTGCCTTCTGGCTCAATGTTAAACCCCTGCATTGCAGCACTGCCAGTGGGATTTCAGTAGGCACAGCCCTTTTTTTCTCTAACCCTCCATACTCACAATAGAGAGATTAAATTTGGGCCAGATCCCTCCTGTGTGGAAAGCTCCTCGCTCACACATGCACATCTTCCAGTGTTCATATGCTACGCTCCAGAGACCCAGGGCAGCTGAGAGCCCCCCGAAGTCTCCTGTAGCAAGAGTCATGGAGAGCCACGTGTCTTGGAGACAGACACAGACAGAGAAAGCGAGAGACCGGGAGGGAAACGGAAAAACATGGGATCCTTGGGGGCTCGGCAATTCAAGTGCTGTCTGAGAAGCTCCACAGTAATCTTGTTTAAGAATGAAAAGGCTCTGTAGTTCGGCGCTGAGTTTTCCAGTTGTTTGGACTTCGTGGTACTCTTCATCAAACACTGGTGCGAATTTACCATTTCGGATTATTAGAGGAAAGACTTATTTCAAGTGTCTTGCCATGAACGTGTTTAATCTGTGAGGCAAGCTGACAATCATGGACAGAGTCAATAGAAACAGCAGCTAGCACAGAAAATGAAAGAAATGCTTTAGGTTTAAATAAAAATACTTTATGAAGCAGCTCTGATAGGAAATTGTTCTCAGAAATTTGCTAGTGATATCTAGGAGATGTCATCGAAAGACATTAACACACTAATACATTTTGAGCAATTTTCAAATGTGACGACCATTCAGGTCAACAACTGTAATGTACTGCTCCCTGAAAGCCCCTAAAAACGCTGCTCCGTATTAAATATCTATGATAAAATAGCAGGAACGGTGGTGCAATTGTGTTTCCTTACAGCCAGAACGTTCTGGGATTGAACCTGCTGGCCAGCTGGGGCCAGTCTGTGCAGAGTGAGGATATTCTTCATGTGGCTCTGTGGGTTTTCTCCAGGGGCTCCAGCTTCCTGTTATGGTTAATTCATGGTCCTAAATTGGCCGTAGGTGTGCGTCTAAGTGTGAAGGGTTGTTTGTCTCTCCGTGACAGCCCTGTGATGGACCGGTGACCTGTCCAGGGTGTACCACACACCAGTGACAGCTGGGATAGGCTTCAGCCAACTGCGACCCTATACATTCATTCATTCATTCATCTTCTGTACCCGCTTATTCCTGTTAAGGGTCGCGGGGGTCTGCTGGAGCCTATCCCAGCTGTCATCGGGCAAGAGGCGGGGATACACCCTGGACAGGTCGCCAGTCCATCGCAGGGCCGCGACCATATACAGTATAAGGTAATAGATAATGGATGGAGTCCAATTTGTCATGTTAAATAACCAAATGCAGGTTGGGAAAATGTGTTTTCAAAGCCTTTAAAGACCAAGCAGTGACGGTATTTAAGTTAGCATCTATCACAATATGACTTGCGACAGATACAATATCTTTAGTCTCGTATCACAGCGCAACATTGTTCAGTGTATTTTCCAAGCAAAGTCTATCAACAACTGATTTGACTCAGCTTAAAAAGACTCCCCGTGCCAGTACGGTTCACTGACGTGGGATGGTTCAGGAACCAAAGAACACAGCCGACATTAGCTTCTCTTTCGTTTTTCCTCTGCATACTTTGCTCCCTTGGGGACATAAATAGGTGGGGAAGGATCCAATTATGTTCACCAAGAGGCAATTCCCTTTAACGTGATTGTATCTGAGAATCTGCACATCAGAGCCTGTCATGCCTGCCAGCTCGCCAATTTATGATCGTTGTAGACGTTTTTCTCTTTAGCGAGATTTGACCTTACATTTGTCCTTTTGGGAAACGTTTATTTCTGCTGTGAGATTGTGGTATTGTGCATATATAAGCTTATAAATGGTAAGAGCCTTTATGTTAAGGTGTGAGATCCTGATCAGATTAGACTGAATATTTTTATTGTGTTTCTTTTTTTATTTTACATTAAGTTCTGTCACTTGACCTTTCTATTTAAGGGAAAGGAAATGCCACTTGGTTTCTTGAAATCCCGCAGTGTGAAGCAACTTTTCTCCTCTCTGTCACTGTCGCCCCTCAGCTAGCTGCAAACAGCTCACTTTGACAGTTTCTAGTTTTGCTTTTTTTTTTTTTTTTTATGAGGACAGCAGGTATTTTACTGTCAGGAACATTTAAAAAGAATCACCCAATCTGCTCCCCTTCATGTCCTTTGAAGTTATCCTTTAGTGTAGAGCGTGGTATTTTTCATCAGCCATCTTGCTGTCTTGAAACGTCTTGAGCTGTGTTAGTATTAAAAGGTCAGCAACAGAAGCCGGAGAGAACAATATCTTTCAGTATAGTGACTGTGTTGGTGCGCAGAGCAGATTGTACAGCATCAGCAGGTGTGGATGATGAACTGGTCTGCAGGGTGTTACTTCCTTAAACAGCTTTCACAACGGAAAGAATGAGCAGTTTGAATATGTTTCAGTGCCACGTACAATGCACATGATTTGCGGAGGAAAAACGGCTTTGGTGACGGCACATTTATATTGTATAAAGTGTTTTCCTTCGCTGAAGTGCACCAAATGAAGTTGGTTATCTCTCCCTGTGGATATCTTTCATGATACAATTACAATAAAGCAATTAAGTCCAGTGACTCATGAAATTGATTGTTTTGCCAAATCAGGAGAAGGAAATTGGGCCACAAATAGTATATCCCCAAAGGTCTGAGAGAGCAGATGGAATTTGACTGATGATCTTAACAGTTTGTCAACAATCTTGTCAGCAAATTGTGATTTTCCAGAACCAGAGTCCACAGAAGATCTTAGATGGGATTATAGTGCCTCAAAGGAACACTTTAACGTTATGGGGAGAACATTCATTTAATTTTGCTACAGCCTGGAGATAGTGAGCATAGTTAAGCACATCTATACTTTGCGTGCAGATTGACAGAAATGGGTGTCAGGATGACTCTAGGAGGATTTTGTCACCCTATGCTAAGCTAAGCTAACCTGCTGCTGCTTTATATTTGGCACTGGTATTGATCTTCTCATCTATCCATCTATCAGCAATAAAGCATAACGTCAAACTATAACATAACGTCATTTTTTAAAGCCATGGATTATAACATTTTGGAGATGTGTTGGTTGGGTTAAAATCTATGATCTCGTTATAGCACAGCCATCAGTTGTGGTGGAGATCATTTGTCAGCAGCTGCCCGTTGCTTTTGTCAGTAAAATAAGTCGATTGCCTAAAACATAAATGTTTGATGAATTCATTTTTAGAAACACGGCGGTACAGATATTTTGGCAGAAAGATTGCATTTTTTTCAGGAGCCTGTGCTGTGAACTCAGGCTCTGTGTTTTTCAAATAGAGAGTCATTAGGGTGCTATTATCGTAATGACAGTGAATTAATTCAATAACTGGTGAGCAGTAGTGTGCAACGGTTAGCTGTCAGCGCTAATTCATTCTTCCTGTGGCTTCGCAGATCAAAACAGCTAGATTCAGGCATATGTCAACTTGTTTATGGGAGACGGAGACAGTTATCAATAGTCTTGGCACAAAATGATTTTAGCAGGACTTCTGTAGTGCATGGCTGAGGAACGCTAATAAAGCTAGATGTCCACTGAGTGTGATTTAATCCCGTGGATTATCTGGAAATGATACACACATTGATTTAACTGCCTTCAAATCAGTGAAGGGAGGATTAAGATTCAGTGAAAGTTTGAAATCAACTTCCCAGAACTTCAAGAAATATGTCAGAGATTTGTTTCAAAGAGTGAATGTGCCTCTCTGAGTTCACATTGTCTTTCTCTTGCAGGATTTCTGACTGACAGCCCACTCAGATTACTTCCAGACACATTTCAAGATTTGAGATTTTGGCTGTAAGTATCGTGCTGCCAAAGATACTGTGAGCTTGACTTGATTTGAGGCGCTGAGAGATTTCTGTGAACTTGAAGGTTATGAGATAAAGAGAGGAGAGGGGGAGGAGGAGGAGGAGAGGCTTCTTCACTTCATCAGAGCGGTCCAGAATCATTGCTGTGACCGTCCTCTTTAAGCGGACACAGATCACTGCACATTGTTTCATGCCTCCTTCCTCTACAGCTCCCCTCTCAAAAACAACATTCATTCTTTGTCATTTCAGAAACCCAGCTTGCCTCTTTGCTCTTACTGTCCACTGAAGGCATGGCTGGGACAGTAGACTCTCCATGGCTGGGTGCTTTCAGAAGCTGTCCAGTAATATAACACTGTGATGAGCTGTGGGGTGAAGCCCTAGTTGACCTGGAATGGATTTTTTTGTGTTAGAGTTATTTATACCTCACACAAAATTATTTGAGCAGAAGAACATAAGACAGTGCAGCACCGCAATTATGTTAATAGATCGTACCCTTATGTAATCACATGTTTTGGATTCCATTAGATGTCAGCATGAAACGCTGGGTTTTCCTCTCCCTTCCATCTGTTCTTAAAAGAGCTTTGCATGTGCCAGGGAGGAGGGAGCCCTCTGCAGTGTGTAGCGAGCAGGAAAGGCGTGGTGAGAACAAAGGTGTAGTCCACTGTGAACAAGCGTGATTTACTGTTGGATCTGCTCTTCGTGCACCAGTCTCCAGCATGCCATGCACACTCCAGCACTCAGCAGATTAATCAGAGTCATTACCATGAGTGATGGAAGCTCCAGTGCTGCTGGGGCCACAGAAAGCTAATAAAGCCCAGCGGACAACGGCCACGCCTGCAAGGACGGCTGCTGGCCGCTGCTTTTACACCGGCTCTGTCCATCTGCCATTATTCAGCCTTCACTGCCCTCATTGTTATGAGCATTGATCAGCTCAGCTTCTGCTGAATGAGAAAACATACTCTGGGGGCTGGTGCAGATAGTTAGTTGTTTGAATATGCACCACCATTAGTTAGAGCAAGCTTTTAGTAAATGTTACAGTATATCTGCACTCACCAAAATTGTCAAAATCAGTTGCCTGATGTGGGTGAATACAGGACTGATGAATTTGAACTAAAAGAGTGAAGCTGTGGGTCATACAACCAAAACAATGAACCACTCCAACAACACATACTATAGCACTTTCTTAACTGCAGTTTGGGAGCACATTATGGAGGCATGGCTCTAGCTGTGAGGTTTCTCTCTCGCTCTGCCGAATCTAAAACACGATGGCAGCAGCTGCTAAAAGGACTCAGAGAAGGTGCAACAGTGACAACGTTTTATTGCTTCATGTTTAAAGCCACTACTGACATGAGTCTTGACACTAGGGTAGGTAAAAAGAAAGATGCTGTCATGTGCTTGTGAAGGTAGCGGGGCACATATTTTTGTATGCAAATGCCTTTTTAGTTCGCATGTCATAGAAAATAGGCATCAGGATAATTTTTATATTATATTTTTTTCCTGTTTTTTTTCCCCCCGTTTTTCTTATTCTATGGTGGCCCCCGGGGGCAAAGCTAACACAAGAGTGACAGTTAAGGAAAATCCTCTCCAGATCTAATAAATAACACCGACAAATACCGAAAACACATGCAGAATAATGCTACAGCAGATGTGTCCTGAGATACTACAGGGAGTAATGAGCTTAATTTGGGTAAGCCTCTAGGTTTGAACTACCAGCTTCATAGTAAGAAAGATGAAAGTAAATCTGTAATGTTGCTGCTTATCCAAATCAAGCCCATTACTCCCCCTAATGTTCCATCACTTTGTGCAGCGGTTTCCTTTCGAGCATTTTTCTTTTTGATGTTTTTCTTCGTATTTTCGTTCGTAATGGCTTTGGATTTATAGCGCGCAGCCCGTTTTTCCACCACTGCAAGGCTCTGCTGTTTCTAAAATACAGTCATCCTCCATGTGAAATGAATCACGGCACAGAGAAACACATGGTGCTACATGTGATTTTGTAGCGAAAGCAGGGTGGTGAATTTTAATGGCTTCCCATAGTCATTGACTGAGCAGCTTCTAAGACGTGGCTGTAAGCTCCTTGCAGTTAGTCTCCACAACACGCACGCCTTATTAAATATGTATTCTAAGTTGCACTCAGTCTCTCTGGAGGCTTGGCCTGTTTAGTTCAAAGTAAGGTCTGTCGAGTTTTTTTTTTCTTACTTCTTACTCAATGAAATCATGCTGATGATTACTAGATTATTAGTGTATTTATAATCTGCTGTGGCAGCAACAGTCAGCAGCGTAAAACTATGCTGAGAAGAGTCATAGTAGTCATCTGTCACTACAAATCACCATCCTTCTGTGTTTCATGTCTCAGGGGAAAGGTGCCAGTGTTACTCACTATGGGTTTACCCAGCATGCTATGAATCTCAGTTGGATCAATATCCTGTTCCTACTAAGACACTGTATCAGACAACCCCAGATTCAGGGCACTGGCCTGTAAGATATCCCTTCTAATGTGGCAAAGGGTGTGCAGAGGAATACAAGGTTGGCTAGATTTCATAGATTCAACCGCAAGACCTAAATATCACCACCTTGTTTGAGCCGCAGGAAAAAGAAACCGTAAAGCCGTCGATTCCGAGTTGAAAGTGTAAGGCTGCCATTTTAGCTTCACCCTACACAAAACAATATGGAGGCGGGGTGCTGCGGGAAGAGCTGAAGCAGCCACCCACTGGCTTTGGTTTGTCTCTGCGAAGTCTGTGAAGGCTGTATTTGCTGTCAACAAATCCACTGGAAAGACCAAAACCAAGAATGAAGTGTGCCCTGCTAGCACAACTACTGCCAAGGCCTTATGTAGCTTATTGTATAGAAATACATAAGCGCAAAAGCCACAGTCCTGCAGCTCTGTAATACTGCATCAGTGTGCAGCTGAACTCCCAACAAATCATTTACTCTTGTTTAAGTAACGCGTGCTAAAGCTTAATAAATGACTTGACCTTTAAGAAACAGTATATTCGCAAGCTGTATATAGGGATAGGTTTTGTCCTGAGTGAGCACCATAGACAGTATAGAAAAGAACATTTGGAGACAAACACAACGACCAACACATTGTTGCTTTTGATGGCGTTAAAAATAGAAAAGATAACATGAACCATTTCAGTTCATTTTAGCAATCTGGCAAATGCTATGTGAAGATGTACTGAGCTGTGCTGTGAGCTCATTTTTCTTTATGTATCGTCGGGGTAGCGTCACCTCCCCTTTAATTACCAGATCACCTCTAATTCCAAACCAGCGACCATGCATTACTGCCTGGGCCGAACACCGACTAATGACATTGCTCCAGACAGGGAACAAATTGCATTTCTCTCTCTCTGCTTGTATGTTTTGAAATTACAAAAAGCCATCTTCCCCTCCTTCTCTCTCTCTCTCTCTCTCTCTCTCTCTCTCTCTCTCTCTCTCTCTCTCTCTCTCTCTCTCTCTCTGCCTTTCATCTTTACTGATTGAGACTTTATTGATTTTTGGTTCAAGTGCTCATTGCTGGCCAATAACGTAGGTGATTCACTTAGGGGACAATGATAATTCTCGGTGACACACAGCAAAACCCCGAGGGCTCCAAACCGTCTGGTTCACCATTGGTGTTAAAGCAAAATAGTACGTCTCATCTTGTCATTTGCAAGCAGTAATACGCTGACTGTAAGAGGAAAAAAAGTAGTGAAAGGGGTCGGCGTGGAACTGTGGCGATTTTGCAACATTTGTACCTGAAAATTATTTGGACATGGAACATCCTCTTTGTCAAGCTTCAGAAGCGTACATAAAGCAATGTCAGCAACCTTTCGCTGTTGCTCAGAGCAAGGTTTTTGCATGCTTATATAAGCTATACCAATGGTATACATATCCTGCAAAAGGTTACAATCATCCTTGATGACAGAGGGAGCGGTGCAAGTCTTAAGACATAAATCAGATAAATGATTAGAGGGAACAAAGTAGCAAACAACTGCTGCAGTAAGCACATCGCAAGTGACAGGCTTCTTGTTGTTTTGACGCTCTTATCTCGAGGTGTCATATCTAGTGTTCCTTTTTTCTTTTTTGCTTATTTATTCATTTTTTTTATGCAGCCTTGGAAGCTCAGGAGCATGTCCGAGCTCCCTGGAATCCCCCAGGACCAGTTCTGTTTGATCGAGGGTCGAGCGGTAGAGCGAGCGGATGCTTTTGGATTGCCCTTATGCATTGGGGCACAGATTGCTGCATACAGCACCTTGTGAGCAGCATCACAAATCAGCCGTCCGAGCAGCGAGTGCTGGAGCGTAGGGTGAGATGGAAGACAGAGAGAAAGCAAGGGGAAGGGAGAGGTGAAAGGAGGGGAGGGGGTTCCTTTCAGTGAACGAGATAGAAAGAGTGGAGAGAGGGAGAGGAGGAGGGGATTGAGAGAAGCCGAGGTGGGGGTAGTCACAGGGAGAATGACAGTGTGTGTGTGTGTGTGTGTGTGTGTGTGTGTATAGGAGAACAAGTACTGCAGCAGTGGAAACAGTGCGAGGAGGACTGCAGTTTCTGACGCTGATGGGAGAGCGGTCGAGGGACGTTATTAAGGCACTGTAACATTAACCCTAAGTGCCTATTTGGTGAATGGGTTTGCCTGTTGTGGAGAACAGGATTAAGGAATTACAGTAGTGCTGGTAAGGGTGTATTTTAACTCTCGTCTCAGCATTGCTTGGAAACGTCCTTAGAGGAATCTGGAATAGAGTTACAGGGTCGCGGTTGTTGCTGTAGTGAACGATTTAGACCTGCTCCATCTTCATTAGCTTTCATCTTTTTATTTTTTGTTGTTATGGTTTCACCATAATGCAGGTGTGCATGTTACTTTTTGCTGCATGAGGTCCTAACTTTACTCCAAGCCAATTCATAAGCCTTGTGAATTCTGAACATGCTTTGGGTCCGGATCTGCCTCAGGATCTAGCTGTGGATCTTGTCATGCAATTTGACTGAAGTCTGCGATGAGTTCAGAGGGAGCTGCATGATGGTCTAGCACTGGATCACGACTATTCTCATTGATCGTGCCTCAATTTAGCTCGGTGGGTGTAGTACCTTTTTCCTGGAGTGTCCGGGAGGCTGCCCCGCCGACAGATGCTCAGCTTACCCTTTCAGCTACAACACTCTCTTCCACATCCTCTCTGAAAACAGAGGAACAACGCTGTGAAGCCCAAAAAAAGCTCAGGTCTTTTGTGTTGCATCCGCAATGTAACAAAACAGACACAAGCCCCAGTTCTCTTTTGAGACCGAGTAGTCAGACACAAAAAGAGGCTGACAGTTATGCTGAGGAGTATAGAGAGCGGGGTGGGGATTTCATAAAGTGCTGCAGGATGCTCTTTTTTTTCTGCTGTCTCTCATGGGACATGTAGCACAGGCAGCTCTGAGGTGACAGTACCAAGGACAAAACCTATCTTGGGCTGCTGGTACTTCTTACAGCCTAATGCTGACTGTTAATGTTCTGCCTTGTCCCAGTCACTAGCACAGGAGAGTTTTTATTGAATTCAATTGTATGATTATTACAAAGTGAGGATAAATAATAATTGTGTTGTTTTTTTAGCATCATAAAAAGTCTGAGCATTTCAGCCAGGTGCAAATTATCAATTTCATAACAAAACACAATTTTTGCAAAGAGAATTATTTATTCTTTTGTCTTTGCTTTGTCCTGAAGTAACTGAGTATCTGGTGTTGTAATTATCAGAGATAGTCAATGGCTTGCATTCAGAGTGGTCACATGATGGCTCAGATTTCAGTAGTGTAGTAAACAAACAGTCCGGAGGATGTGAGGGATCCTATTATATGTTCATACAGATTGGTACGTTCTGTACCTGTATATGTTTACTCTTCCAATATCCAGAGTGCAGGAGGCTGTTTGATACGGAGCATGCTCTGAAGGTTCTTTTTTTTTTTTTTTTTTGCCAGGCTCTAAAACATTCAGACAGGCTCATTAAGTCCATACCTCAGGCAGCCGCTCCCAGTGGCTCTCACACTAAGAAATACTCTCTCATACATAACCAGAAAAATGAAAGGAAGCTTTGAAGTCCACCAATCTTATTTCTTTTTTTCCATTGGCTCCCTCCTCGAAGGCAGCTGGTGCCAGGATGCTGGAACTACTCAGAGAGGAAGAGGAAGAAAAGAGGCTTATTCTAACTGTGCAGCTTGTTTCCCATCCTTCAGTAGATTGCCAGAGTGGGTGTGCCCTCTTGCAACCATGTCACCGCTGTTTTCCAACTTTCTGCACCTTCACCAGATAAGCCACAAACGGAACACTATTTAAAAGACACAGCCATATTGGACGCTGAGAATGAGTCAGAGATTTCCTCTTTGACACATTAACACAACTGTGATTGCTCAGCTGCTGTCAGCCTCTCACTCCAGGTGAGAGCAGAGGCTTCCCAGTCTTGGCTCCAGCCCATGTGACGGTGCGATGCTGGCAGGCGATGGCAGAGAGCTTCAGTGTTAAACGGTCAGACGCTGTCACGAGTCGCAGCATCCTACCGCGCTGACGATGCAATTTTTAATCTTTAGAGGGACAGAAAAATGCCAGTTGTGAGATTTCTTGCGGCTTTTTTCTGACCGTTTGGCTTTATAGTAGAGGAGAGGACTGGCAGTGATCAGAGGGAGACATTTTCAATATGTTTCATCATACTGGAAATGTTTGGTGGAGCGTATCAGCAGAACCTAATGGGTTTATGCTGGGATTAGCTGTGTGAAAAGTTACTTGTTAGTGCAGATGGTTGTATAAAGAAATAGTTTGACCTTTTTGGGAAAAATATATGAAGCTACAACTAGCTACCTTAGCTTAGCATAAAGGAAGGAATCACTAACAGTCTGTTTGCTGGCTTTCCAAATAGGTCTGCGAGTGCCAATTATTGTCATTTTATCAACAATCTGCAGATTATTTTCTTGTAACTGTTGAGTTTACAAGGAAATCTAAAACAAATAGTGAACAAATAGCTGTCACAACTTCCCAGAGTGCAAACGTCCCTACACTTCTTGTTTAGTTTGACCAACAGTCCACTGAAAAATTTAAGCATATTTAATTTCCTCTCATACATATCATGCAATTCTTATGTAGATTATGGGAAACAGTAATCAACAAATTGTATTTTGGTATAAAGAAATAACTAGCGTTCCCTTTCTTTTCCCAATTGCAGATGTAAAGCTAAGCTGACCAGCGACTGGTTTTAGCTTGATGTTCACTGGACTTACATGAGACTGTGGTGATTCTTCTAACTCTCCACCACACAAGAAATAAGACATAAGCATATTACCCAAGATGTCAAGCTACCAGTTTAACGTCATAATGGATCATTCCCTAAGCTGAAAAGAGGTCTCACGCTTGCAGTCTAACTCTCAATTCTTTCCCCCTCTTAAAACTAAATGTTATTAGATGTGGCCTATCTGCAGTTCTGCAGAAGCTCTCTACACTGTCACATTTCCTTTTACACAGCCTTACATGCAGATTGGGTCACTGTCTCTGTGACAGAATGATTAATCGACCTATCAGGGGACGGGGAAAGGGTCTGTGCTGAGGGGGAGAGGGAGGATGTATGGCAACTGGCTGTAAATGATCCCTGCAGCTCCTCGCTCAGCATTCAAACCCTGGCGCCTCCCATCTCCTTTTCAAGGATGCCTTCTGATAATAGCTGAGTCACATTCAGCTGCAGGTGAGAATAAGCGTTGTTTTATCTACACAAGCAGGTTTGTAAATGAGCCTCTCTGGACCGCCCTTCAGGTCAGCGCACAATGAGATATATTTAAGGAGAGGCTTTTCTCTAATTCTCTTTAGTGAGATGATGTGCAAAGCACCTTTTTGGCATCCTTATCTCGGCTGCTGTCCTCAGATCAGCAGAGACAATGGCAGGATTTCCTGATGCACTTGCATTTTGTTGACATGGAGGTGTAATTGCCCTGTTGGCATCTCTGATTGATGGTCAGTTTTTTTGTTGGGGGATCCTTCTATTGTTTATGTTTGCATCCAGTGCAGTTGTGCAGCCCTGAGGCTAAATGCAAGGGTCTGGTGCCTCTGTAAATGTCCTGTCCCAAATGGTTGCATAAGCAGTTTTGCCTACTGTGTTGCAGATCAGTTGTAGACTGAGTGTGTAACTCTGCTGTTTGTTAAGAAACATAAGACGAAACTATAGCCTCACTTAGGTAGCATTATCGGTAATGGCAATCTCATATTATATATTATATATAAGTATATGTGGCACATTAACTGAAACGAGGGGTGAGTAATGAACCTTTTAAAAAGAGCTGGACAGCAGGACTTTGCTGTACATTGAAGTCAGGGCCCTGTTAGTCCAGTTTAATGTTTTAATCGCTGTTAAGTAAAATTATGCAGCCTGACAGATGCTTGGCACGCTCCCATCGGCGTATTGTGGCTGGCGACGTGAAGGCTCTTGGTGATGAATTTTCGAATCTGGCTCTGGCACATGTTTAGGACCTTGTGGTGTGTCTTTGGATTTGCCAGAGCTTTTGTCAGTCTCTTGGCTTACTACCATGAAATGACAAAAGAGGGAGTGCTTTGCCACTACAGTAGGCTACACTGCAGAAATCTGTCTCTGTCGCACACTTAGCATTTGTCTCACTGTTCACGCAAGCCAAGACCTATTCAGCTCGCTTTCTTTGTAAAAGTGATGAAGGAGAGATATGCACAGTGTATTGTATACATGGCTTTACAGGATAGATCTTTATGCAGCTTTGCTCAAAATGGCAATAAAAGACTAAAACAGCGCACGTACAGCAGACATACAGTTTCATTGCGATAAATCAAACTGCACTTCACTTATTCAACTGAATTTACATTTAGGTTCAGCTGAGGCCAAGTTCCCCACAATGTCTCCTTCCGTGGCAAATAATAAGCAATGCAGCCACCAGTATCCTATCTATAATCCTATTAAAACTTGGCCAAAATGAGACCATTATGACTGCGGGAGCCCCAACTCCATTTCAGCAAGTGTGAATTACCATAGAGTATCAGGGGTTCAGGAACAAAGCTGCACATTATCTCTAATTGAAACAACTCCACCATCTCAGCTCAGCTTTCTGACTGCATTAATGCTCTGTCTGATGGATCTAATACAATACTATGCTGTGTGTTCTCTAAATATTCCAGTGCACATTTTCAGCACTGGAAGTACGGTCCAGACGGATCAGAGGTCAGCTGTGACTCAGTGCAAGCCGAGACGATGTTCTCCTTTTCCAGTTTCTTCACGCTTGCCTATCATGAATTCAAGATGCATGTGATGCCTTTAAACAATTACACTTTAAATGATATCTTCAATGTCTCATGCAAGTTTGCTCATACCAAAAATAGCACAGATGAAAGAGTCAGTCAGCACGAAACGGCACAAATGCAAAAATGAGAGCACGCACAAACACGCAACTTCTCAGAGAGAAGAGATCATATGTAAAAGAAATACCACTTGGCAGAGGTTGCTTTGGCCTAAATTAGAAATTATGAAATTAATTCTCTCTATTATGTAAAGCCATGCAAGAATCTTACTTCTTGTAAATTTTTCAACCCGTCTCACAGCAGCAGTCACATTAGTAAGAGGAAATGAAGCTGCACAAGATGCACAGCTAGTTCAGCTGGAGGCCAAATATTCCACCCACCCACACATAACCCGTAATGTCACAGATGGCGGGGGCCTCAGAGGGGGCTGAAGGATTTCATTGGGGTCACATTCTTCATGTTGCTTTGTATCTATGAAGAGCCTGGTCGCCTGGTGGCCCGTAACAACCACACAGTAGTTGTTGTTGTTTCTCTTTCAGTACAACAACCTTTTCACAATGCCTAATATTCAATAGTTAATTTGCCACCCCACTGCTCCTGACTATTGCCCCGAGCCTCAATCACAATGCCCCCGTGACCAGTTTTCTTTCCATTTACAGAAGCCATTTTGAAAGTGGGGGCTAAGACATTTGTAGGTTTTAAACCATGTGGTGCATTTAATTCTAAGTCTGGAGGAAAATTCAGATTTTAACACGCACACATGCATAGATTGGGCACTGGCAGACAGCTGTGTGAAGTGCCATGGAGGCAAGTTGTCCAGGGAAAAGCGCCAGGGGAAAACAATCTTGGCCGTCTGGCTGTAGATTGTTAATTAATTGCTGTCCATGGTACTTGTTGTTGTGCGGTGAAACAGCTGCACGACTTTAACTCTCTCTCCTTAGGTTGTTTTCTCTCGGATCTGACCTGGTTGCTAATAAGAAACACAATCGGCACTCATCTATAGTTGACTTAGCTGCAGGCTATGGGTTTCCCATGGCTGGAGAGGATGTGACATTATGTGGTTAACATGTCAAAAACAGCATGTCGGATTAGGAAGCAGCATTTCTTAGTTATGTGTTTATGTGTTAGAGCGAGGAACCGAGGATTTTATCATTAGAGTTTGACAGGTGCGAGGTAATTAGGTGAGAGTGTTTAGCTCAGAGTAACTCGTATTTTTCCTCTAATGATGATTTAATTACTGCATAAAGCACATGCATTTCATCACCTTAAATATGCTGTAAGGGACACCAGCAGATTTCACGGGTTACGCATGTCTGCAGTGTTTCTGGTTTGAGTCTAGCTGGTGATCTTTGTCGTATCTCCACTGTCTATAATAAAGGCATATGGATTCTCAATATGATATACAACAAACGAGGTAAAAGTAGATAATCTCTGATGGATTTCAGTTCAGTTCATGCGTGTTTGGTAATTGAAAAACAGAAGAGTCTATTGTAGTGATTTTTATATATATTGAAGCCATTTTCCTTTCACATTCACATGCATCTCAGCTGGCAGAGTTAAGCTTTGTGTGCCACAGATAATTTTCAGTAAAAGTACTGTGTTGGTACGCTGGGTTTCTGTACTCGGTTTGTTTGTGCAGCAAAGATTAGTGTGTTTGATCCCCATCCAACTCAGAGCAGTGGGTTTAGTGATAAGGGACAGATCATGCCTATAGCGGCGCTGCTCTGGGCTGTGCAGCCGAGCCATTTTGTTTTAACTAATTCTGATGACTCAAACTCTTGCAAAATGAGACTCACATGGAGAAATGGAGCTCTGAACTCCCACTGATCTGGTATCGTATGAAATTTATATTCGATAGGAAGATAGGCCTTTTATTGTATTTATTTTATTTTATCCTGGGAAGATTTCCCTGAGCATCAACTCTTCGGTTTAAGCAGAGCTCTTCTCCATACGCACACAGTTACACATGTATTTACACCTGCAAGCAAACAGCTACAGTGTGTCATTGTGTTGGTCACTGCTGGGGCAAGCAGTGTTAGTGTCTATGTTACCCCTGGATTTAATCTGTTGATTCAGGGATTGTACCTGCAGCCTCCCAGTCAGAATCCCATTGTCTTAGTGTTTTAAAGCCAAGATTAAATTGACCAACAATATCTAAGTCTGGAAACGCACTGGAGGTCCCTTTGATTATTAGCCCAGTAGCAGCATGGCCCCCTGGACAGCAGGGTCAGTTAGTTGGTGTAATACTTTGGTACGGACTGATATATCTTAATAACTATTTGATGGATTGCTGTGACACAGGGTACAAACATTCATCCTCTGTAAACAATTGATCCTAATGACTTTGTTGATCCCTCAACTAAAATGTGACTAGTAGCCGCTTGTTTCAGGTTACTCTGTGAAATATCCTCCAAGACATTACTATTATATAGATATTTGTTATTCTAAATCATATGTTGTAGTGAAGCTGATGATACCAGAGGTTCACCTTTGTGCAATCTGGTTTTAGCTGATGACTTAGCCTCTTGGGGCGTCTGGTGTAGAAAGCGGATATCTGAATACCAGATAACAGAAAGGATATCCAGGCCAAGATTTCCAGTTCCATGCTCAGGTCATTTGTCACAGTCTGATTAACAACCTTAGATGCGAGAAAGTTGAGTTGGCGTATAATTACAACATCTACAAGAGGAGTTTACACTCAGTTTACTGTTTAAAATCACTACAGTGGCTTTGATTAATGTATGAAGGTTTGCTTAATAAACGCAACGTGCTAGCTCCTGACAACGCATAACAGGGCGTTCTAAGATGAGATACGATAAGATGAACCTTTGAGACCTTTGATCCCGCTGAGGAGAAAATTCAGGGTGACACAGCAGCACTGTAAGTTACAGAAGAAAGAAAAAAGTAATCTGCATATATAGACGTGCCTGTGTATAATACTGCACTGTTCATCTTCATTCAACCAAAGCTCACTCAAATGTGATTGGTCAGTTCTACTTAGAGAGAAACCAAACTGCTTCCAGAACCTACACATTCTGCATATTCACATGCATAAATCATATAACAGTGATCAACATCTGTGGTTTTGAATCAAATGTTTCCACATTTATGAAATCAGGATGAACTGTAATAACTTTTGTGACCCTTAAAGTTTCCCCCTAGACATTAGCCCAAAAATTATATTGAGCAATAATTTGATTTAAGACTTAATATCTAAAAATTGAATGTAACGGGGAACAGCACTAGCGTATCATAACAAAATATTGGTGACTCCAAATGACACCAAAGTTATATGAGTGAGTAAACAATCATATGTTATGCCAGAAATAAGGTCCAGGTTGTAAAAAACGGTAATTCCCCTTTAAAAAAAATGACCCAATGAGTTGTTTTTTTGTGCAAGCTAATTCACCCGAGGCTGCTATTGTTCATATTTGGAATATAGTGACCAACATCATTGAGGATGAAAGACTTGCAATGTGACTTTCAGTAGGTTAGGTTTATTGTATTTTGGCAGCCTCAGTTAACAGACTATTCCTCACAAGGTTGTTTAATTTTGTTAAAAGGCCAGACCTGGTGGTGTAACACGGCATTCTTCAAAGTAAAAGTGTTTTACGTTGATTTTCCAGCAGCGAGTAGTCAGGTCTGGCCGCGGAACTAATGGTTCTCATAAATGAGGAGTGTAAGTCTGTGTCCTCTCTGTCCGTCCTCACTGCTGCCCTCAGAGTGGAGGAGATAGAAATGCTTGAGCACATATCCCATGAATGTTAAATTCGTTTGTCTGGCTATGCCCGATTTGAGGGACAAACAGGATGAAATGCACATTGCCCTCAGATGTAAGTGGAGTCTCACAACTCTGTGAGTTGTGAGACTGTGATTGCTGTTTTATTGAACAACCCACTCATTTTCAGATGTGTGGTGAGTGAAAGCGTTTCAGAGTAATTTTCTCAATTTTCTCAATAACTCTAATAATGTTTGTGTTATAGTTCAGTCTGCAGCTCGGTATATTGTCACAAGATGTTCGTCATTGCTAACATCAGCCTACATAACAGCAGCACGAGTTATTTTAGCATCATATGCCTTAAGACGTATAAACTGATCCTGGCCTCTGAATAATATAAGCCCATCCTTCCCGCTGTCAGCCTCAATTTGAATAATTTATATGCAGCAATAAATAGAAGCAGATTCTCTGGCACCAACTTGGAGAATTGGCACTTGAGAAATAGGAAATTCCTCTTTTTCCCCCCCGTATCACCATGACTTTAATAAAATCAACAGCAGAAGTCTTTTCTTGTTATGATTGTCATCTTTCTCTGCTTTCTGAATCGAGGTCTCGCACGATCACTCGTCACTCTGTTGGCAGGCTGGCTTTCAGCCGCACTTGTCACACTGTGATTTCTGGAACCGATAAGAGCTCTGATTGAACATTTGTTTGGCCCTCCGGAAACACCGCTGGAGAACGGCTTGCAGTTGTTCATTTTGTTTCTTTCTACATTTGAACACCTCTCAAACACAACTCTCATGGTCTGTGGTCTTTGGTACCAAAATGACATCAGTAAAAAAAAAGTTTGATAGATGGAGGATTCATAGTTACTTGTCATAAATCATAAATATTATCAATATCTTTTCTAAAATAACAGACTTTGGTGTGAATCTGTCATTTTATATAAATAAAAAATTTTTCCTGAGTGAAAATACTGTAGTTTGAATGTTAGGAGGATACATAGATACATAGATACATAGATAGATACATCTGACTAAAGCATACATGTATCTGATGATGATACAAATACAACATACCGTATACAAATATGATGTTTAAGTGTTTTTATATGACATGTCTGGCACTATACACCACTTATACACCTACACCTATAGCTCTGTTCTTTAAAGGGAATACGTAAAAATGTCAAATAATACTCTCCGGTTGTTTCATGGGAACTTTAAGGATCCCCTTCAGGCATTATTTATTGACATAGTAATCCATAAATTCATACTCTGCTTGGAAGAATAATATATATGTTCAGCATCTCCTTTCCCTCACTGAAAGAAAATCATACGTCTATAAATACAGTTCATTCTAGCTGCATCTACCGACATTTTTACAATACACTTGTCTAAGTTACATACTAAATCAATTTTTTCAGAGCACGTTACGATATCGCAAAATGACCTTGTGTGTTTTCTTTTTACCTTCTGCATGTGAATGGGATAACAGCATTTTAATGCTACACATAGCACATCTGTACTGTGAAGGTAAAGCATCCAACTGAAGTAATGAGAAGAAGAGTTAAAGTTATGCTTGCAGACACTTGAATGTTTGTTAGATGACTTCTTTATGTGTCTGTTGTGATGTTGTACAAGTATAATTTATTTTGTTTCTTCTGGAATAAATCATTCTTAACTAACAGCATTGCAGATGTAAACAAACCGCTATGACTTTCGCTCACGTTAATGCGAATTGAGGGAGGAAATCTTGCAAAAAAAAGTAAAAAGTAAGAAATCGGTTTCAATTTCCTTGACCGTGTTTGCTGTCATGGCAGATTTTGGTTTTGCACCTTTTGAATATATAATCCCTCAAAAGCAGCAGCAGATTAGAGGTTTGCAACCTTCTGCTGAGCATAAACATGTTCAAAATCTTAACAGTTTTTAATGTTGCTTGTAACACAAGTTTAGATACCATAATATTCTATACCATTAACGTGGTCACTTTTTTTTTTTTTTTTACATACCCAGACCCCTTTGAAATGTGAACGCAAGTGATGTTAAATCAAACCAAAAATCCGATAACAGCTGTGCTTCTCAACCTTCTGAGCTACAGCCAACTTTATGCTTTTTTTAAGATGGAGTTTATTGGCTCTGCATGGTGTTTGATTTAGAACAGCTCTTTTGTAATATGATCCAACAAACCTTATTCATCCATTTCGGCCAGAATACATTGTTTCTTAGGATTGTTTTCTGGTAACTTAAATCATTGTTATAAACTTCGAACTGTCACATTTATTCATGAATTGTTTTTCAAATGTCTCCAAAAACATCAAAACTGGCTGAATGGCCCTTCGATGAGTAACCGCCAGTACCAGCCTGTGAATTGTGATGGTGTGGTGGCACACAGGTTCAATATAATGTGCAGATGGGAAGCAAATCGTTGGCGGTTCACTGACTCTCCTAATGACAGTGTTTTCCTGCTGTGTTTCAGGGACTGTGCGTGCAGCCTAAATGTCGAACTGGAACTTGTTAAAACGTCAGACAACGCCCATGGTCGCAGCTAAGCCAACGGGGGCCAGTGCCTTGACTGTGACTCCAGCCCCCGTCGCATTAGTCTCCGCTGACAACTCCACCGAGCCAGTCAACAAGAATGATGCCTTCGACGAGATCAAAAACAAGTTCCTGAATGAAATCGACAAGATCCCACGTGAGTGCCGGGCAAAAGCCCAAACCAGCTCCGATCAACCAACTTTTATTGATGTGACTTTAAGCAGTGATTTTGGAATTAGATTTTCACTTTTGCTGCAGGCATTGTCAGCCCCATAATGTCTTTATTCAGTATTGATCACTGGCTGCTCTTCCTAATGGCGGAGAAATCTAATTTTCACCCAATCTAATTGCTAACCTACCACCTTGTACTAAATGTATTTGGCCCAGGACTTGACGTGAAGTAGGCTAAATGATCGGCTGGTCAAATGTCAAAGTATTTTGCTTCTCTCTCTGAATGTGCCATCTCTACATTGGTCTGTATATCCTCCTCAGTGCCGTCCTGGGCCATCATTGCCATTGCCGTGGTCGCTGCTTTACTCATTCTAACATGCTGCTTCTGCATCATCAAGAAATGCTGTTGCAAGAAGAAGAAGAACAAGAAGGGCAAGAAGGGGAAGGGTGACATGGGGATGAAGAACATG
Source organism: Chelon labrosus (assembly GCF_963514085.1). Lineage (NCBI taxonomy): Eukaryota > Metazoa > Chordata > Actinopteri > Mugiliformes > Mugilidae > Chelon > Chelon labrosus. Next base: position 19,462,651 of record NC_140360.1, on the reverse strand, counting down.
AAAGGGGGAGAGGTATGTTCCACCGCGAGAGGTCATGTCAAGGCCGAGGGATTTTACACTGTATGTGAAGGCAGGCCAACCATAAATAACTTTAACATGCTTATAACCCTATTACCTAACTGCTGTGAGGATAATTTGATTCAGCTAATTTATCACATTTAACGTATTTTATTTAGAAATGTATTAGATTTTTGATGTCTAACCCAGTCAAGTGTATTCTCTGCAGGTGTTAATTACATTATTTATCCACCATGACTATTATTTATTTTATTTCTCTCTTCCTTTTTTTTTATGTATTTGTCATGACTGTTATTGTTGCTCTTTCTCTTGTGCTTTGGGATTTGAGTGGAAAATGACAGGACTCGTATCTATTCAAGCCCAAGCATTGTTTTTCTTACCACCATAAAAGAGTCATTATGAAAATTAGTAGTTAGCGCAAGCACTGTTGTTTAGGGCCTGTAATTATTATTTTTCACACACATGATTGATGATTTGACGAAGTACGATAAGAATACATCTAAAAGTGGAGTTATTTATAACGGCCCTGCTGCACGAGATATGATTGTGCTCATGAGGAGGCCTCTCTATCTGTCATTTTCCTCACTCCCCACAGTGTAGCTGACTGCATTTGCTGTGATTACACTTCTTTGGTGTCTGCTGTGAGTTCAATCTCTGCCTTTGTCTCTGCTCTCCTCCTTCCTGCTTTGTGTCTTATGTGTGCTCCGTGTATCTTGACTGTGGTGGACTTCTCTGCCTACGGTAGGTCTGATAGCACGCGGCGCCCCTCTCTGGCCGCTCTGAGTAAGCGCAGACCAGGGCAGGGGGGGGAGCGGTGGTGGTGTTGGGGGAGGGCTGGGCTTGGAGGGGTTGGATTGCAGTGATGATGATTATGAGTGCTATGGCTTCCTTAGTTTTTTGCAAGCTTAGGTGCTGCGGGTGCTTGAGGACTCTATGGGAGCGATTAAGCTGCTTCGCAAGATCCACTGAAACTGATATGCCGCACCAACTGCTATGTCTTGAATACCCAGAGATTGCAATTATTTTGGCAAAAAACAACAGAGCCAATATCTGTTTAAGTGTCCATGGTTTGAAATGAACATGAAACTCATCCTATGGTTGAGCCTTTGAATGACCGAGTGCACTGAGCAACTCACTAGAGATCACTAACATGCATGTGCAAGGGGTAAGCTGGATATTTGTCAAATAATAGCTAAATAAACTTTACCTAACTGCGAGCTTGGAGCGTGTTTCCACCGTGACAAGCCTCAACTGTGCAGCACGGCCAAAAACTGACGTCTTACAAGCGATCACTCTTCAGATTTACATTGACCCGGGTATGAAAATCACACGCTGTACCCCGGATGTGCAAACACGCTCCAAGTTCCACGGCAGATAAAGCTGTTTGTATCAATTGACAAAGACCAGCATATTCCCTTGCAGTAGGTACCATTGAATGGCCACAACTTGACTTGAGAGTAACTTTCCTGGATGACCCATGCTGCTGACATACTAGGGTGACAGTCATTGATGCCCTCTTTCTCCCTCCTGAAGCACTTGGGTCTCACTGAAGAGAAATGGTGGGCCAAAATGTTTGCCCACGTTTGCTGTCAACTACAGAGGCCTGATTTCAGTCGATCCAAAGCTGAGGCTACAATCAGCTCTTTAATTCTATTTAATAATTTAAGCTCAGTAGTGAGCTTGCATTTTGTGACATGGAGTTGACCAAAGGGCATTCATTCAGACACACCATGTCTTTATCTTTGAACCCCCACTGGAAGTTTGAGAAGAACTGGAAATTCTCAATGTAGCATGATCCCTTCATGGATGTGCACATATCACACAGAAACATCTGAGCCCAGAAGTAAACAACAACAAACTTTAGCCTCTCTTCAGAAATCATAAGATAATCCATTTACATTTGCCATCAGAAATATACTCGGATCCTGCATTGTGTGGCCTGGCATGCTCGAATGAAAAGCATTTACCGCAATAGACGTAGAGAATGCCACATTAAAGGATACTGTGTAAGTGTGTGTGTGTGTGTGTGTGTGTGTGTGTGTGTGTGTGCGTGTGGAAAAGAAAGAGCGGGAGAGAGTTTTTAAGCATGCATGAGAGTCTGCATGTAAACAAGTGTGCGTACGGTGGGGGTGTGATGGTGTGTGTATTACCTGTGTGTGCGTGTATGCCCTGTTCCTCTTCCAGCTCATCAGTGAGTGGCTGGACGCGCCTGTCTTACGAAGACGTCAGTGTTTGTTCAAGAAGACAGCCGTAGGAAAAGTAGTCCGTGCTGAGATATAGTCCAACATCTTACAGTAGACGAAAGTTTACTTTAATATTCAGCGCAAATTGCTCTCACTCGATTAGTCTCTCGACCGACTCTGAAGAGATGAAACACACTGAGTGTGCTGTAAAGGCAAGATAAACGATAACGCAAAGATTTCATTTATCTCCTCCATTGTGTCCTGATTATTTCAGGAGCAGTTAAGTGTCAGTGATCTGCTGATATTTGTTCCGGCATATGATCGAGAGGCACAATAACTCGCGCGAACATGGAAAATCTGGACTTTGTTTGGAGTTAATTGTTAAATCTTTCTGCAATTCACTTATTCAGATCAGCCAGCACAAAAGCCTATCAACAGTACAAGAGTAAACACATTAATGAGACTTTGGGATGTCAGGAGGAGATAAACAGCAGACATTAATATAGTCTGGCTTGTGGTAAAGCTGTTTGTGAGACTGCTTACATTATCAGGTAACAGCGTATGAGCGTTATCAGACAAATTCCATCTGCAGTTTTAGCGAGGTTGAGAGCTTTTCAAGTAAAGTGTCAGGATTCACTGCGTCAGTGGTTTGATCAAATCACATCTCGTAGCTCTGTCCTTCAGTTCCTCTCAGTAAGGACGCGCGGCTTCGACTGGAAGTACTATACAAGGAGTGGACAAAATAACAAGGACGCCAAACACTGTAGTGTAATGTGGTAGCTCTGTAATAAAGTGTTGACTTCAAATATCCCATAATATTATTTGGTCTAGTTACCCTGACTCATCTTTGCTGATCCTGCCCTTCTCTGTGTGGGACATTTTTAGACTTTTTAACAACCTAACATGACTCATTTGGGATGAGTCGTATTTGTGTAGCTGCCCGTGTGGCCGCAGTGCAGTTCCTTTCCTGCTACCTTTGTGTTGTTTTGTCCACTCCCTGTAATATCACTATTACTGGCAACTACACAAGTGATTCAGATTTATTTGGCGCGTCAAAATTGTCACTTTCACAAGTGAGAAAGAGAACTTCCAGAGGTTTTGCAACGCTATTGTAGAAGATTGCACTGTAATGTCAGGTGTTCCTATTTTTCTGTCCACTCCCTGTATATTGATTGTTTTTTATTCTGTTGTTTCTCTCTTTGATCTCCCTCTTTTTCTGTGTCTCTGCATCCTTGCCACAATAACATAAGGGTTCTATTGAAATGGCATTTCTAAAACATTTTACAGTTGAGGAGAAATTCCCTGTCTCGTAGTTTAGCAGATTTACAGCGTCCCTGTAATATTCACACATACAAAAAAGAAAACAGCAAATGGTGTCACCCAAGAAATAGTGAAATCAAGTCAGGTTGCAACCGTGGTCATCGATGAACAGATTGCACTAGTACACTGGGGTAAGTGGCAGGTAGGTGCTGTGACTAACCCGATTGCTGGGACCCCAGGTTTGGTGTTCAGCACAGCTGCCACCGCAGGGGCGTCTGCTCACTGCTGTTTCTGCTGCCTGTCCCCCTTCTGTCACTGCAGAAACCACAGGATGATGATGATGAAGAAGATGATGTGGAACCTGGGCTCACTGGAGACGAGAAAGAGGAAGAGGTCAAGGAGAAGGAAAAGCTCGGAAAGCTGCAGTACTCCATCGATTATGACTTCCAGGAGAACAAGGCAAGTCCTTGAGAAGATTAGTTTGCAGTTTGGTTCAGGATTAAGAGTCAAAGCTAAACCGGGAACGTTCAGCAGCAGTTTGTTTTTGGTATTTCACCTGGACTGGTATTTCTTTATGGATTGTTAACATTCATTGTCGAGAATCTCATCACTCCTTATTTTCCAGCTGGCTGTCGGAATCCTGCAAGCAGCTGATCTCCTCTCCATGGACAGCGGTGGCACCTCTGACCCCTACGTCAAGGTCTTCGTCCTCCCTGACAAAAAGAAAAAGTTTGACACAAAGGTTCACAAGAAAACACTCAATCCTGTCTTCAATGAGAGCTTTACCTTCAAGGTAAGCTTAAAAAAAGACATGATCACCTTTTACTTATTACTTATTAAAACGCATACGTCAAGATATTTGATGTGTAGACAGGTCCTGTTAAAGGTGTCCTCCTCCTCCTGTTCTCCTCTTTCTTGCAGGGCTTAGCAGGTACTTAGTTTCTGATTTCTTTTACTCTAACACCTCTGGCCAGCAGTGATAAAAAGCAGAAGACGTATTGAAGGTGTCTGACAAGGAGAGGGTGATAGAGAATCAAATTAAAGGAGAGGGCCACCTCTGGTGCACCTCGCCTGCTGACACAGCTCTATAAAAACAATTCAAACAGCTTTACCTCGTCAAAGGGAGGCAGCTGTGCTGAAGCAGCATGTTACGAAGCCAGGCGATTCTGAGCTCCAGTTCAAAGTCACGGCCAATAATATCTGGCCTGGCTGATTTTACACGTATTTTGTCATAAACTGACACAAATGTGCGATTTGTGGTACGATTTGTTCGAAACGACACGAGTGAGTAAAACTGGACTGGCTGCTGTGTTTCAGATACCATTCCAAGAGATGGGAGGGAAGACTCTGGTAATGTCCGTGTATGACTTTGATCGCTTCTCCAAACACGATGTCATTGGAGAGATTAAAATACCCATGAACACCCTTGACCTGGCAAAGCCAATTGAGGAGTGGAAAGACCTGGACAGCGCAGATCAAGAGGAGGTAAGGAGTGTTATTACGTTTACAGCACAGCCAAAAAAAGTCCTGAAAAACCTGCAGTCGTTCTTAATATGTTTTATATTAACAGGTTTTACAATAGATTTCAGAATATACAACATATTGGCCAAAAATTTGGGGGGGTAAAATGAACTTGTAATAAAAATGTCACAAGGTATTTTTTATTTAGCCGTCAGCATAAGGGCATAGAATAATTCAGGTGACAACAGTGAATGCATATGTGTATGCATAAAGTGTATACAGAGCGTGTACGGTATAGATGCACAGACTGAAAGGCAATTATAAGAAAGACCTTGAATAAGAATGACTCGTAACCAGAAAATACTGTTTTCTCCAAACCAGAGATTCTCGCCGAGGTCATTCAAGAGCAGAAGTGTCCTGCTAGAAAATATAGTAGAGACCCTTTTTTCCATATGACCTAAACATATCTATTGTTTTTCTTCTGCACTTTCTTGCTATGTATCAGCTGACTAGTCTGTCCCCAGAGCTATCTAAGAAGAAATAATCACTCTGCAGCAGATTTGGCTCTCACTCTCAGATATCTTATTCACTCTAAAAAGACCGACTATTAAAGAAATGATTCCTGCTGGTATTATAAAAGTAACAGCAGCAGGAATTATTGGTACTGACTGTGTATATTTACAGTATTACATAAGACACAGTGCATTTGAGTGATAGAGCCGAGAGAAGATTTAGTTTCTGCTTCAGATCTCCTTTAACTTTCTCCCCTCTTTACTCCTCCTCCTCCTCCTTTTCCTCGCAGCCAGAGAAGCTGGGTGACATTTGCATCTCCCTGCGTTACGTCCCCACTGCTGGCAAACTCACCATCTGTATTCTGGAGGCTAAGAACCTGAAGAAAATGGACGTGGGTGGACTGTCAGGTGGGCTGCTTTATATACACGGAACTGAGCATCAGATGATCACATTTACTCATCATTGTTTTGCATTTAATACTATTTTAGTGCATCTTTCTGGATAAAATGATGCTTGCAGCAATACTGCAGTGTATTACAGAGTGCCATCTGAGCACAGCCATTAGGTCGGTCCCGCTCTGCTCACGTGCTGACGCTGCAGTACCCACCATGCAGCAGCTCACACTCCTCCTGGCTTCAGCATTGGCCCCATCTGTTGGTGCATTACAGCACTGCGGCCCAAACATGCATGTGCAAGGTATTCTTATCAGCGTATCCCGTTTCTGCGCCGTTCCTCTTTTCAGATCCCTACGTGAAAATCAACTTGCTGCAGAACGGAAAGAGGCTGAAGAAGAAGAAGACGACAGTGAAGAAGAACACTTTGAATCCTTACTACAATGAGTCCTTCAGCTTTGAGATTCCTCTTGAGCAAATGCAGGTAAGGACATGGAGAGAATATTTTAAAATCCTTCAACATTTATCAGAGATGGGAAGAGTACCACAGTATCCAGGATACTCAGAAGCACTGTACTGCATAGAGTGCTAGTGTTAAGAAGGAATATTTCCAAGTAGAAATACTGATTTTTTTATAGTGAAAAGGCTAATATAATACTAGCTTCATATGTGGCCTCATACAGACTTGATCATTTATAATTATATGCACATGAAATGCAATAATATGCAAACCCGACTGTCTGCTTATAGCTATATATATATGATACTATTTCCAGTCTTCAGCTGATGGTAAGATATTTATACCAAGGAATATACGATTCTTCATCTTACATGTAAAGATAAATTAATGAGCGAAAAAAGCGTACCCTAGTTTTAAATACACTGGGGAGTTTTGTTACAACTTTGTTTACACTGGTATGACTTGGAGCTAATGTTGTGTAATGATGATATACTGTAGATGAGCTAATACCGAGAAGGCTCGCTGACGTTTACCTCCTTTTGCTATTCTCAGCATAATTAAGCCTTTTTTAAGCAATGGTTTGACATATTGGTGACTCACTCACCTCCCTGCCAAGTGTTAGATATGCATTTGGCTACTGAAAACAGCTTCTTAACTTAACTTAGTGTGAAGCCATGCAGTTATGTCATCACAATGAGGTTGCCAGGCAACCAGGTGAGCCTCCAAGAGACATCACATTTTTACATTGATTAAAAACATTTGGATCATTAAGCTAAGAACTAAAAATGGTCTAAGATCAAGAGTCTTCTACAATCAAGAGAGATCGAGACTTCTACCTTATCAGTGCCTGCGCCGATCCGCCATAACATTGTGACCACTGACAGGAGAAGTAAATAACATTGACCATCTTGTGACAATGCAATGTTCTGCTGGGAAATGTTTGGACCTGGCATTCGTGTGGATGTTACTTAGACATGTATTACCCACCTAGACCAGACCAGGAACCCCCCAGCCTATCACAGACACACACAAAAAACGGTTTAGGAACAACTCAGAAAAACATGAAAAACAGCACAAGGTGTTGACCTGGCCTCAAAATTCACTAGACCCCAAACTGATCAAGTATCTGTGGGATGATCCGCAGAGGCCCCTCCCCTCAACCCATAGGACCCAAAGGACCCAAAGGACCCAAAGGCCCCCATAACTACACAATATTAGGCAGGTGGTCATAATAACAGGATAAGTTCAGTTAGTACGCCACATAATGCTGAAGTGTTCTCCAGTTCTTCCTGAGTTTTTGGCTCTATGATGTGGAAAAACGTTGTCTTTGAAGGATACTGATAAGTGTGAGCGTGGATGTGCTTAAGTTGTCAATAAGCCTTATCTGAACCCTGATGAATCCAGCTTGTATGGAGAAATGTTGCATGTGATCATCTCTATTTTTCTAACCACTGCTAACATTTGGCACAATGCAGCACTCACTGCAAGTTTTATACCACAATTCTCGGAACATTATTGTAACCCTTTCTCCATGTTTTCCCAGAAAATCCAAGCTGTGATCACAGTGCTGGATTACGACAAGATTGGCAAGAACGATGCCATTGGGAAGATCTTGGTGGGAAGCAAGTCCACGGGGGCCGGGCTGAAACACTGGTCCGACATGCTGGCCAACCCCCGCCGCCCCATCGCCCAGTGGCATCCACTGCAGCCAGAGGAAGAGGTGGATGCCGCCCTCGCAGCCCTGAACGCCAAGAAGTAAACTCCCACCACCTCCACACCTTCCAACCCATGCATTCCCCACCATTTCCCACATATCAGTGTATATTCCAGAAGAACACCCCAACTGTACATCTCCCCCCCTCCACCACTTCCCTCTCCTACCGCCACCTTTGAAAAAGATCCATAGATACCATTCAACATGATGGGAAACAATACTTTAGAAAAAAAAAAGCATCATGTTATATGAAATCATGTCATAGAAAAAAAAATGAAGTTACAGGATGGACAGATACTCCGTTGATTTCCTTTAGATCTATTTTTGTATTGGGGTTGTGGTTCCATTAATAAGAATACAGAGTAGACTATGTAGAAGAGTAAGAGTGCTGTATGGGAATGTGGTGATAGAGGGGATAAAAACATACACATTCATATTGTACTTCTCACCCCGTCCCTTTAGTGACACAGTTTGCTTAGAATAGCGCTTAATAATAAAATGCTTTATACTGCCATATGATAGAGAAATAACACAAGCAGGTCCATTCCTTAGGTGTATTGTGCACCATGTTCCAACACCTGCCAGTTATCATACTAGATGATTCTGTTGGTTTGAAGTACATTCCTAGAGTTGGGTAGCAAAGTAGGGATAGGGCACATATCCAGTTACCCACAAACACACTGCCTTTTTTTGATTGGTTAACGTTCCGCCCATCGTCTCAGGAAAACTGAGAGGAAACTGAAGCTCCATGCCTTTTTTTTCTAAACGGGTCGTTATTATTCAAATACACCACTGGATGCGAAAGAAGCGTTGGATTCAGACGCCGGGTCTTTCGGTGACCTAAGGCTCGCGTAATGTTCCGTGAAATGGTGCGTCAGGTGTGAGAGAGAGAGCGAGAGAGAGAGAGAGAAAAATGGATTTTCAATTTAAAAAAAAGTAAAAAAAAAAAAAAGGGTATTTGTGTATTTTTGACTGTCATCTCAACAACAAAAAGTGTGGAAATATCAGAGCGGGTACAACACAGACTGATCCCTACCGCCAATGACATGATATTTACAAGGCGTCGATTACTGCCTGCTTCCACCTCCACTCCCAACGCCTCTGATTCTGTATCTCACTTGTTCAGTGCTACTGCCATTAGTCATGGACTTGACACAAGGGTTTTACTTCAAAGGAATCCCTATAACCGTCTTACAGTCATAAAGGAGACAAGCCTTCCAAGTAACAAAATAAGCAATTTTCAACTACCAGGGACGCCTTCCAGTTAACGGTGTTGTTCTCTTCATTTCTATTTTTTCTATCTCTTCTTTTCCTTTTATTTATTCACTTGTATTTTTTTTTATTTAATGCTTTTATTCCTTGAGCACTTTAAATCAAAATATTATGTTTAAGTACACTCAGAAACCAGAGCTTTAATTATTTGTGTTAGGATCAATTGCTGTTTTTTTTTTTTTTTTTGTTTTTTTAAAGAGCAAAGAGTCGTTGTTCTTGTTGTTTTGGCCTCAGCTTTTTGTGTATGCGTTTTAATTGCTTGGATATTACATTTCTCACCTGATTGCAAGGATGTGGTCTGGAAGAAGGTACTGATCCATGTGTATTTTATACACAGCTTACCAAACTGTCGAATTTAATTGCACTAATGGGTGTTATTCTGTTCTGTGGTAATTTGACACTTTGATCTGTGTAGTTATTTTTGTTTATTTATTTTTTTTTTTTGTGATAAAATGTTGTGAGATTGAATTTTTACTGCAGCACATGTGGCATGCCAGACAGGTCTCCTCATATATAAACACGTTTCAGTCCAATGCTACTCCCTGGCTCCTTCACAGAATGTATTCGGATCGGTATAGAGAGCTGAAGCTGCGCCTACGCTAACCTCTATTATACTAGCTTCTGTAACTGAATTCAAATTGATTACAAAAGTTCCTAAAAGTACCTGAAACATTAAGGATTTTAAAAATGGTTTTAGAGACACATCTAAGCTAGCTACAACCTTCGACATGCTCGTAGACTCACTGAGCTGTGACGTTTAGCCCATAAATGTCTAGGACTTATAGGTAAGAGCTTAATGTTCCTAAAAATGTAAATATTGAATAAACAACAATAGCCCTGTTTCCACCACAGGAACTTTCTCTAGAACCAGGAACCTTTGTAGGAACTTGGAGAATTTCCACTGCCGGAACTTTCTATAGGGACTAGCCACCTTTATAGGTACTACTGCTAGGACAAGGGTGTAAATTAACTTCCAGAAAGTGTCTGCTAGTCTCTTTTTCAGCATTGAATGACCCCATTTGAAAAGGAGTAAATCAACAGCAGAATCCTGCCCATGCTAACTGCCGTTGCAGTGTCGCACAATTAATAGCGCCTTCTGTTTTACTGCCACCTACTGGCCTGGAGTGGAGGGAGTGGAGGATGTTCATAGCACAAAAATGAAGTGTTTAAAAACAGAGAACACCAAAAGTCTAAAGAAAAAAGGAAAACGGTTCCTGGGACTAAAAGTTACGTACGTTACGTAGAAAAGTGGCTTTTCTTTCCCACTGATATTTGTAGGACTTTTAATGCAGTTTTCCTTTATTAACCCAGAAGTTTCGGGTTTACTTCGGCTCTCTATATTTGTAAATTCAAATTCTGTTGAAGAGAAATTTGCAGGATAAAATGTTGTTTGACCAAACTCATCCGTCCTGAATAAATTGGCAAAGACTTACTCGTTAGTTAAAGTTCTGATGTGCGTTGAGTGTGGACCCCGGTGTACCTCCTTGCTGGTCAAGCTATTAATTCAAATCAGTCCTGTCTGAGAGCTCCAACAGCAAAAACTACCCATTGACTGTGTGTGTGTGTCACAGTCAAGCTTTTAGACATCCACACAGCTTTTTGGGGGAATTTAATGAATGTTGGCTCTTGTATCTTTCTCTCTGCTGGACTTTTTGTTTTTTCTAACCATCGTAGACCAGATTTTTGTTCGTCATCTCGTGCCATTTTTATTTTTTTTATTCAGTTGACAAAGCAACACTAAAGAAAAGGCAACATGGAAGCAATCAAGCAACCCATTGGTGTGTAGTTTTGCCTATATACATAGTTCATACACGGTGATACTGCATGTTTATACAAACTACTGTACATAAGAGCATGTTTTAGAGACAAAGCAAAAATATCTCGTGTACGTAAATGGGTGTCATTTGTCATTTTAATAACACAACGAAGGGAAAAAAAAGATGCACTGTATATTTTCTAAATGAATCAAATGTGTATTTATTTTCCATGAGGGTCATTGGAGAGAATGTCATACAAATATTAGAGTACTATTACTAATAAGAACCTTTCCACGCCTGAAATTCTTAAGCAAGTGTGTCGTCCAGTACCGTGTGTGAGTTCATGTAGGATGAAAATGTAGCCGCATGCTTGCTATCTAATTCCTTGTGATCTAAATTATTTTTTATTTGATACCATTTATGTGCCATTAATTTCGTTTCAGCACTTATCTGAGGTTACTTTATTGCTGTTGCTTTTTTTTTAAACAAAAAGAAAAAAGAGAAATTTTTAACTTTTAATGTTTTGGATAAGGGATCTCCAAGTCTGTAAGGACTATTTTCTAATACCAGATTTGAGACTGTGTTATTCTGAAAATGACTGAACAGTTATATGGTCTGTAGGTGGATTGTAGGTGTTTGTGCCAGTGCTGACCCAGGATGGAATATGTTGGATCATATCTTTATATAAAAACGCATTTCCAGGGGCCAAAATATGAATAATCCAATTCCAGTGAACACAGATGACTTGGAATCCCTTCTTCTCTCTGTCTTTACTTGGAGGTTTTTATTTATCTCTTCTATTTAAATGACCTGAAACACTTCACTCTCGGCTGTGTCTCTTTTACTGTGTTTTCTGATTATACAATATGTGTATACGTGTATACAAGATAAATGAATAAGATAAAACTAAAGCCATAAAACTCAAGCACTAACTCTTTAGAGCTCAGCTGAGTAGCTAGAGTTTATTTATGAAAAAAAAAAAATCCAAAATGTCTTCATTTTCCTTGGCCAGTGTTTCTCTTTTACATTCCTTTCAAAGGGTCTTTTTTCATCAAGAGGGCAAAATCCATTTTACTGTATATGTGAGAACAGTTGTGAGTTTAGTAGAGTGAGTGTGTCTTTTTCTACTTTCAGAGCTGTTGATGTCCTTGTTTCATAGACGTAGCTAATTTTACAGTATTGTGATTAGTAATGTATATGCCTCGTTTTGATAGTATAAATAATAGACATAAGATCACAATAGGTTCTCAGTAATATTGCTAAAATTACACACACACACACACACACACTCATATATATACATATATATCTCTATATATGTGTCTTTGTATATATGTATATATGAGAGTGTGTTCTATTCTTGGGCTGAGTGCAATTTATGAACCAAACTGGGCCACTCTTTGAGTTTCTCTTCTTCCAGTTTAGCAGAAGAATGTACTAGTGACTACATATACAATCAATAACACACTCCTGGTAGTTTGTGGCTCAGACATTTATTTATTTATTTATTTATTTTTAGCAAACTGCTCAAGCAACAAATGTTAAAGTGAAAAGAGAGAAACTTAAAACAGTGGAACCCAAGTTTTAAGCCTGAATCCCTCCCATAGAACTATGCATCTGATTTTTACACAGGCGCACAGGCCTGTATTTGTTTTATGTCATGCACATGAAATAGAATTAAAGAAATTGTTCCAAGTTTTGCAAAATATGTGAATTTGCTTCAGTGCCAAGATCTAGATGAGACTTTGTATTTAGCGCGCATCCGTATGCTAAATATACAGCTGGAGCCAAGAGATATCTGGCTTAGCGTAGCATGAAGACTGGAAAACGGGGAGAAAGCGCTAGCTTGACTAGCTTTTCTGTCCAACTGTAAAAAACGCTCCACCTACCAGCACCTCTAAAATCTAAATCCACCATGACAAGATTGGAAGTCAAAGTTGTCCCGTTTCTATTTTGACTTTAAACAGTTTTATATCATATGATAACTGGTGAGCTTTAGGGGTACTCGCAGGTATATTTTTTTTCACAGTTTACCATTGTTTTCCACTCTTTGTGCTTATATAACAGACAAAGGGGCGATACGAAACTCATTTAATTCTTGGCAAGCAAGCGAATGAGCAACTTTTCCAAAGCGTCGAACCTTTCCTTTAAGTTCACCTCAGTCTCACCAAATTTTCTCCGAACTGCCTCACCTCCACTGGCAACAATCTCCAATGTGTTGCGCTGATGCTGCACATTGTCTAATGCAATATTATATTTCTTCGCTGTCCCATTAATGCTATTGACTGTGACCAAATGATGCACTGAGACTGAATTTTAAATACAGGATTTCAGTGCGTTTCAAAAATACTGCCAGCACCTGATCGCAGTTGCCTTCACTCGTCACCACCTCTGTCACGTTCAGAATACGCCAGGTGATGTGAAGGCAAGTGTGATGACGGGTGACCTTATAGCACATTCAAGAGATATTTATTTTCCTTTTCTGTTTCCTGCTCGGGTCGCATGACCACCGGACAAGTTCTATGGGGGACAGAGACTGGGAGCTGCGTGTGATTGTGTATGTGGGATAAGAAGAAGAAGAAGAAGAAGAAGTGTAGGCCCTTTATCAGACATGGTGCAACAGCACAGCACTGGATTACACAATATACAGTACAGGTCTGCATGCGTGGGACTCATTACTCATCCTTAAATGTACATCTCCGTGTGTATGACTGTAATACTCAAACAACAACCTTAGTTGTGGTTTAAATATGCGGATTCATCTCTTCTGTTGATGGCTGTGTAGATGTATTGAACCTTATGCACAAGCGCATCTGAAACTGTGCAGAGACAGTTTTAGACAGTTTTTTTTTTTTTTTTGTTGTTGTTGTTTATTTTTTCTGTTTGACTGGGATTTAAAAAGGGAAACCATCCAAAGTTCAATAGATCATTTACCCCATCTTGTCAAAAATGCGTTGAGGAGCCTCTCAGCAGGTGAAGGCGCCACTTTGAAACACGTCTCCTCTATTGCTCGCTGTGTTTCTTCTTTGTATTCTTGTGCGTATGTGTAATCACTTCTTCTGTCGTTTTTCTTTTTTTTTTGTCGGTTAGTTTTTGTGATGTGTACCTCTAATGTAGAATGTAGGACTGTATTTGTCAGATATGTGTCGCCATACTCGTTCACATTTTCCGTTTGTGTCCTTTGTCTTGTTTATGCGTGACCAACTACGTACCATCAGTATCATTATGCTGAATAGGAAGCAGGCTCACTGATTTCCCCAATGAATCTGCTTTTGCTGAGTGTAAAGAATGCCGGCCTTCATGTTTACAACATGGACATACTGTATACTGCCAAACATGCAAGACCTTACCAAACTCCCCTCTTAGTAATCCACTTCTCATCCCTGGTGCAGCTGTATTCTCAAGACTCTATTCTTTCTTTCCTTTTGTCACCTCTTTACTCTCCATCCTCTTTTAAACCATCGGAGGACGGTCAGGTTGTGTCCTCTAGCTGTGTTTCTTCGTGTCTAGTGTCGTGGTGCGCGTGTTCATGTCAGTACTTGTGCCTACTGTGGATCGCATGCTTTAGCCCTTGACTGGACACAAACGTTGCTCACAAACTCCTCTTGACCCTTATGTGGACAAACGTTGGGGATCCTTATAAAGTTATCAAGGGAACCAAATAACAACTTATTACAAATTTATCATATGTGTTACCAGTTCTGTAAAAACAAATAGGAAATAAAGGCCTTTTAACTACCATGACTGCTTTGTGTTCAATATGCTGCTGCCTCTGATGCGTAATGTATTAAAGGCACAAAGAAACACATTCATCCTTTTGCACTTTAATAAGCAAAGTGAATAAACCAACGTGTGCATATCAGTTATAAGTTATCATTCAACACATTTCAAACCGTTCAGTATAACATTCTGCACAAGTCAATATATTTGCAGCAGCCACACATACTGTAGCTCATTCGTAGTTCTGAGTGAATCCATTGCTGGATGTGGCCAAACATAACACTAGTGTTGCAGCGTGCTAGCCCTGGTTGGACTCCAAAACCATCACATTGTTCAAGGAATACATGAAACACTGAGGACTTTGGTCAACTCACCAATCAGGTGAAGAGAAGACAGATACCAAAACCCTTCATGTCTCTGTCACACCCCACCCAGAGACTCTGCAGCTAAAGGGATTTCAATGCAGTTTTATTCATAAGTTATAATAAATCTATCTGCTTCTGGTTCATGGGGAACTGTTACAAACAACACAGTCTTTCATAGTTTTACTATTTCTCATGTAACTAAGGGATTTTTGATGTTGCTGATATTTTGTGGGTCCCAGCCTCAGTCAAGCAGCAACCATTATAACCACAACAGAAAAACTATTATCTTAATGACTCTCTGATTTATTACGGGGCTGTAGTATTAGATCGCATTAGCTGCTGCAAGGAGCACATAATAAACTGACAACAACCCTGTAAGTCAATTTGTTAAACAAATGCAAATAGGTTGAAATGTGAGTACTCACCACCTAATGAAAAGTGCTGGCTGTAGCTTATATATCAGTACTTTGGATTATGTACTTGGATATTTAGATATTTAGATAGATAGATACTTTATTAATCCCGAGGGAAATTCAAAAGTCACCTAAACTAAAGTAGTAGCACCCTAGACTTGTCCTTTTTGAATTGTACATTTAAGACCCCACAAAGGCTGGTATGACTAAAGCTTTAGAGAGAGATGACTCAATGATTTTGGTATTTGTACTTTCATCACCTGACGCAAAGAGACGGCCAACAAGTCAACCACCAACGCTCACTGCATTCCTAACAAAAACCGAGTAAACCAAGAATGAAGATGAAATCTAATAAATCCATAAATAAATAAATATATCTCTATGACAAAACATAAGGACATTTTCATTTGCACAGACTTCGAGTTTCACCTCTGTTCTGATGATTTAAAGATAAGCTACTGAATTAAAAAATAAAATAAGAACCTCTATGAAGGACACACAGACAAAAAAATAAAAAAAAAGAAGCAAGGCAACCCGAAAACACACAAAGGCGTGGCAATGTGGTAAAACTAAATCATGTTCTCATGGAGACTGCACTCCTCTGAATGTGACGCATTCTTCTATCCAGTACTCTGACATTCAGGTTTAATGTACTGTCTCTTTAAAATACTGAATATAGTAAGGACACTATCACTTGCGAGACAATAAAAAATCAAATAAGAACACACATATTTCTCAAATCCTAGCAAAAAGTAATATTCAAAATGCTACAAATTGGAGTGAAACCTTTTTCCAGTTGGAACTGTGGGTTTACCAAAGGCTTGTTGTGTGCAATTCATTATGTATCCATGGGCCCAAATACACTGGACCATAAGTTGCATAAGAAAACTGTAGAAAAACACACCCACGGGTTTCCAAAAAGAAGACTGGGGTTTACTGTCACGCTATAAAATCCACATTTAAGAGGCACTGAATTGTGGCCAGCAGGAACAGCTGAGTGACAAACCTGAGAAAGTTGTCAGTCAAGGCAAACACAACCCGAAACACGCATCTCATGAAGCGTCAATATCTTTGTCATGGAGAGAAAAATGTTCATACCTCGATGTGAAATGAGTTGCCCTAACTAAGCTAATGTAAAAATGAACGAGAGAAGATTTATGCCTCTCCTCAGAACAGTCTCAGTCAGTAAAGATAATATCAAAACACTTGCTATGTTTTGTTTTTTCGCAGTGCACAATGTAGCAGTGTGAAGTCTCAATGTGATGGTATAATATCAGGTACAGTATCTACATGCAAAACCCTGCAACTGGTTGAACTAGACCTTTGGAAACATCTGGTCCTATTTTGTACACGTGAACTAATCTATATATATATATATATATATATATATAAAAAAAAAAAAACACATATCTAGGAGAGACACTTGTAGTAACTCGTTCTGTGAAAGTAGACAGAAAGTAATTAACACTTCTCTTTGGATCTTCACAAGTTCCAGCGGGCATTATCAGGATCTATTTCCGAAAAATGCTCATCACCGTCGCAGAGAGGAGTCAAAACCTGGGACCTTGTGGATAATTAAACTGCCGCACTGGGGTTGGAGTATCCACAGACACAGAACAGCAGCTTCAGACATCTTTTCATTTGGACAGTTTGCTGATGACACGAATGAGGGCCCCGTTCTCATCCTTTAGCCTCTGGTTGTCTGACTTGAGCTCTGTTAAGATCTGGGGCGACAGAAGGACAGGAATGATATTAGAAAATCATTTTGATTGCAATTTAAATGGCTCCTGGATAAGTTATTAAAAGCTTCAGGCGATACAATGAAAATCCAGTAGGATAATGCACTGAAATATCTTCGACCACCACTAACAACAAGTGAACTACAAGTTCAGTTTCACTAAAGTTTGAGGCCAAGCAATGAGGACATGCTTTGCAGGACGCGATCATGCAGTGATGAGTGACGTCGACCGCTTGTTCTGAATGTGAAAAGTGACAGAGAAGTTAGAGCGAAAGAAACCAACTGAGAGAGGGTCAATTTCCCAAAATCTAGGTCATGTCTCTCGTGTGGAGCAAACGACTAAAAATAACCACCCTCTTTGTCAAAGTATTTCCCCTCTGCTGGTGACAAACAATAACCCTCTGCTCGAGCTAGGACACGGTGCTGCGACTGGTGTCTGCGCAAAGGCACATGGCATCAACATGTTCTTAACCTGTGGCAAATCACATGTTTGGAGGCTGTTTTCTGTCCTGTTTTCTCTGTCACGCTCCACAATAATCCGGTGTAGAAGTCCCACTGCAGTACCACAGCAATGTACAAATACAGTCAAAAAGGAATAGTCTGACACTTTGGCAATATGCAAGATGAATACGTTGACGCCTTCCCATGTCTTTACACTTGATATGAAGCTGTGGCTTGTTAGCGTAGCTTAGCAGAAAGACTGGAAACATAGGGAAACAGCTGGCTCTGTCTTTAAATAAACACATCTACCTACAAGTACCTCTAACACTCACTGCTTAACATGGTGTTTATTTAATCTGTTGTAGGCTGAGGTTTCAAGGGACAGTCACATGATGGGAGTTAGCTATTTCTTGGCCATAACAGAGACACTGAATTGAATATTTCATCGTCTCTTTTTTTCATCAAACCTTTGGAATGAAAGCAAGAAATGTATCACCCCTGAACTCTTTCAAATGAGTAAATAATATGTCATCCTCTTTAAAACATTTACTTGAATAATGAATCTAATGTCTTTCCATGAGAAGGCTTTAACAAACTGCAACCATCACCCAACTAGAGCCAGTCGCCTCCTCTTGCCTCGTTGCAGACGCTCGTCGCAGTGTCATGTCTGGCGCATAGGCATTTATCAATCGGCAAATCTGTGTGTCTGCCCAAAATGTTCTTTAAAGTAATATAATCACGGTTCATGAACAGAAATACACACTGACACTAAATCAGTTGTGTGCCTGTGCCCGTGTCTCACTCTGTGACACGTCTCTTGTTCATTTTTGAAAGCTAATGATCTCACACATTTCATTTCCAGAATGGCTATTTCCTTTGGAAAACAACTTTGCATTGATTACACAGCACATTGCACAGGACCTGCATATAGATGCGGAATCAACAGCTTCGGTAAATGATTTTATGTTTTATGATGCAGAGTCCTCTTAATGTAGTGTTTCTGTCATGTGAAACAGCATGCAGCATAAATGTACTGGAGCTATAAATACACTTCAAAGAAGGCTTTACGAGAACTGTTTTGGGGGGAGTAGAGTTGCCCTCTGATAAAGGAGATTGGGTTAAATGAAAAGACAGAGTGGAGAGAAGGATGCGTTGCAGAGTGGAGGGAGTGAGCATTGAGAGGGTGCAGGACCTGCCTGAGAGGAACACAGCAGAGGACGAGGGGGCTGTAGAGGCACCAGAAGGAAAGAGGAGTGTAGAAGTTATGTGGCTGAGGAAGGGGGGAGGAGGGGAGGAAAGGAGGGCAGATGGTCTCAGAGGATCAGAGGTCCTCCGTCTCCGGCATGGAGGCCGTCTCAGAGAGGCGGGTGAGGACACGCAGCATGGCTCTATTCTCAGCCAGGAGACGCTCGTTCACCCTCCGCAAGGCCTGGACCTGAGCCAGAGCGGGGAAAGCCTGCATAGAGGAGCAGAGAGATACAGAGAGGGGGGGCTGACAGAGAAAGCATGCGGGGAGGAGGCAGGCCATGTGCGAAGAGACTCACATCCAGTCATAGAGGCATGCACTCACACACCTACACAGGAAAGAACAGAGGGATTTATCAGAAAAATACTTGTACAAACAAATGCTTACACAACAGGGATATTCTGAAAGGAAAGAGCAAAGTAAGAAAGAAAGGGAAATGATTAAGCCAGTTCTCCTTGGGTGTGTGCTCATCCAAATTGGGCCTTATGTGGAGTTGTGCATAGCTTTACAAAAAGAGGGAATTAAAATTCATAGAAACTCACCAAACCCAACACTCTACTCTATTTCAGACTTTGCACAAGAGACTAAAAGTCAAAGGAATGGAAATGATTCATTCCCCTCCCTCTTCTTGGCCTGGCTGTTTGAGGTAAACCTCAGAGTGGTTGGGCTGAGACGTCTGTGGTTTGACGCGATTCCTGAAGTTAAGCCACGGAACCAAAACACACACAAGCGCACACACACACACATGGGGCACTTACAGTGTTTCAAGCCACCCAGGCTCAAGTTTGTGGAGGTGAATGTGGCCACAGATTATGTATAAAGAGGAAAACCAACCGCTTCCTATGACACCAAAAACATTTCTAAAGAGCAATTTGAAGCAGGCTGTGTTTGGGTCTTCATGCATGTAATGTTCTCTTGGTGTTGGAATAAAACGGTGCAGTTTCTGGAGAGGTGCCCTTGGCAACGGAGAAGAAAAGGACATAGTGAGGCGAGAATGCATAATGACCAGTATCCTTTATTACACTCTCTTAATTCTGAGCTCTTTGATATTAAATCAGATCTGACCACACTCTCGGGTTCTGCAGATAATTCTGCACACTTTCCACTCATTAAGTTTTACAATCTGTCAAGAATAATTCAGCTTTTCTGTAAGAAATGTAAGAAAGTAATCTCGCACTTTAGATATCGCCACAGTGGTGCAACTTGGAAAGGTAAAACTAGGACACACAGTGATACTGACATGAGACACCTGACAGTAGGGAGAGTGAAACACAGGGCTGCAGAGCCAGCGTTTGTAAAGCTGAGGAGTTTGTCCTTAACCCAAACTGCACCCCCTATAAACAGGAAAAGCAAGAGCAAACTGGAGATGAAGATGTGCTGGTGCGTGCCATGTATAAGCAAAGAGAGAAACAGCTTAATGCACTGTGACGCTTCTGCTCAGTGAGCATCACATCTGCATTTTGTGTATTTCTTAATCGCTACAAAACTGATTCCAGCTGTTGTTTGCTTGTAGAAGACAACACTGATACATCTTCAGGTCTCAGAGAGCTGCTGATATTTTCCCCATCCACTAGGTGGTGCAGTTTGGCACAAATCTGACTGAACAGCTCCCCCTTGTGGAAATCCTGGAGTTTGCTAAATGTGAACGAGCGATTGTGAGTGAGAACAAGCCAGTTTCCTGAGGTGCTTAGCATCTTGAAGAATAAAAACTAAGAGGTCTTGTGCCTGTGCTCTCTACTTTACTCTCTGACGTACTTCTGAAAGGATAATGAATCCACACGTGTAAACATGCCCCAGTTTCCGACGGAACAGAAACGTGTGACGTGACAGGCAGGTGTCAATCACTCTTCTAGATCATAGCAACCACTCACCATCCCCCCTCCCCTGAGACAGCGCGCTCTCAGGGCTGGTACCCACAGCGGAATCGCATTGGGGCGTCCTGCTGAGGGAACCATGACAACAAGGGGGTCAAACATCAGCTGCTGGCAGGACACGCTGTTCTGTGTTGGAATATCCTCGTCACTTCTAAATATATATCATATATTTCTTCAGACTGGAGCCACGGGTTTATTTTATGATTAATTTATCTTATTTGTTGTGGCTTGCACATACACTGCAGACTCCATCTTGTCAGGTCTGAGATCTCTCTGTAGCTGTGTCCTCTGTTTCTTTGTGGAGCAGAATGCACACAGAG
Source organism: Chelon labrosus (assembly GCF_963514085.1). Classification (NCBI taxonomy): domain Eukaryota; kingdom Metazoa; phylum Chordata; class Actinopteri; order Mugiliformes; family Mugilidae; genus Chelon; species Chelon labrosus. Next base: position 19,441,504 of record NC_140360.1, on the reverse strand, counting down.
CAGCACAGGAATGTCTCACAAAAGTAGGTCTTTTGCTCTTGGACGGGTTTTGGTATTCAGCTGGAACTAGGTCACAATGTTCACCCCAACAGTGGGATAAGTGGAGCAGGGGAGCAGCAGTGCAGACTCCTCCTCAGCCTGGCAGGAAGTGGACCAGCAGAACACTGTGGCTAATGAGCCTGAAGCATTAACCTTCCCTCTCCTTGACTCCAAATCCACCTGGCTAACCACAACCCTGGAGTGTGCTACATGTGTGCTCAGCACTGTAAAAACATTTTAGGTGTGCTTGATTTAGCATGAGTGAAATGGGCTCGGCTGGAGGTGTGTAACTTCAAGGGCTGTCAGTGTTATAATGGCATTTGGAGATCACAACTCTGAGATAAATAGAGCACAACTTGTGTCTGAGAAAAATATATATATCATTTAAATCCAGGGTGCATGGACTGACCTTTATTTCTTCCTCCATGTCTGACACTCTCTTCTGAAGAACCTGTTTTTCCTGTGAATACAGAGAAACAACTGAAACTAATATACTTTTATGGTCCCGCAGAAACCTAAAGAGGCAAAGGACTATAATTTGAAACAGGCAAGACAATTGGAGAAAATAAAAAGACATCTATCCATCAGTATCAGACACTCACCCTTTTCTCAGATTCATGTACTGTAGATCTTTCTGCTATCCTGTCCTGCCTCTAAATGACAGAGGGGTGATGTTATTGGGAGAAAATATCTACGGGATTCTAATTAACTTTGATTGTGATTACAGGAAAGTAATGCAAATAGCTTAATTTCCACACAAAAGAAAAAGGACGACGGTGAAACAGCGAGATATAAAATTACTGTTTAAGTTCTTTTGGTATTTGTCTCATAGTTTTTTGAAACGCGTTTGAGAGGTATACCTGGGTGACTTTGTCCAGCTGGGAACGTATCTTGGTTAACTCTTGTTTGCTGTCCTGCAACCTGGACTTCAGTTTCTCATTCTCATGCAAAGCATCTGCATACATCTGAAAGAAAAGAAAAGAAAACAAAAAAAGAAGAAGATTAAGAAATACATTTAAATTCTTGGTCTTTTAGTGTCAAAACCTTCATATTTTGATCATCAAATATCTAAATATGTTAACATTATTAAAGGTGAAAGTAAAAAAAACTAACAAAAAAAAAACACATATTATGTGCTACATATCCAAAAATAAACGTTTATAATTGTAATTAATTCAGCAATCCTTTGTGATGTAACAGGAAATTCAAACAGATTTTCTCAAAATTTTGGGATTTTACCTCCCATAATGCTTTGGTGGACGTAAACAGGAAGTACAGTGTCTTGGAGTATCTTGGCTACTTTGATGTAGCTTCGGACTTTATGGCAAGATATAAGGCAAATATGGCGACGTTATAAATATGCCGAATTAAACATTAAGAGTTCTTGTTCGCCGTTCAGCCATAGCTAGGCAGACAGCTATCACTGGATTACTCTGGCAGTGAAGAAAGCCTAAAAATCCGAGGATTCACAGGCAAGTTCTGCAGCTTTAAGGAGCCTCTTCTATACCCAGATAGCCATTACATTTGGCCCGGATCCGTTTTAAGCCCCTTGCCTCCGTTTCTAGCTTAGAGACGTTTTCTGATTGTGAACCAGATCCGTGCCAGATAGAGGTTTCAGCTTAAACATTCTAACTGCCATCAGTTCAGTATTTATATCATTTTACAGATCTGGCCCAGATCACTTTTCCCATAGGTAACCGAAAGACATTAGCTGTGTCTGACACTGATTTGGTCCAGATCTGCAATATGAATCTGAGCCGATACTGTTTTCACATAGGCTACACTGGTGTGGCCCGAATCTGTGATACATATCTGAGCCGATTGCATTTAAAAAAGGGCTAAAAACTGCTCTGGCCCATATCTGCAAAACGGATTTGAGCCAACACTGTTTTGACAGAGACAGATAGCCACTGGACTCTGTAACGGAATAGAGCCGCAACCGCAAAACGATAGAGCCGGGTCTGGCCCGCATCCGCCTCACGGACTCGTTCCTGAGTCCAAATGCACATCGAGCCGAAGCCGTTTCTGGTCTGTTTTTAGGGGGTTGTTGCGGATATGTGCCAGCGCCGATCCAGCACCGCCTGATCATCCCGTTACAGATGCGTAACGGGTGCGTGAAACGATTCCGCCTACCGGAGCTGTGCCGGATGTGTTACGATTCCGCTTAAATCACCACTGGATTGTCCTTTTGCCTTATTTTCGGCATTTTTGTCAGTTAGCATGAGATAAATGCATTGTCATTAAGCTGAGCAATATTATCAGTGTTTAAAAACTATACAGTACATTTTGTGATGCTATAAGGTCCGTTACAGCACAGGTCCGTTTGAGCTCCGTTTTAGGTCCGTTTTACGACAGCGCCCAAAGTGCCAAGTGAACGTTGGGTCTGGCTTGACTGTCGTGTTGCAGATACGGCCCACATCCGTACTACGGACTTCAGCCAGAAGCGCCAAAAAATAATAAAAAAAATATCATCAAACCAAGCTGTCAACGCAGATTTATCTGACCAGCTATGCACACGTAAGTTTTTATGTGTTTATTCTATGTGTTTATTATGTACATCTATTTGTATGTGTTTATTCTAATTTACTATTACTTAAACGTGAAAGTGAAATGCTGTTTGCTTTGTAGATAGCAGTTACAGGCTGTTATTTGCGCACCACGAGTCTGTGTTAGCCGTTTGATGTTAAAGCCGCATCTATAGCGCTACTGCGCTATACAAATAGGCTAGCATGAGTGTTGCACAGAATAGACCCAATTATAGGATAACCGAATCAACTTTTTAATATCATGACATATATTTGCACTAATGTGCTGAATTTTAAAAGGTGGTCTTAGCTTAGGATGAGCAGACGTCCCCGGTTTCAGGGGACAGTCCCCGTTTTTGGTTGCCTCCGGGAAAATACAGAAAAAACTACCTATGTCCCTGTTTTTTGAAGATAAAACTTGTATGTATTTCAATCCGATTGACAGTCAAACTGAAAATGTCCCCGTTTTTTCCAAAATTTTGGGATTATGTCCCCGGTTTTGGTCTCGGACATCTGGTCGGCGGACAGGAGAGGAGGGCGTCAGCAGCAGGAGCAGCAACAGCAACAGCTGCAGCACCCACCTAGTGATTTTGTTTAAGTGCATGTTTTTTGTTTTTTTTTCACGTTGTGTTAATAGCCTGTGCGTTTTTTTTTTATCCATTAATTCTGTGTTTGTTCTCTGTGTTCTGTGTTAATTGTTGACTTTGTTCATGACTTTGTTGTTCGTTTTTTATAATTAAATCTATGAATTCGTGGTCATTAACTCTGTGTTTGTTAACTTTGTTCACGTTGTTTTAGTAGGCTATGCGTTTTAATCATTAAAACGATTTATTTCAGCTATAGCCTATACGCATTGCTCCAACTGAAACCTGCCGAAAATAAGGCAAAAGGACAATCCAGTGGTGATTTAAGCGGAATCGTAACACATCCGGCACAGCTCCGGTAGGCGGAATCGTTTCACGCACCCGTTACGCATCTGTAACGGGATGATCAGGCGGTGCTGGATCGGCGCTGGCACATATCCGCAACAACCCCTAAAAACAGACCAGAAACGGCTTCGGCCCGATGTGCGTTTGGACTCAGGAACGAGTCCGTGAGGCGGATGCGGGCCAGACCCGGCTCTATCGTTTTGCGGTTGCGGCCCTGTTCCGTTACAGCGTCCAGTGTTTCTGAGAAGATTTTTGCAAGATTATTTGTTATGGTATTCGGTATGTTTAGAAAATTCAAGTCGCACTGAATTTAAAAATGTATTTGTCATGTACGAATGTTTAGGTTTGACTTGATTTAGGAGAACTCAAATAAGCAGAAGCAAACAATTTCAATTTCAGTCGTTTTGGGTTTTAATGAATTTAAGCCTTTCTTCTCAGCAGTAGTTGCTCCCACTGAGCACAGCTAATCTGTAAGTAAGAGAGAATTATTTATTTATAATCATTCAACACTTTAGGTGCTTATTAATTGCAAAACATTTCCAAATGTCCAACACTATGCCTATGGTTGTTTGTATGTCAGACACATATATAATAAATGCATAAAAAAGTCTGCAGTATTTTAGTCTGCTGTGCACATTAATGTTAAAAATAAAATGTTTTTGTCAATGATTTAAACAAAAACTGACTTTTTCCCAAATTCCCACTGTTACTGTTCCAGATTTCATATTTAAAATATTTATACCTTAAACAAAGTACTTTTTTATTAGCTCAACCATTCAATTATTAATCTACTTTTAATAGCGTGTTAAATTGTTAGTAATTGTAGAGTATATACTGTTGGGTTCTATTTTATTTAAATCAGGCATTAAAACTCTTTAAAGTATTTTAGATTACCCACAGAAACTTGTCAGATTTAGTACAGAGTAGGCCAGCAACCTCACAGCCTCATATTACTTTTTTTAAAATTCTATTTTAGTTAGACCGAGACTTTATATGTGCAAATTCTGTAAAGATCATATAAAGATTACGATTATTCTCCTAAAGTCTAATTTAATTACTGGAACTATGGAGGAATGTTCCTTCTTCCTATCCAGATGTGATGTTCTTTCAGATGCAGTTGAGGATAAAGTTTACTTGCACTCAAATTTATACCTCCCAGAGCTGGTGCCAAGCTAGAAAGAATGCTCTGAGGCCAGATCTGTGTCTCAAGCACCAATCTTGAGATCCTGCTCCCTGCTAGGAGGGACACTTATCAGTTGTGCCATCTTAATTCTCCTCGATTGAACTGTTCAATAAATGTTTCTGGGTAAGACATGCAAGCCTCCTGAGAGTCCTTCAGCACGAGTTAACATGCTCACAAGACGTCCGCAGCAGGAACATTATAAAAATAGATGCATAAATCAGTCAGACTGTAAGGGAATGTGTTTGTTTAAACAGAAGAAAGACTTACTACCTTCTTATAGTCCTTGCCAGTGGAGTCTTGCTCCTGTCTGTTTAGAGCAGCCAGCCTCGTCTCCCTCCGCGTGTAAGAGCCCGTGCGGCCCGTTGGTTTGTCCGCCGCACTGTCTCCACTGGAGTCATATCTAAGAGGCAGCACAGCTCGTAGTCAATACACAATCATCGATCTTTTAGGCTGCAGACAGTTTATTTTTTAATTTCTTCCAGAAAGTACTGTTCTTTTATACAAGATGTGGGGGAAATGCTAAATCCTTACCTTGCCAGTCTGTCATGCTGAAAAACAAAGAATAAATCATAGTTAGTTAGTTCAGTCACTCAGCACAGCATGGAAACAACACAGTGTACTGAAAGGTCCAGATATATTTGTTTGATAAGACCAAACAAAGACTGTGCAGAGAAATATTTTCCATTCTGAGACTGTAGAGAGCAAAAACAAAACTTCCAATTGAATTATCGCAGTGGCCTGTAGTCCCCGAGGGAAGAAGTGCATGCAGAAGTGAGATATAATTCACCCCAACACTGCACTGACAGGGTTCACACAGGTCAAACTGCCCCAGTGAGCCCTCTTAATCTTTTAGAATAGGCGGCTGCCATGCAAATGCCCTGCAGCATAAAGATGACATGACATCAGGAGTCAAGTATCTCCTGTGTGACGTTCCACCGTCTGACCTCAGACAACAGGCTGATATCGCACTGTCCTGGCAGTTGTTTTTTTATTTTTTTGCTAGTCCAGTCTACACAGCTGCCAAGTGGCCTACTGTGACCACGTTCTGTATTTGCTTCCATTGCACAATAAGGAGTCTGTATACTGTGCTACAGGAGGGGTTGTGTTCTAATTTATGTTAGTCTGCACCCTCCGTGTTTTTTTTTTTTTTAGTACACCATGTGCACTGTATATACACCAAACCAGCCACAACATTAAAACCAGTGACAGAAGAAGTAAATAACATTGACCATCGTGTGTACAATGTTCTGCTGGGAAACGTTTGGTCCTGGCATTCGTGTGGATGTTATTTAGACATGTACCACCCACCTAGACCACTAGACCAACTAGACCAGGCACCCCCACCACATAGCAGTGACACTCCTTGATGGCAGCACAAGGTGTTGACCTGGCCTCCAAATTTACCAGATCCTAAACTGATCAAGTATCTGTGGGATGATCCACAGAGGCCCCTCCCCGAAGCCCATAGGACTCAAAGGACCCCGCTAACAACATTCTGTTTTGCAGAATGTCAGAAGACCCATGTCCATTCTCTGATGAGTCAGAACTGTTCTGGAGGCACAAGGAAGACCTACACACGCTTGATCGATATATTGCCTACATACACTGAACAAAACTGAAACTGATGGAAGGGGTATGAGAGGATGATGAATTTGTGTGTTTGTGATTAATATATGACTGTAAATGAGAGTGAGGGAGAGAAGTGGCCATGATATGAGGTCAGACCGATCCAAGATCTCTGCTGCAGTTTCGTAAACTTTTCTCCTAAATTCAAAGATTTGGAGCAGCTCTCCCGCCGGGGTAAGAAGCCCTTAAACACCTCTGTTTAGAAATGCTTCGCAATAAACATCTTGTGTGGCAGGGTGAGCTGTTACAGACAAGAAACAGATGCAGACACGGTTAACAGAATATTTCAGTTTAGGAGGACAATTTGTTTGAAAAGGAACCCTTACTCCTGCGTACACATTTGGCGAGCGAGGGGATATTTCACGCAGCGTCACAGGAGCTATTCCTCAGCTAGTGTTTACATAACTGAGCCAGCGCTGCCTGTCCTTATGTGGTCATGTGCTTCAGCAGAGCTCTCCAGGAAAAAACAGACCTCTGTGACCTCACATGAAAAAGGGCCAAGGATGGAGGCAAGAAGAGCTCTCACTCACTCTGATCTCTTTGTGCAAAACCGAGGAGATTCCTCAGTCAGATCTGACAGTCATTCGTTAATCAACGGGGTTGATTGGACCCCTGTCTGCATGAATAAATTATAACGAAGCCTGCCAGTCGGGATAGGAACCAAACTATTTCAGGATTATTAGTTCCTGTACGCAAACCTATTTCACAGTAAAGGCTTAGGAAATGGGTGAAATTAGTTTTTTAAAATTTAATTCCAGTGAAATCGTAAAGTTGCCCTGTGGGGATTATAGGACCTGATTTCGTTAAAAAGTGAGTCCTTACACCTAATAAGTGCGTAACATTCACGCTGAACTGAAGCTAGAAATTGCTGCAGAAATTCTGACGGCAGCTGCACAAACTTGATTCTCTTGTTAGAGAAAATGAGGAAGTTAGAAGCAGCACATGTAGTCCGGCGAACAATTTGAGGCCGAACGGATGTAGGAGAAGATGATCGACTGCAGGGTGTTAGATTGGTGGAAACTGCCTCTGAAACAGTGCTTGCTTGAACCACGAAAACTGTGTGAACACAACTGCGTCCAATTTTGTACCTTGCCAACATTGTCGTACACTCTGGCGGGAGTCACAAAAAGCCTGGCTGCATGAGTCACAGTGTGTAAATGATAATATTAACAGTGGTTTGCAGGAGCCAATGAAACCCTCATTAGAGGACTCCCTTTCACCTCTTCCTCCTTCTTCCCTCTTTCTGTCTCAGTATCACTCTTTCAAAGATGACTGGATGACTGCAGCCGGAAACCCTAAGCTACACACACTCCTCCACTCCCTCTTCACTCTTAACAGTGGAACTGAATCTGCACACGCAACCATAAAAAGACGTTTCCACATTCACTCACCTTTTCTTACTTCGGCCTATGCTCATTCTCTTTTAACTCCTTACAGGCATCGCCTATCCATAATGCCCTACATCAAATGGTGGAAGACGTACTCAGATTTTCTGCTCTAACAACTGCATAGAAGTTAACAAGCAGTTTGAATTACTTTTTATACTGTTAGTTACGTCCAGTGGTTCCCAGGCTAGAAGACCACAAGATAAAGTTGTGAAATTATTAATGTACACCTAATTTTTCATTTATTTGGTGGTTTTACGAATTAAACAATTCTACCTTTTTGTGTGCACATGGAACATTTGGTAACAAAAAAATCACTGTAAAAAGCTTATCATGTCTTTTTAATATCAAATGTTAATGTGACACATAACTAGTGTCTGATCCTACAAAATAAATGCGGTGGTAGAAGTCACATGAAACTTCTACTGATTCTGCCTTCAAATGGAACTCCGGACTACGATGTGTGTATACAAAATGACTGGCGTTCAGGATGTAATGTCGCATCACAATTCATGGAAACAAAACAAAACAAAACAAAACAAAACAAAAAAAAACGCAGCCAGGCAACTGTTTGCGTCTGGTCACCAACTGTTTAGCAATGACTACGTACCTTAAAGTGAAGTGCAAAGGAATAATGAAATGATAAGACCACTGGGCACATCATTACATTATCCTCAGAATTATTGCTAAATGAAATGACACTATATCAATTTAACATCTGTATCTATCATTTCAGAAAACGTCAGCTAACACGTCACAGCTCGTGAACTCGGTCTTGTGAATACCACAAGAAGGGGTCTTTCTTTAGGTCTCCTCACATGTCTCCTAACACAACCTTATTTGAAGGTGGCACTAAGTACTTGAGTAAATGCACTCAGTTACATTTCACCACTGTACACGTCTGTCAAATCTTGAGCCATGCACGAAAATGTGTTCCTGTTTATTTGTCTTCCTGCTGCACCCGGGTGTAACACACTATTTTACTAAAGATAATCAGGGACTCATCCAAACATTTTAGCAAGTTCCTGCAAATACTGCATCAACCTGACTCCTCAAGCCTCTGCTTTGAATTTCTCTCCCAGGAAAACTCTGCCAATTCAGATGGGGCTGACATCATGGAAAGCGAGTGCCCGAGTTTCACCGTGGATACAGCGGAGCGACACTGGCGCTTTCTGAAGAGCGAGCGAAAGAATCACGACACGCACCCGGAGGCATTCACTGCTGGGAACCGAGCTGCAACGAGAACATCTGTAGTGTTGCATGACATTACTGTGCGTGTCTCTAAATAGACGGAGTCACGTGTTTTCTCGTTTCTGTCTTTCCCTTTAAATGTGCCTGTCACACAGCGTTCAGCTCAGTCTGATGCACTGACATAAACACAGCAGTCAAACTATGCCCGAGAGAATAAGCCACTTAGACAGAAGAGGAAAAAAAAATTAACAGGAAATTACAGAAGGAATGTTTCAGTCCGAAAGCCTTTTCCAAAATATGTGGTCAGACGCTCAGTGCTTTGGAGCAAACACACGCCTGCAGGTCATGCTGAGATCATGTCTCAATTAGTCATGTGCATGCATGCTACCATGTAGAAATGAGGGAACAACTCTTACCCTGAAATGATTAAAGCAACAGCATATATCTAGATACTTTACTTATTTCCTTGATCAATTAATCAGTTATGTTCTCAGTTCATTATCGTGTCTAAAAGTTAAGTTCTCCGTATAATTTCTCAATTCAAAATGATGTCTTTAAATTCTTTATTTATAGCAACTAATTCTCATGCTGGGGGAGCTGAAACCACAGAATATTTTGCATGTTTGGTTTAAATTTCATGTTTACTTTAGTTATTGGAATCGTTGCAGAAATCTGTCCACATCTACAGAAAATAAAACCCTTTCTTCAAATTTAAAGAGGCGTCTTAGATGACTCTCATACAACCAAGACATAGGGATATTAATGATATAGACAGCTTCATGAAAAGAAATGATTTGCCTTGCTTTGCATTTGACAGAAGTTTAAAAAGTAAACATAACCAGGTCAAGTCTGATCTGTTGTACATGTTTGATAGTTTTTTTAAGAAAAGCTTACTCTGTAGTTTTTCTCTGTAGGGGACGGAGAGGACGGCGGGGACTCTGTCAGTGATTTCCTGGTGCGAGCCAGGTCCTTGGTGCGTGGGTAGTAAGATGACATCTCCTTCCTCGACCCCGGACACGCAGGTCAACCTTTACTGTAACATTCACCTAGGCCGCCGCCAGATAACAGCTGCAACGGATGCACAGATTCCCTCAAGCAACAGTGACGCGGCTGTCCATGACTGCGCTGCAGGGGAATCCTCGGCAACAACAGGTGAGTGTGTGTTTGTGTGTATCTACGTGTGTGTGTGTGGTGTTTCAGTCTAGCCTCACACTCCCATGACCTGGAGAGAGCTACGCCTAAGTTTGGAAGGATTTCGGACGTACGGTCACGTCTTCTTCAAAGCCCAGGCAGTTAAGCAACAATCAGATAAAAATGCAAAGAGCAACAAAACAAAATAATCTCTGTAGATCACAAAAACAGAGAAAACAAGTGTTTAACAAGGAAGGCAAACAAATGATTATCCCTTGTCTCCGCTCTGTCAGCAATGAGATCCCGTATGAAATGTAAAAAAAAAAAAAGAAATGTCCAGAAGAGCACAACCAAGAGAGAAAAGTTTGTGCTGCCTCTTCCTGTGTTTCCCAAAGTTATACACTCTCTTGCCATCTCCCTCCCTCTCTTGCTTTCTCTCCCTCCTTCTCCCTTCACTGTTTGGTCACCCTCCCGGTCCCTCCACTACCACCCCCCCCTCCAATCCCCCCCGGCCCCCTGCCTCTCCCAGCTCTCTTCAGCTTTGGCAGCTTTCTGTGGCGGCCTGCCAGAGGCTCTGCTATGGACGGACTCGGCACTGAGGGCTAAAATTGTCCAGTGATGTGAACAGGGATAAGGGGAGGTGGAGCACAAAGCAAGAGAGAGAGAGAGAGAGAGAGAGAGAGAGAGAGAGAGAGAGAGAGAGAGAAAGAGAAAGAGGGGAGTGAAGAGTCGGGGCTGCAGCAGTTTGTGTCCTGGAAGGTCAGCACACAGTACTACCTGAGGAGCCATCAACAACCGTGAAGTGCCAAGTAACTGTGCACCCTGCAGCGAGACCAGGAGGAGATGTTGTTAGTGTGAGTGCTACATGGTGTTAGCACGGGGCTCTTATCTCCTCCGCCTAAAATCTATTACGTCTCGCTTTAGCCCTCCAAGATTAATAAGAAAAAAATCTGTTTTATTGCACAGCTGTGCTGACTTTATTTTGTATGTAGGCACAGGTTTATAAAAATGTTGCTGTTCCATCTCTCTTCACAGTCAGTTATGTCAGAAGATTGATGACTTTCTCATGTTTGTATGAAGCTGCAGCCAGCCGCCTGTTAACTTGGTAAACAGACTTTAAGCAGGGAAAAACTGGTAAAAAAATCTTTCTATCAACCTCTAATTAATATGTTAACAAGTTATGAAATTACAAGCAGCCGTGCAAGTTCAAAACACATTTTTTTGCAGGTTAAACTAATTTAGTGATGCCAGTCTAACTGCTTAACACACTAAGTTAACACTGAACACTAAAAACAGACCCGCAAAACTCCCTTACTTTCTTCCCATACTCCGTCCAAGCCGGATCACTACTATCTTCCTTTTATAGTGAGGTTCGCAGCGCTACGCTGTTCCTAAGCTCCCTCATCTCATCCCTGCTCAGGGCAAACAGACAGGAGGGAAGATAAGACCGAAAAGAAGTGAACTGAAACAGGGGGTGACGATGGAAAGACAGAGAGGTGATCAGGTTGAAAGGAATACTCCACACACACATAATATTCAGGTAGAGGTGCTCCCTCACTCCCCAGGTACCACTGCTTAAGCTCTTCTTAAAAGGTTAGTGCAGACAGCTTCGGTTCCTAAGCTTTTAGCATCGGTGATACAGTGATGTATGTCGTGACAGATGGTTTAAAATAAACCCAATGAACAGTAAGTTTCCAAAACTGAACTTGGAGTTCATATTTATCTTGTAGAATCGGATTCAACAATTTCCATTTGGGATATTACGCAGCGAATAAATGCCTACCAGAGAGCACCTGGAGCAAATGCGGAAGAGGAGGAGGATGACATTTCTTAATCCCCTCTAGCTTAAAGTGTGCAGAATAGAGACTGGCTGCTGATGTATTCTTGCTAGTTGTCACCAAGTAGCAGAGTTTCTTGCTCCGCACCTGTCTTTTCCTCTGTTGTTCACGGGGGGAAAAAATGTGGAAAGATCTGTTCAGATCATCACGGAGTCATGCAGGGGTCAGCTCCAGTGATAGGCAGCCTGTCATGCTTCTAATGAAACCTTGCTGCTCTTTATGATTATCACAGACAGATATAGTCCTCTCGGTAACGCTAAGAGACTCTCATGTTTCTAACAGATCCCTGTTTCGGATTCCAGAACGGGGGACAGCTGAACCGCAGACCGGGAGTCAACTCACAGAGAAATCACTTTCCATTCACACTATATGACATGTAGGACATCTATAATCAGCTATAATCTCCTTGACAAAATCTTTTAAAAGCTTATAATTTCTCTTCTCCTTTCATTTTGCTATCTATTTTAATCTTTTGTCTCAAGACCCAAATTAGTAGATTATCTCCTCTGCAACATAAGATGGCAGATTGCAAGGAATTAGTGGTGAGGTTCATGGTCGGGTTGTTTCACACACACTGGTGGGGAGAACAGTTTCATTTAAGAACGTGAGAGAGGGAGAAGAGAAAGTCAATCCCTCTGAATCAAAGGCTGAGACGAGGCAGAGAGCGTCTCAGTTTTGCCCAATATGGTATGGAATGCTGAGACACCTCCGCCATGTGATGTGAAGAAGCAAAGGGACTTGGAGAGGGAGCAAGGGGTGGTAATAGTGGTGGGGGGTTTCCGTCTTCCCGGTCTGCCCTTCTTTGAGATATTAACCAGCTCTTCTAGTTAAAAGATTCTCAGAACACAGGCTTCGTGGTGATTGCAGTGCATGTTGAAGTGTTGCGTCAGAGATCAGAGCGGAGCCGCCTTTGAAGCTTACTTAGCTTTCGGGTGAGGGAGAATCAGCATGTCAACATGAAACAATGCACCTAATGAATATTGACTACCACAGAGCAATATCGTGGAATGAGAGATTTTCACCTGTGAAGTATTCAACACCTGAGAGAGCTTAAATATATCACGACCACACACGAGGTGTTCTCATGGGATCCCTGTGTATTGAACTGTTATTTGCAGTGAGTGTTCTTCTGAGAAAACTAGCTGTAAAAAAAATTATTGGACAATCCTTTGGCTCCATCTAGTGGATCAAAATATACTGAGAAATCTCTGCAGCTGTCTGATTATAATTTAAATAAAAGAGCATGAAGTTTCCCACATACCTCCGCCGTGTAGTCTAAACCTTCACAGCTTTGGCGTCTTATTTGGTGCTTCGTGGCGAAGGTTAGCTGCGCTGCATCTTCAACCAGGTTCTGGTTTTCATCTTTCCAAAATCTCTCAGAAACTCAACATGAAGTTGAGAGGAAGAGGAAGCGTTGTCGTTATTGTCACGTTATTTCTGTTTCTCATAAGAGAAGATGAACTTATCTGTAGTCTAAATGAACCAAACTAAAACCAAAACTTAAAAACACTTGATAGCGGATTAAATAATTTCTTGCTCTGTGCAATAACAACGACTTTCTGTATTTTTGCAGTTTGTAACAAAGCATAGCTTAACACAACACTTATTTACATACATAAGTTCAGTCAATCTCAACGTAACACAAATTTAAAAAATGTTTTTCCTACCACTGAAGGAGCTGTTGCTGTAAGCCACACCACAGGATGATGCAGCAGCAGCCAGATATGACAGGTTAGGAGACTCTGCAAGAGTTTCTAACTTTGGATCAATGTTCCCTTCCTGTACATGAAAAACACAGTGATTTAAAATGTTGTACAACATCATAAGTATCATATAAATTTAGAAGTTAACCACTTCTATGGAAAAAAACAAATAACTGAATAACCCTCTATATGTTTGAATGAATAATTTTTTGGTGACCTCGTCCAATTTCCTCCATTTCAGACTGATCTCGGCTGTTTCCTCCGCGTGGCTAGTCTGAACTCTGTCATCTGTCAAGCCTTTCCTCAGACAGGACCTGTCATCCGGAGAGCCTCCTTCCTCCTTCTCTCTGTCTTGAAGAGGCAGACTGATAGTCTTCTGAGCTTCTTTCAGGTCTGTCAAAGTCACACCCTGCAGGATATTCAGGGAATAGCTTCACATCTGGTGAAACATAATCTATTGAAGCCTGAACTTGCGCGAGGCGTTCGGGTTTTACCTGCGTCGACCTCCGAGTTTGTCTGGCGTGGCGAGACTTGGCTTTCCTTTGAGACTCTGCTTCTTCATCCCTGACCGGAGTCAGATACAACCTGTGTCAGTAAAAAACACAAATGTGTCTGTGTGTCTAAAAACATTAAGTACAAAAGTGTAAAATACATTTTCCAATCAGGGCAAATTAGGAAGAAACAATGAAATGATGACAACAATAGTTATCGTCAATAAAAAGACTGAAAGTTCAATCAACAATTATAAAACCACGCAAAGAACGAAATAAAAAATGCATCAAAAATAAAGAAATGAGTAAGAAATAAAGCAGGTCAAGAGTCAATTACAATCACAAAGTTACCGAGCAGCAAGCAAGCACAGTATAAACTAAAATAATGACGGCCTCAAACTGAGACAGTCTTTCATGGAGCCCATAGACTGTTGTGCAAAACACCTAATCCCCAAAACTGCTTCCTGGACCCCGCATGTGTGGTTGCCCACTGCTCCCCTGTGCTCACTTCTCTTTTCGTATTTAATCATAAGGTTAATTCAAATGTGACATAAATTAAGGAATACAATTTGTTTATTTATAATCATTATGGGTCGTGCATTATTGAATTAAGTAATGATTCACAGGTAGTGTTTGTAATGTTGTACTTTAGGTGTCACAAAAGCACCTAAAAACACCTGAAATGCAGCAAGCATGCTCATGTATAGATTATGAATTATTATTATGATTTCCAATAATTTAAACAACATAACTTCCTCATGTAAATCTTTTATTCTGACCTCATGCTGAATCAGCAAGCTTGGCCTGCTATTAATCTGCACCCTTTTGAGTAATCTTTGCCAGCATTATGCAGCTCTCTGAAATCCTTCTTCAATAAGAAATAAGTACAATTTAAGGAAGCGAGCCTCTCTGAAGACATGCAAGCACGACTTCTGCCCGTGGCTTCACAGACACAAACAAAGAGCTGAGCAAGCAACAGTGGAGAGGCTCATGTTTTAGCCCCAGAGCTGCTCGCCCCTCCTTTGCTACGCTTTTACTGGTATTGATCTCTCGGCTGTGGAGTCACCCTGAATCTTGACTGAGATTCATTCGGCTGGTCAGCAGCACGCTGTATATCATGTACAAAGCTTTGAGATGTGGGCTCCATGACTGCACACAGATTCTAGACTCATACCGTTAATGATAAAGTAGAATTATAACAAAAGAACAAAGTAGATATTTTGACCCATCCAGTCAGATTAATAATTGTATAGTTTCATATTTCAGTTTATCAGTCAGTTTTGTCCAACGCCATTTATCCATTTATAAGAACTTGCTCCTCTTAAGCCACATAACACAACATTTATAATAAACTGGCCAAAGTAGTTGCTAAGAAAAACAGCTTTGAGACAACAATTACTAATACATTAAAAAAAAAAAGCAAACCAACTAGATCAAAGACAATAACTAATGTTCAGTCCTCTAACTATCTCCAAGCTCACATTACATCAGTCCTAATAGGCCTGCAGCATCTGGACAGAACATAGTTACTCTCCATTAGGATGACAAAACGCCCACATGTCACACTAAAAAAAATCTGAAAATGAAAATTGGCAAAATATGAATCCAGGAATAGAACAGAATGACTCAGGCCCTCTGATACTTACCTGGGAACAAATGCTTGCATGGTCCCTGTGGAAGGTCAGAGACTGAGGCACCGAGACACTGCAGCAGTGATGAGTTGGGGAGGTTGGAGAAAATGAGGCGAGAGTGGAGAGAGAGAGAGAGAGAGAGAGAGAGAGAGAGAGAGAGAGAGACTTCCTGTCTGAGTGATGCATACATAATCAATTCAGACTTTCTGTTGACCAGGGTCTGATGCAAGCAACTTTATGTACACTTCAGTTCTACATGTGAGCTGCAAACACATCCAAAATGGCTTACTGTACTTAAACACGGAATTATTTTCAGCACAGAATTATTGTAGCAGAATGAATTGCACTATACCTGATATGTATGAATGTGTATGAAGCATGTCAGTTTAGAGATCCTTTATATACACTGATGTGGTGAAGTAAACATACTGTACGTTTGTATCGATGCGAAGAAAGGCAGCTGGACGTGATTGGTTCCTTGATGATGTTTCATCACTTATCCAAGAGGCTCTTTCAGCACTGGCAGAATTTAATTAGATCTGAAGGGATGTTAAAGTACAATATTTCCCTCTAAACTGTTGTACATAGGGGAAAACTAAATGCTCACTTTAATATTACTCTTTATTATTTGTGCCATATTGTAATATATACCGATCAAGCATAACATTATGACCACTGACAGGAGCAGTGAATAACATTGACCATTCATTCATTCATTCATCTTCTGTACCCGCTTATTCCTGTTAAGGGTCGCGGGGGTCTGCTGGAGCCTATCCCAGCTGTCATCGGGCGAGAGGCGGGGGTACACCCTGGACAGGTCGCCAGTCTATCGCAGGGCTAACATTGACCATCTTGTGACAGTCCAGTGTTCTCCTGGGAAACATTTGGACCTGGCATTCATGTGGATGTCACTTAGACATGTACCACCCACCTAGACCAGACCAGGCACCCCCACCCCATAGCAATGACACTCCTTGATGGCAGCAGCCATCCCCAGCAGGATGCAGCCTGACACAGACACACACACAAAAATGGTTTAGGAACAACTCAAAAAACATGAAAAACAGCACAAGGTGTTGACCTGGCCTCCAAATTCACTAAATCCCAAACTAATCTGCAACAAGCCTGATCCACAGAGCCTCCTCCCCTCAACTGATAGGACCCAAAGCCCCCCACTAACAACATTCAACAGGACACCCTCAGAAGGGCCATGTCCATGTGTCAGAACTGTTTTGGAGACCTACACAATATTAGGAAGGTGGTCACAATGTTATGTCTGATCAGTCTACTGTATAGTACAATACTCAGTGTATTGTTTCCCTCTAAATAAAAACGCATAAATCAGTTTCTTTTTAATTATTTCTTTAGAAGTGAGTACTAGCTTTTAGCAAACAAGTCTATATTAACTATTCACTGCACAATCAGGACTTCTTCTAAATAAATCAGTGCAGTAATGTCGGTACGTGTCACACAGTGCAACATGGTGGCTCAGTTTTGTGCAGTAATGGAGCACTATGGCACAGAATAATACCTTCACTATAAGAGGAAATGCAACAGCACCCAACGTAATGAATGTGACACAACGGCAGAGAATCAAGTTTATTTCAAAACCATGACAATACTGACAGTAACCACTGCCTTGACACAAACAGTGCAGTGAATATCAGTATTAGTAAAAATGCACAGCAGAGCCTAAAAGTCTTACTGCACTACCAAGAACTCTGTTTAATCGCTTATCAGAAAGATACTCCACATTTGTAAAACACGAATAACATTTTTTTATTTATTTTTTTATTTTTTTAAAACAAGTGTGTAACAGACATCTGTAACATCTCTGTACTCTGGGTAGCAGGGATTGCTTTACTTGAAGATTCACATTATTAGAGTTAAGTCCTCCTATGTGGCCTTGTGTTCCCCTCAGCAGGGTAGAGAATGTGGAGGTAAACCGTCTCTCTTGGCTCATGCTTCAGGTTTCTGACTCCTGGAAGTAGTTTGGATCCGTGTTTAGAGTCCTGCTACAAAACAACCGAAAGCTCCAAAGTCTTACTCAGCAGAGTTAAATGGTATTTCTGTTTGATCTTGTGTAGCTCAATCTGTGCACATGAATTTCTGCTATTGCTCGAGTTTTTTTTTTTTTTTTTTTGTACACTAACCCCTCATGTGGCTCTTTCCTCAGTTTATTTAAGCTGGATCTGGAAATAGCTTTTAAAAACAACTACCTTCAGTCTTTTGACTCATCATTTTGGCCTGAAACTGAATACTGACTCCTGTGCACAGTTTAGATCGGATTGATGTTTTTGGACTAAAGTGATTTGATTTCCTCCACTTGCATACTGCTACTGACTGATTTACAAATGTTCATTTAGCTTCTTTTCAGCTCTCCATCCATCTGGAAAACAATTTGTCCCTGAGGTCCCTGCAAACTACATATTCTTTCCCAAAGTTAATGCATAGATTATTTGCTGTTATTTGTTAAAGACCTTCAAAATAAAATGACGTATTTTTGCATATAAAGTTGTGGATCAGTGATGATAAAACCAAAAGGTTCTTGGTAGAGGGCTCAAGCTTTCCGACCATCCTGTATCCGACAATACTGCTAAAGGAGTGTTGTGTCTGGCTGGAATTGTAATCAGGTCAAAAGTGCAAAAAAAATAAAATAAAATAAAAACAATGAGTCAAACTATAACAAGAGAGCATCCAGTTTTAAAGCACTCAGCCACAAATATGTACTTTAAAAAGAAAAGAAAAGTTTAATAACTATGACACCAAACATTAAGGAATAAATTTTCTTGATTATCTAATCAAAGAGGCTTTTCTTCTTCTTCTTCTTCTTTTTTTTTGTAGGCGCTATAGTTGGCAGTTCTGCCTGTGTAAACATGTAGGACACTTAACTTACTGCAGCTGTTTTTGTGATACATTTCAAGCAGTGACACTAAAAAAAACAAAACACATTAATGTCACAAAGACAGGTGTTACTTATGGCTTCAAGTGCATTGATTGAAACAGTATATGCGTTGGCTTCTTGTTATGTCATTGGCTTTTTGTTTTTCCAGTTCATGGCAGAGCGTGACCTCGACAATAAAGTGAGTAATGAAGAGTGGAAAACTCTGTCGATTTATGGATTAAGGCGACTGAGGTTGTTATTGGCAGGTAAACCCTGAATGACCCATTTTTCTTGCTTAACAGCCATCTTAGATTTTGAGGTACAGGTTTCGGCTCCAGCATGGTGACTGAATTCTTCTGAGGAGTTCGGCCTTTCGGAGGGCGACCACGTAGTGAATGCTGCACCTAAACAACAGCAATCAGTGATGCCTTTCTACAGTATTTGTCGTATTATAGACTGTGTTTGTCTGAGAAAGTTTCCATTCTTGAAGGATATGTTTGCTGCTTAAAAAGTCTGATCCAGTGACTCTGTGAAAAATATTAAGAGGGATATGAGTGTATTAGAACAGTATAATAATAATAATAATAATAATAACAATAGATGTAAACCAAGACATTTATAGAAAACAAAACTTACATTTGTCCTCTTCTAATGACTTCTCTTCTTCGTCATCCTCCTGTGGCTCCTCTTCACTGTGGTTCTCCTCTTCAGCTGCTACATCCTGCTGTTCCTCCTCCTCTCCATTAAGTTGCTCCTTCTCGAGCAGTGACTCCCCGATCTCCTCTTCTGCTTCATTATTTTCTTCCCCTGCTGCATCTTCTCCCTCCTCCTCTCCTGTTTCGTGACTCTCATCTTGGACGGGCGACTCCTCCAGAACTTTCTCTCCTTCAGACAACTCCTCTTCATCGGCTTTCTGGTTCTCCTCTTCGGGTGTCTCCTCTTCTGCACTTTGTCCGTCATCCTCTGTTTGTCTTGCGTCTACTCCCTCCTTTTCTGCCTCCGCCTCCTCCTCCTCTATAGGAATCGTTTCTTCCGTCACAGAGTCCTCCGGTTCGACAGGAGCCACAGGTTCTCCTTGATCAATTGCTTCTATTCCTTCTTCTTCTGGAGTAGATGATGCTTCTTCTTCTGCTGCTGTTGCAGCTGCCTCTGCTTCAATAGATGCCGTAGCTGCCTCTTCTTCTTCTTCTGCTGCTGTTGCTTCCTCTACCGTTGATGCAACTGCTTCCTTCTCAGCTGCTTCATCTTCCTCTTCTTCTTCAGTGGCTTCAGCTTCAGCTTCCTCTTCTTCTTCAGTTGTTTTATTTTCCTCCTCTTCTTCAGTTGCTTCAGTTTCCTCCTCTTCTTTAGTTGCAGCAGCTTCCTCCTCTTCTTCAGTTGCTTCAGCCTCTTCTCCTTCAGTCAGTGCAGCTCTTTCCTCCTCTTCTTTAATTGCAGCAGCTTCCCCCTCTTCTTCATCTCCTGCAGCTGCCTCTTGAGTTGTAGGAGCCTTTTCCTCTTCTGTCTGTTCCAGAGGCTCTGCAGGAGGTTGAGTGTCTTCCACCAGCTATGACAGGGAAAGCAATTTTAGATAATGTCAGACAGGAATTTAGTGGTCGGCTAGCTGTACCTCCAGGTGTCTCAGTAAATTTGATAGGTTTGAAATGACGCACAAAAGACTGACCTAGTATATATGAATTTGTAAGTGCAGATAGGAAAGCGTTAGAGATTCAGCACCAGGCAATTAGCTGCTTCAAATTAATGATGATAAAAAATCTAATTATGCTTCCCTATGGGGCACACAGTGAACAGAAATAGTAAAGAGACCATGTGACACGTGTGACAGTGTGTGTGCTGAGGCATGTCGGGGCATCTTCTGCCGTTACTGCTCAAGCACAATTATGCACAACTGCTTGTCAAATACGTATTTTTATATCTAAAAAGAAGTCTTTGATATAGTTTATACACCTAGGGTCCTCATTTGATTAGATATTTAATATTTATTTTGTATGAAGAGAAACTTAATGCAGTATGGTTTAAGACCTCTGATTTAGTAAGACTATTTTTACTTGACTGGATAAGAAACATCTATATCATATTAATACTACATGATAGTAAAAATGTAAGGCAGAGAATTTCACCAGGTTTTGCACATTTGTGCCAGTGATTTTAAGTCCACATACAGCAATGTAGGGGCTGCGTGAACCAATAATCACAGATACTCACTATGGCGTGGTTTGCCCTAACCAAATTGATTAAACCGTATCAGACTGAGTGAGTGGCATTTTAGCTGGATTATCAGGCTAAATCTGGTTGGCCGCGACACACATGTTGGTTACCTTGGTAACCTGGTTCTGTATGTTCTCCAGCTGAGCCCTGAGTTCAGAGTGCAGACTCTGAGCTGCTGAGTTCTGATCCCGCAGACTCTGACGTACCGTATTCAGCTGCTCCTCTACACTGGCCTGCTGGAGCCGCTGGGACTGTTCACTCTCAAGCAACTCTCTGAAAGACAGGAGACATTCATGGTAAGAAGTGAACATTGAGATTCAAATTGTGCTTTTTTCAGATTTTACACTGTTGAAAAAGTGTTAGATAATAATAATAATAATAATAATAAAGTATTCATTGTTTAGTTCCATGAAACCTAAATTCTTACTGGCAGAAGACCCCAATGGATTCATTACATTATTCAAGCGCGACATGGCAACAACAGCCTGTGAACCACATTTCCCTGATGTTTACATTAGCTTCAAAGAGTACCCATTTTACATACAGTACAACAGATATTTTGCAGAAACACTTCAGCTCCAAAACTCATCAATACAAAGGAAATGTTTACACAGATCAGGACAATCTCACAATGTGAAGATGAGGCATACCAGCACTGGTCTGGAGTAACACAGGGACGCAGACAGTGGCAGCTAAGAGGGCTTTGACAAAGTCAACATAAAGTTATGGGTCAGAGGAGGTGAGCTATTTTCTGCTGCTCAAAATCTGCCGTTTTTTTTTTTTTTGTTTTCCCACAACCTACCTGACAGTAGCCATCTCCATTATGCTGGCCTCCAACTGAGCCTGATAGGTTTCCAGCTGGTCCTTCAGTCTGAGCACCTCAGCAGCCTGTCCTTCCAGGGTGGTGCTCAGTGCGCCGACTTGTCCAGCCTTCTCCTCCAGCTTCGACTCTGCTTCCTCCAGGCTCCAGCTCAGCACCTCAACCTTGTGGGATAGGTCACCGGTCAGCGTGGCCAGACCCTGCACCTGATAACTGACATCATCGAACTCTTCACTCTTCCCCTTCAGCATGCTCTGCAGCTGGCTCAGCTGCTCCAGAGACACTGTGGCGTGCTGCATCTCTGCCAGGCGGGTTTTCATCTCGGTGTGGAGTGACAGCACCTGAGCGGGGAGGTCGGACGTCTTGAGCTGTTCGGCTGTAGCCAAGGCCATGTCCACCTGTTTCTGGGCCAGTGCATAAGAGTCCTCGAGGGCATTCAGGCGGGACTCCACACTCTCGGAAAAATGCTGCTGGAGCAAGACACAGGAGTCAAGCCGAGTGACTATAATTCACTGAATTGGTGCTTTGATAGTCTATTAACTGTAAGTGCACTCCAAAACTATGTAATGTATTATGGTTTACGCTGTTAGTGGAGTTCTATTTAAATTTTCTGTGGGCTTTACAGCAATCAACGACATTGCTTCCACCATTGTAGGGTTTAGAAATACAAGTAACACTGTCCATAAATTAGATAAACAACCCCAATCAAGTCTATATGCTCAGGCCCAAGGCTACTAATTTAGTGCCGCAGCAGCATTCATGTTTCAGAATCATTTTTTAAAGGCTTGTTTAATCACGTCTCCTGTCAATAAACCAAATGCTTGGAAGCACGATATCTGTACTATCTTGGATTCTGCCACACCAAAATCTGAACTTTAAGCAAATAGTACAGGTTTGATCATGTACATTTTTCTGTCCATAGCATTCAAATATGTGTTCATTTGTTCACTGATGAACACAAGTATTTAGTGCTCACACAGAAACTATTTGCCCAGCAAGACTGAGCAAGCAGGGCTGTTTCACGTGTAAAGTTTTTGCCACATGGACTGAAGGTGGAGCTGAAGTATTTGAGAAAAAAAAAATCTGCCTGTCCACCAATAGGTGCATTCAGCAGATTAAAAATAGTTGGAAAACTATGTTCTTCACACGTACACATGGACCTCAGTTTGCAGTGACATAACAGGCTCAATCACGCTGATGCATTAACTAGAAGCAATTATTTTTCAGAGTAGTCACACACTCGTGGACCCTTTCGAATGAAGTAAACATGACTTTCTGTTCTCCTACAATCTTCCAGAGGGCCTGTAAACAGCCGCTGAACTGGTGTTGTGTGTCACAATCTAAATTTAGCTTTATTATTATTTTGGCAGCATCCTCTGCACCACTTTGGAAGCATGTTTCTGACTGGTATTATACTACGTTTGACACTGAAAATATTAAATATACACACACATATATATATATATATATGAGTCAGTGGAAAAGTCAAAGTTTCTGCATTAGCAGGTCAAGAATAATCCTCATTACAAACGTGAGCAGCTGTGTGCATGTTTTGTACTCACTCCAGTGAGGCTCTTGGCATTTTGAAATCTGATAGAGGCCTGCACTCCTTAACTTTCAATGCTTGCAACTGACAAGTGCACATGTACCATGTGGTGGGGCCTTTTCTTAATTTGTTAAAGAGTTTGTTTTAATTATAAGCGAATAAAAATTAAGATTTATTCTTATATTAGCCATCAGATAAGGGTTGCATTGATGGCTGCAAGCTCAGGAGACATATTCTCACACTTCACTATATCAGGTCCTTACCTTACTATCTGACTGTCGCATTTCTTCATGGGAGGACTGCAGTTTCACTATCTTCATCTGCATGCCCGTGAGATTGTCTGTTAAGTAGGTTAAAGTTTGATGCTGCTGGAAACAAAACCATGCGCCAGCGGCTCCGCCAATTACAATCATCCCAAGTAGAACCAGCAGAAGAGTGTAGTTATTCCCTCCAGGGCGAACTTCTGTCTCCATAACTTCATTTTTGAAAAAGTTGTCTTCATGTTTGTGGTTGCCTTTCCCTTTCCGATGTTTGGCTGTCATTTTTTTTTCTTTTTTTCTACAAAGGACACAATGTCCCAGCCAGGCGGAGAGGTGATATTCAAAGAGCCGGTGGGTCAGAAAGCCTGGATCGCGGTGTGAGCGGTGATTGACTTCAGATGGCTCCTTTAAGCGGCGCTGCGCAAATCGACCCGCTTCCAATCACCGCTCAATAAAATAGAGAGGCTGCAGGGAGCAGTGGATGAAGAGGCAGGGCTGGAGATGAGAGAGGGAGGCGTGGATTGTAGGTAATGTGCTCGTTCATTCAGGAAGAACAAGGAGGAGTGGGGGCCGGGCTGCCACCGGGAGTGGCTGAGCCCCAGATACCATGTGCGCTGCTGTCATCTAATAGAAAGACTGCACGTCTGCTGTGAGGCTACTGTGCGCTATTTTTTACTGCAGCTGTGGCCAGAGCTGCATGTGGCCTGCAGCCACGACGCTAGGAATATTCATTTTTAAGTATCTTATTCAGCGTTATGATCAGACTTTGGAAAGTGCACATTTCTGTTAAAGGTCACATTCACGTTTGTATGATTCAGCATCTTCTCAGCCTTTTCAGTTTTGTTTCAATGTTCAGTCTCAGTGTGAAGGGTCCAGTAAAACTCCTCTTATATCTTTATGTAGTTCTTTTTATTGGATTATTATTACTGGTGCTGCATTAGTCACTTTTATATTGTCATAAAGTAAACTAATCTGCACATGCAACATTAAGACAAAGTGCTTTATACAGTTTTCTACTGCAACTTTTGTATTTAAATTCTATCTTTACAAAAATGTTTTTGTAAAAGTGCATTTAGTAAAATGTATTGCATTCTGAATAAGTTATTTAAATATTCACCTATCCTTTGAGATGCATGAGCGTAAATAGATTTTTTTTAACACATTTTTTAAATATATCTATATATAGATTCATGTGTTTTTGACACAATTTTTATTTTAACTCTTTACCAGAACATGCTGAAGTCACCATTTTGTAATGCACATTAACTTAAAACGCAGACTCTCAGATTTAATTTGCATTCAAATTGGTGGAAAGCTGTACTAATAGCAACCATATTTACACACCATTTTCAGGGGCTAAGAAGTGACAGTTGTCTCCACTGAAAGCTGTTTCATGGTTGGGAGTTTATTTCAAAGTCTGGTATGCTGTGAAACCACAACATGCATTTAAAGGAGCTCTCAATACAAGCTAAACAGACCTTCGGCTACAAAAACAAAAACAAATCCATCAGAAAGATTGGAACATTCAAAGAACATGAGACCTTGTTAACTTGTTAACTATAACTTAAATAAATATGCTTTAATAACCAGCTAAAATAACAAAAGAAAAGTTTCAGTGTCCATATAGACCCAACTGTTGTATCAATGTATCGACAATCAACAATATCCCAAAACACTGTTACTTCCATGCCACGATTTCCTGATTGGAATCACTGGACACACTGGAATAATTCTCAAAAACTACAGAAATGCAATGTTTTAACAGTTAAAATGTTTTATTTTTCATCCCAGTAACTGTCCAACACAGCAGTGCAGCAGGTACGTGATTTCCAAGCAGCACAACCACTTCAATCAAGAGACAGCAAATCTTTATAAAGCGTGTTGTTCATATAACACTGGGATGTCCTTAGTTTCTTCACTCTGCATGAAAAAAAGACAAAATGAATTAGCGTCAATTATTCCACCCAGCTTTTAATTGTAGGTGTTGTTTTCCTACTCGCCTCTGACGCTGAGCATGGTGGAGCATTCAGCTCGTCCCAAGCTGTTCTCTGCGATGATGGTGTACTCTCCCATGTCTTTGGGACTCACGTGGAGGATTGCCATGGAGCAAACTCCACAGGTGTTCGAGATGTAATAGTTGGTGTTGGTGTTTAGACTGATGTGATTTCGGTACCACGTGATGCGAGGTTTGGGGTTTCCCTTCACTGCACAGCTCATATAGCATTCATAGCCTTTGGGTGCAGTGTGAAGCTTCAAAGGTACAATGAACGCTGGAGCACATTGCAAATCACGGTCCCTTGTGGTCGGGACACTTATCACCAACTTTTCTACATTAGAGGAGACACATTATGATTATATTTTTCAGGAAAAAGTGACTATTTGAAATTTGAGATGCATGAACAAACCTTTCTTCTTCTCCATCCCCCAGGTCGGTGACTCTGAGGGCGCAGATATGCCCATGTCATTTTTGGCATAGACCCGAAAATGATATTCCCTCCCGAGCATGATGTTGCAGACTGTGACCTTGTTGTTGAAGAGTCTGTCAGCCACGGTGGTCCATGAGTGCTTTGTGGAGTCCAGTTTGGACACAGTGTAGTGGAGGCGGTCATCGCGCTTCTCATCGGGGGAAGGGTCCCAGGTCACTGTCACAGTGCCTGGTACGTTTTCTTCCAGCTCTACTGGTCCAGGAGGCTTTGGATCGTCTGCAAACACAGTCAGATTTTTCTTGCATCAGATCCATTAATGGAAAAATAAAACTGATGTCACAAAAGAAAAAAAAATTTTAGTTGATTTGAGTTTTACCTGTGACCCGGACCTCTGTACTGAATGTCTCCTGTCCCGCAAGATTCTTCACCAGAATGGAGTAGATGCCTGAATCAGAGCGCTCGGAGGAGGGAATGAGCAGCTGGGATGAGCCGTCAGAGTTACTGATTGTAACCCGCTTTGTGACCGGCACATTGTCCTTTAGCCACATGATCTCTGGTCTTGGGGATGCCTGTTACAAAAATACATATAATAGTCATCTCTACTGTATTTCAGGTGCATGCACTTTCCTTTTGATTCCTGTCATGTTTCATTTTGTGTTTACTTCAGATGGTAAAATATAAATCTCACCTCAAAGTTTACAGTGATCCTCACAGAGTTTCCCGCCTTCACCACCACAAAACTCTTCATCTTGTTATTTGTGAACTTTGGCCTCACTAAAATTATGAACAGAAATGGTGCAAGTTGTTTTAGACTAGAATAAAATGAAAATCATACAGGGAAAGCTGGATGATAGTACAGATACAGTCAGTTTAAACCATACATTTGCTATTCTTCAAAATAATGACGCACATGTGCTGATGACTAGCAAGAACGTTCAATTTCCAGACATACCAGGTGAGGGCATTGCGAGGACATAGTTGGCCAGTTCCTCGGGTCCACTCTCTCCTCCATCATTAGTCGCAATCACTCTCACCCAGTACATGTCCATGGACTTGAGGCCTTTCACACTGAAGGAAGTCATGATGATAGGGGTGCTATTGCAGCGGGACCATTCAATGCAATCTGCCTGGCGAATCTCAACAAAATATCCCCTCGCTTCATCCTGTACACCTGGCCTCTCCTCTGGTTTGGTCCAAGTGAGGACCAAGTAGGTGTAAGATGTCTCCGTAACCTTCAGGCCTCTGACTTTACCAGGAGGCTCTGGAGCGTTACAAATAAGAAATATTGAGTTTTATTAAATATTAAAGATGTATAAGATTATTAAATGAGAAACATACAAGAATATGTTTTCTTCAGTCTGTTGTTTATTATTTAGTGCAGCATGGAAACAGCTCTAACACTTACTCTTAGGATCCCGTGCGAAAACAAACTCTGAAGGGCTGCTAAATTCACCAGGTCCTGAGAGGTTTATAGCGGAGACTCTGAATTCATATTCCAAACCTGCCACAACATCCTTCACCGCATGTTTCTTCTCTAGAAGTACATTTAGAAAAAAGAAATAATAGATAAAAACATGATTGTTAATACTATTGGTTTAAGATATAATAAAGATGCCTACCTTTTATTAGCTCATCAATGGCATTGACAGCCGTCCAGAGGTTACTCCCCTTCTTGCGTTTCTCCAGAATGTAGCCCAGAATACGTGAACCTCCTGTGTTGCTTGGCGGAGCCCACGAAAGGTTTATACAGTCATCAAAGGCACTGACCACCTTTGGAGGCGCTGGAGGGCCAGGGAAAGCTGAAGGATGCAGAAATAAAATAGGCTGTATTCAGAGATGTTATTCTTATGACCATGATAAAGTATCTAACATTTAGACTTCAGAGAGCTGTGCTTTGTGTTTATTTATTCTCTAATTATTAATCAGAATACATTGAAACAATAGCCTGCAATTAATTAACATTGATTATTCAATTTATCAGCCATATCTTGACAACATAGAAAAATGTTTTAAGTGAGGGTTTTATCAAGAGGAAGATGCCAAACAATTTTACATTTTTTTTTTTTGCAACTTTTGTCTTGATTAATTGTAAATATATTTTGAGTTTTAGGCTGTTAATACCTATAGCCTATGTAAAAAACACAATAAATTTGACTTAATTATTGACTTCATAACCAGTTGTCTTGTCATCTTTACTGATTATGTATCATGTCATATCAAGTAAAGAACAGCAGGGGGCAGTAATGACACGGACATGTCACACAGGAAGACTCACAACCGTAAATATTATTAATAACGTCAGTTTAGCCGCTTCCTTTGGTTCATTATCACACTGTCTGATCAGGGTCAAGATAAAAATATGTACTATTATAATGGGGCTGACAAAATAACAGAAACATATATGACTACAACACAATACAATTAAGCCTCCAAAATGAAAACACCTATATAGCTCTCTGAGTTATTTTAAACTTTAAACTAATTTTAAACAAATGTTGAATACCAATACAGTTATATTATAATGCATTCGTTTTCACTCGTGTACTTAAAGATCTGGCAAGTAAGTGTACAGTTAATCTCTGTCTTCAGTTTATGTACTCAGCCACACCTTTAGCCACACCTGCAGTTTATCCACCAATTAAGTGGAAGAAAATCTCTGCGCTGTTCCGGTGTTGGAGCAACTCGGGGTCAAAACTTCGGAGAAATTAGAAATATGTATATTTTACTGAACAGGAAACGGAAAATTTTCTTGTGTGTCATCAAAAAAATGGCAAGTATTGTCAAAAAACCTGTGAGCTTTTCAAAGTTGGGACTGTGCTAACGCCTTAAATGTTTGGTAGCTTGAGCCACGTCAAAAATAAACATTTTTAATTTGTCTAAATTACTTCTTGACATGTGTCGGCGTTTTTTATGCCCATTATATCTACATGTTTTATGTATTGTTTAGTCATAATTACAAAAAATATTTATGTACGCAAACACACATTAGCCTGTCTTAGCTAGCTAAATAGGTTGTAAGCTAGGTTGGCTAACAAACTTTAGCACAATGGCGAGTCACCTGACTGGTCTACTTATGCTGTTATGCTAATTTATATTGCTATATAAATAACTCCTAAATCACCGCGAGAGATGTCGAGTCAACTGTGTTTTTATTTATTTCCATGCATTTGGTTTGTAGTAGCTACTATTGATTATTGACGCATTTACAAACAACCTTTAGTCAGTGGGCTAGGCTAAATAACAGAAACACTTTTAAATGAAATGCAGTTTAACTGCACCACAGACTATATAATCTAAAATGATCATACAGTTAAATTAACACCTTTCTTATGCTGTTTTAATAATAATAACTGGATATCATAACAGTCATTTAGGGAGATTTTATGCCAGACTGTAATATATTTGTTTTTACTAGTACATCTTAATGATTGTGTGAGTCACTTTTGAAAGTTACATCTTATAATTGATTGCTTTGTGACAAATAGCTAAATTAGCTACCTAATCTAGCAGTTATTGGGTGAAAAAAACACAACACTATTGCTTTTATCTGCAGACAGACCTAAACCTTTAGCAGTGCATAATTCTGCTATCCACATGTTTTCTTACAGCCTGTGGAATCAACTGGATCTGGGCTGTGACGAGGACTTATTCAAACTTGAGGACGACTTCAAGTTTTGCTACCATCTCTGTGGATAGACTTCTGATTTATGGACTGTTCTTCAAGAAGCCCTGCAAACAGTAAGTCTATCTTTTTTTGCATTGCGCTTGTGCTGTGTTTTTCTTGTGTTGTGAAGGACCTTGTGCTTGTTGTGACCTTTTAAGCCTTTTCTACCGGCTTTGGTTTCTTTTCTCAGTTGGCCGCTGTGCCATCATCAAGCTTGTGTACATGAAATTTTGATATAATGGTCTAATGGTAGGAGAGAAGAATGGGAGGTCACCTTTAGATTTTAATTGTACTTTATGTCAGTGGTGTGAGGTTTTGACATGTTTTTCTAACCAGTGAAAAGGTCAGTGGAATTGTGTTGCCTTATTTATGGCTTATATATTTAGCTTCAGCTGACATTCTTAATTAAGTACCTGTTTTTATATGTATTTATAGGTCAGTTAAATATTCTCAATAGTTAAATAATTGTGATACTGTATTATGAAACGTGGGATAATTTAACTTAATGTTGCCCACAGGCATTGTGAATGTGTTTGTTTTAGTTGTGTTTTGTTGAAAGTTCACAAGTCGGACTAGTTTTCAATCCCTGAACTCTGCACATAAGTAGTAGTTCCAATCAATATACAGAACTGCAGAACATCTTGACTTTTGATGGTAAAACCATTAATTTGTATTTAAGTGAGATGGATTACAAACGTCTCTGACAGACTGTGTCACTTAAGCATCAGATTGGCTCACCAAGTGTGCCAGCTTGTATGTCGTCAGTCTCCATCACCTCGCTTATACCCTCCGTCGTCACTGCCTGAATGCGGTAACAATATTTTCGTCCACGGTCCACGTCCCTGTCACGGTAGCTGGGCACACCTGGGATTTCCCCTATTTTCCTCCAGGTGTTTCGTCCCACTTGCTGTCGCTCCATTATGTAGTTAATCACTGGCGAGCCACCATCGTCCTTTGGAGGCCGCCACCTAAATTCGATACATGTAGCCGAGCTCTCGGTTACCTCCGCAGGACCCAGGGGTGGAGTTGGTTTGTCTGAAACATCAAAAAAGTTTTATTTATAGAAGGGAAACACTACTTTGACTGACAGATAATCATGGTTAAATCTTGAATGAGGTAAATTTGAGGATGGAGGAGTTTATGAGTGGATTACTACGTAATCATGTGAATATTATGATATTCACTTATGATGATTATATTTATTGTCGGTGGAATCATTTGTAAGACATTATGTTTGGTTATTGTTAAACATGTATAATTTGTTAATGCGCATATGTCAGTAATGGACATACGTATATATTATGTACATCATGGACACAAGTTTCCATTTTTAAATGTCTTTGAAACCCTGCTGTTTGGATAAATGCAAAACCATTTTTAAACTGTGTATTTATTGTAGAACGCTTAATGTTGGAGTATTGCCAATTAGAACAACTTTTTTAGTCGTTAGTGCATTAGTTGGAGAATTTGATTTGGAAAATATGCACAGTACATAAATCTGCCCAGGCGCAGATGGCTTCAGTGAAATAAGACACTCTGACACACTGGCCTCATTTGTGCATTAAGAAGAAGTTCTTACCACACAGCTTTCTGTGCAACTCATATCTATAAAATAAGAATGTTGATGAAGTTGTTGGCCTGGTATGTTTATTGTTACTGCGTTTAATTTCTGCATTGTCCATCATTCACTCACCAAGAACAATAAGATGTGAGACTGCCTCTGTAAAGCCGTGTTCGTTCCTGAGTTTGATCTTGATTTCTCCTGTGTCTTTTCTCTGGCACCTGCTCAGGAGCAGGCGGCTGTGACTCTCAGATTTCTCTATCTTTGTATTGTTGTCATCTTGGAGTTCATCTCCTTCTCTGTACCACTGAATCTTTATGGGTTTGTGGCCAACAAAATGGAGTTTGAAAGTGGCATTGTGCCCCACTTTAACTGTCACTGGCTCAGTGAAAGCACTGAGGTCTTCTGGGGCAAACCTAGGGGGGTCTGAAAAAGCGTTAGGGTTAGTTAATGCTGATATGACTTTGATCTGCAATTTGATTCAGTGTTCACTATTATGGTCATGGTAAATTCTCAAACCTTTGACGCTGATCATTGCCTCTGTTTTACGACCGTCTGCCTCAAAGCGGTACTTCCCAGAGTGTTCTTCCCTGCACTTGATTATGACTAATCTATGCACTGAGCCATCTTTGGTGATAGAGAAATTGTCATCTGGGGATATCTGATAGGAAAGCGATCAAACAAATCAAAATAAACAAACTTGGTTACGACAATTGGTAATTACTTATTCAAATGAGCAGTACTGCAGGGTCCAGCTGTGTTATGTCCCACATGGGCCTAGTTTCAAAAACTGCTTAACATTTAAAGTGAATTAAGGATGAAGACAAAACATATGTGATCATTTCCAGGCACCAACTGTGCCAACATATTGTCCCTGAAGGAAGTGACTGGGACTTTTGGATTTAGGTTACATAACCCATGTCTCTGTGAGCTGTCACCAGCCACTAGCAGTTTGGTTCAATTTCTGTGCCAAAGCAACTACCCCTTTAATACAGTTTCTTTGGGCTGATTTTAAAGCATTTTTTACGCATTACCTGATGCTGTTGAATTGAGATCCCCTGAAAAGGAGGGTCATGGTCTGCCTTCGTGCAAATGCTGCAGTCATTTGAAATGTAAAAGCAAAGTAGCCCAACTTAAGAACTGTGTGAGAGTAGATGCGTCATTTTCACATACATTTACATTTCTGTGAAATCCATTGACCGATGGTGAACTGTTAAGAAACCAATCTCCAGGGGCCTCCTGTACGAAGAGTTGCGTAGATTTCCTTCTAAATCGTGGCGTAAGCTCAGATTTCGAAAGCACATTTCCTTTGTACATCCCAATCGAGCGTACCCGACTCCTCCCTGTCCACGCCCCTTTTAAATATGCAACTCCCCGTCCACGCCCATTTTAAATATGCAAATTATATTTAAATTGACCCTGCACCTGAGATTCCCATCTCTGTGCGATCAGAAAACGAAAACATAAGAATGAGTAAGACGGGAAAGAAGAAAAACTTCATAGAAAGCGAATTGGAGACGCTACTCACTGGAGTGGAGATGCGTAAAAATTGACACGCTGCCACAATGTTTACCTGCATTTGCGCATCACGTATGATCTGTACACTGATCGAATGAAAATGTTTCCTGTTGACATTTACAAATTCATGCGATGGCGCTTTTATATGTGTGTGCAGTCGATAGCTCTGATTACATTCAGAAAACCGTCTCTCGCTGCAGATTGCTCTTTAATGTTGACCTGTTCAGATGCATTGTATGGGAATCTGATATACCTGGCTGACATGCCGATAATTCCATCCCACACGGCTGGCATGGCTCTGCTCAGGGTCGACGGGCACAGTCCCGATCGGTCAGAGTAATAGTTTACACATTTATGACAGTTTCCCGGCATCACCTCTAAGTGTCGCCAAAGGATCGACATCTGTAGAATCCTACTTACGCCAGCCACGTCGTTGGCGTAGGCACGTACAAAATTCCCGGACATTTCACTCTTGATACATCTGAACTTTTACGGGAGCGAGTAACGTTTTTGTACGCACGCAACGTTCGTACATGAGGCCCCAGGTCTGTAAGCAATTTATGGCCTATGTTACGCAGGATCATTTTGTAACCATGGTAACGCACATAGATGTCACAATGTTGAGCTGAAATATGTCTTGCGAAATATTAAAAACTCAAAAAGTTTGTGTGTTGAACTCCGGGCTTCTGCCATTTAACATAACACATGCAAAACATGATGGCCTTGCAACAGTTAATGCAAATTAAATTTGATTAAAATATTTATAGCATTTTATGGTCACATGTGAAATGAAGTGTGTGAGGCAGCAGCAAAGTTTACAGGAATTATTTTTTCTCACGTTGGTGATGGTGCAGGATGATATCTGCCAACAAAACTCAAAACGCAAATTATTTACTTGTCAGTCCATAGGGTATGAATAGATTTTTTTTTACTGTGAACACAAATTATATAGTAAAGAGGAAACTGTGTATTTCTTGTTCCGTGAACCAGGTTACATGTGTGAAATCGATTGTACACCACGATGATGCGCTTTTTTTGACCAACAACAGCACCGTACAAAAGCATTGATTAGTCTGACCTTTATGACTAACCTTTTTGCCGTCTCTGAACCAGGCTCCCTCACAGTCTTCACTGCTGAGCTTACATGTCAGCTCAGCAGTCTCATTGATGATTGCGTTGACATCAGACAAACCACAGATGAACTGAACTCCTGGATCTAAGAACAGGGAGCAGTTTAAACTAATAATCCGTCATTATCAGTGTTTTGAGCTCAAATTCATAACAATGTATGTGTTACTGTTTGTACCTTCTTTGGTTTAATGCTTTTGAAATAATCTTGTTAAATGGGTATTCTTTGCTGAATGAAAATGGACTACCCATGTAGTAAAACACAGATCCCTCAGGTGCAAAAAATGAGCATTACTAAACCCTTAAACACTGCAGGCTCCCTGCTGTGGTAAAAGAGCATATCAGCAAGAACGAGATTAAACAACATGCAGAGGTAATTGCCACTAGACGAGTAACTTGAGAGGTATTCTCATCCACAAGCAAGTCATCGCAGTGGTGGCATTATTATTTTATTTATTTATTTATTTTAACAACTTCTTCCTAAATGGATTTGTAATTTTTTTTGCACAAAGGCTTGATATTTAGAATTATAATAGAGTTAATATAAGACTAGTTTGTCTTTTTCGCATTAAGTTAATAATATAAAAGTCACAAGTAATATAAAATTCAATGATACTGTGAATATAAAATTGATGTTACAATGCCCAATATTAGAAGTGTAACACAGATGCTGGGAATTACAATAACACTATGATGTAGGATTTTCTAAAGTAGTTCTTATTATTTATTTATTTTTAAATATTTTTAATGACATTTTTAGTCTTAACTTGGAATTGAGAAGTCATTTTTCTAATACAAATTATGTAGACCAGTCTTATATGATTTAACACTTGGTCTATTGTATCTCCTGAAAATAAAGTTAGATTACACTCCGTAACACAAAATGACACAACCACTAGTTATTGCTACTTAAAAATAACTATCTAATTTTGCATTAATTGTGTTTTGACACTGTGTGCCTTTACCGTGATTTTAGCTGTCACACTTATTTGATCACATACCAATCACCAGATCTTCTATAAGTGGTCCTTGTCTTTTACGCCTTGTGTGTGGGGAAGAGTCGGTGACATCTTCAGTCTTATCACACTCACTGTTGTCTTCAGAGCACATACCTTCACCTTTTTAAATCAAAACAAGAGAACACAGAGTGCAGCAATATGATTTTATCATGCAGTAGAAGATTTCCAAAAGTTATTCTTTAGCTCGTAACCCATACAACATTTTCACAGAGTCATGCACTGCTTGTGATCTCTTACCATTTACTGCATCCTCTAGCTTTTGGCTTTGCTTTGAACATTGTGGATGCTTGGCCTGGCCAGAAGAATCCTCGTCCTCATCAGTGTCACTAATTTCACCTTCACTTGCTAGTTCATTTAAACCTATGCACAACCACAAATTTTTATACTCAAAATTTTAATACATTTTAAATACTTTTGCATTGCAGTTTTATCTGATAGAAAACAGTGTCACCACAAATTATTTTAACATCCAAAAAGACGGCAGATGTATCACAGACAAGGATAGCTATGTAATCAAAAGAGTGATTTTATGGGAATCCATAAAATCACTCTTTGACATTGCACAGAAACCAAAAATATTTCAGCTAGATAACTGGAGTGTATTTGTTTGTAGCATGTAGTATATCTGATATAGTTATGTCTAATTTTGACCACATCTCCACACAGTCATCACAGTATGTTCTCAGAGTACCAGATATTTGTTGTTTCCATTGGACCTTCTTTGTTTTCTGTTGGTGTCTCACAGACCCAGTGGAGTTTCTATATCCACTGGATTCAACCACCTCATGTTGACTCATGGTAAACACTCCAGGCTGGTCCACATCAGCACAGTCATCACCAGACTCTGGACAGGCACAAAACATCATCATTTTTGAGGACAAATGCTCTGTTACAGCACATTTGAATGGATGTGGCAACACATAATGTTTCTTACCCATTTTTATATGTTCTGGGGCTTGACCCTGCTTTATGCGTCTTGAATTAATTGAATTAATCTCATTTCCAGTGAAGTCCTCATTCTCTTCAGAATCTTGTCCTTCACTTGCATCTGTGGTATGTCAACAATAAACATACTTAGCCTCAAGTCAGAGATATTCAGAGCTAACAATTTTAATTCCTTAATATGTATTGTGTTTTTGTAGCTGGAGACATTACAGTTATTTAGAAACGTGATCAGGTTTGTTTTGTTGATCCTTACTGGCTGACATAGTGCCATGTAACCTAGCATCTTCTGTATACAATATACAGTGCTGAGAAAATCTTGTTTGTTCTTATAGAAAAAGTGATATCAAATGTCTGTTCTTACTATCTCACACTCTGTCAGAGCACTGATGGATAGACACTATGTAATGGTAAACCAAATGTTCCTCTGTTGTTTCTCAAAGCTTAAGAGGCAGTAAGTCTGCATGTTTTAAACATAAACACATATTTTAGCCATTGGTACTGACTGAAATCCTCAAGGTGTGAATAAAATTTTTAGGCATTTATTGACATTACCTGTTGGCTTGTCAAAATCAACTCCTCCAGTTTTGATATGTTTCTTGATCTTGGATTCATCCACTCCCACTTGTGCTGCTGCTTTTGTTACACAATCTGAAACATCTAATTGAGATACTGTGCCATCACTTTTTGAGGGTTTGCTCTTTGTTTTGCTTTTGCTCCCCACTTCTTTTGAGGCAGCCAACTTGTCTTTTACTGCTCTTGCATTTTTACCCGGTCCAGTGATTTCAGTTATTTTACTGTCTCCTCCACTAGTCGTTAATGCCGTATTGCCTTTCAGTTGTCTTGCTTCATGTTTGGCTTTTACAGCTGTTAAAATCTTCTCCATCTCCTCTCGGTTTTTTATTTGTTGCTCTCTGGCCACTTTCTCAAGGTCAGTTCGTACTCCACCAGCAACAGAAGTTTTCCGGGCTGTCTTCTTTTCACCAGATGAGTTATTCTCAGCTTAAAGGTTATATCATACAGAATACATGCACGTTAAGACACTCATTATCATGGCAATCATTAAGATGCTTGTTGACAAATTAATTATTTTATTATTGTAATGTTGTACCATAAGGCGTTACCTTCCAAAACTAGCCAGGCACTGCAAGATGCGATGCCGGCCACAGCTGAATAGATTCCTTTGTCCAGCTGCTTGCAGTCCTTGATCAGCAGCCTGTGAATCAGTTTGTGGTCTGACACAGTTATACCATATTTTTCTCCATCCTCCAGGATGCTGCCTTTGCACATCCATGTGATCTTAGGTAGTGGATGAGTCAGCACACACTCAAAGAGGGCATCCTCTCTCTCTTGGGCTTTAATCTCCTGAATTTTGAGAACAAAGTCCACGTTGGAAACTGGAAAAAAAACAAAAAACTAATTTGATTAAATTTGTAAATGAATAAATAGCATGGGAATTGTTGTACTTTCTTCCCTTCCACACCTTTTCCACTCTATGAAATTGTTAGACATCAATGTACCGTCCAGACTGTATTTGCACAGTTACACATGTTGTGATATGGATGCTCTTTTCTGCAAGACATTCAGTTTAAAATAAAATAATGGGCACTACATAAAGAGGTCAAATCTCATCTTTAATATGATATCAGACATGTACATTTTAATGAATAGTGCCAAAATGGTTGTCAAGGTTTTTAAAATAAGACAGGTGGGTACTAGAAATGACTGGGGCAGATGTATTGTTTTCATGTGCACAAAACAATGTTGCTTAGAGTTTAGAGAGCATTTTGATTAAGGCGGAGTTGTATGTGAATATGAGGAGCAAAGAGGTGACCATGCAGTGAAGAAGGCAGTGAGTCTTTGGGGGAAAAACAAATATTTTATGACTGTATAACATTCAAATGATATACCACTTACCTAGAAATGCTTTCAGTGTATCTCACACATGGTATACACCAAGATTGAAAAAAATCGTGAAAGAGTAATGTTTTGATTACCACGTTTTCATTTTCGAACTTACTTTTAAACTCTGTAGGGAGGAGGTGGCCTTCCTCTGCATCTGCTTGATTCAGCCCTGTGTTGTGGAGGTTGACCTTTTCAACCTCGCCGTGATACAGCTCTGTGTCCTTTTGCACTAGGTCCTTAATAATGAAATCCTTTGTCCTCCCTTTGTCCTCCCCTGGCCTACTCTTAAGGCCATATTTCTGTGTTGGATCTTCATCATAGAGAATTGCACCATCCTGCTGGATTCATAGACAAAACGAAGCAAGATTGTTTTGTTTGGAAAAAGATCGAAATTGATCAACATTGTCCAGTTATTATTTTCAAATTATCATCTGAATCTGAAATAAGGTTGAAAGATGCATACAGCACTCACTGACTGCTTCTTATATAAGAGGTGGACGAGAAAAGGATTTAATTTTTCTTACGGTTTTCTTATACTGTTCCTGTCGTTAAAGGCCCTTCATTACATTTGCATTTAAAGTTGCTCTTTTATATCTACAACACCCTGTCTCATTCCTTTTTGGTAATTATACTAGATCACACCCTGGTCCATGTACAGCAGTCAAGTTGGGCAACCTGTGAACGGTTTGAAAGGCTACCTGTGGAGTTTAGTATTTTCTAGTAGTTCAGTAGAGTGTTTTCCAAACTTATAATATACATAGAGTGAATAATTGTAAAACTAAACCATTTGGACACATGCAGGTCATGACAACCAGTGAGGTTGCATTACTGCTGCAACAGTGTACTTAGTAAGCAGTAAAAAAAGATCTGTTACTTACTATATCTTACTATATCGGTTATTGCTATTGCATCATTACTACCAAGTCAGTGCTAACGCTCAAGGAATTGTAGTAGAAAGTTCACATTATTTTTATTTTTTTAATTTCATTGTAGAAAATGTCACCAAATTTGGACCCTACCATAATATTGCAAAGGCTAAACATAGGAAAGACAGTATAGCAATATAGGGAACAGTCAAACAAACAGTTGAAGAAATAATGTTGTCAACCTTTTAAGCTCAATTTTTACTTTTTTTTGTACTGATGAGAGGAAAACGATTGATTAAGGTGGGAGTCAGAGAGACATTATGAATTAAATGAGCAACAGAAATAGATGATGATTTTCTGTGAGTGAATATTTCAAATGAAGATCCTCTGCTAATTTTAACAGATAATCGCAGTAGAACAAACAAACAGTAATGGCTTCGTCAGTGTAATGAATAAACATGACTGCTCTTGCTTTCTTAGCAGACAATAGTGTATCTAGTGTTGGAGCTGTGGAAGTGTTTTCTTACCTTATAGTTTTTCTGTGCTCTCTCCTTCTTCTTCTCCTCAAGTTTCTTGAGAATCAAATGTAAGTCTGAAACACCAAACTCAGAGCAGATTCTATCGTAGTCTCTCCTATCAGCCTTCAGCATTGCATCCCAGAATCGTTCATCAGTTTCTCCACCTGCTTTCTCTGCCTTACTGGTATAATTTTAAGGTATTAAAAAAAATAATTAAATGTAAGTTACACTACCAGTCAAAATTTTGGACACACCCTCTCATTTAATGTTTTTTCTTTATTTTCATGACTATTTACATTGTAGATTCTCACTGAAGACATCAAAACTATGAATGAACACATATGGAATTATGTAGTAAACAAAAAAGTGTGAAATAACTTCAAATATGATTCATATTTTAGAGTCCTCAAAGTATCCACCCTTTGCTTTGTTGACAGCGCTGCAAACCCTTGGACTTCTTTCAATGAGCTTCATGATAGAGTCACCTGAAATTGTTTTTTCACAGGTGTGCCTTGTCAGGGTTCATTTGTGGAATTTCTTGTCTTCCTAATGGGGTTGGGACCATCAGTTGTATTGTGCAGAAGTCAGGTTGGTACACAGCTGACAACCCTATTTGACAACTGTTAGAATCTTTGGTTCCAACCGCCGTGTCTTTGTGCGATGCAGAAAAGGTGAACGGATGGTCTCTACATGCATGGTTCCAACCGTGAAGCATGGAGGAGGAGGTGTGTTGGTGTGGGGTTGCCTTACTGGTGACACTGTTGGGGATTTATTTAAAATTGAGGGCACACTGAACCAGCATGGCTACCACAGCATCCTGCAGCAACATACCATCCCATCCGGTTTGCGTCTAGTTGGACCATCATTTATTTTTCAACAGGACAATGACCCCAAACACACCTCCAGGCTGTGTAAGGGCTATTTGACCAAGAAGGAGAGTGATGGAGTGCTGCGCTAGATGACCTGGCCTCCACAGTCACCTGACCTAAACCCGATCGAGATGGTTTGGGATTAGATGGACTGCAGAGTGAAGACAAAAGGGCCAACAAGTGCTCAGCATTTCTGGCAACTCCTTCAAGACTGTTGGAAAACCATTTCTGGTGACATATCGAGAGAATGCCAAGAGTGTGCAAAGCAGTAATCAAAGCAAAGGGTGGCTATTTTGAAGAATCTAAAATATGAATCATATTTAGTTATTTCACACTTTTTTTTGTTTACTACATAATTCCATATGTGTTCATTCATAGTTTTGGTGCCTTCAGTGAGAATCTACAATGCAAATAATCTTTAAAATAAAAAAAAAAACATTAAATGAGAGGGTGTGTCCAAACGTTTGACTGGTAGTGTATGTGATAAGACAATTGGTTGTAAAATACTCACACTCATGTAGAACTGGCTGGAGCAGAATATGAAAAGTTTACAATACTTACCTTTTCTTGAGCAGTTTTCTGAAATCTGCTGGATTTGTTGAAGCTGAAAACATTAAATTCAATTCATGTTGGTATTTTTGCAAATGTTCATATTTAAACAACAAATTGTAAGTTATATTAAGCTATAAATACAAATTGAGTCACTTAGGACTCAATTAGGATTATTTTGTTTACTAATAAAATAATCAGAAATGAATATTTCTTTTTTTTTTTTTTATCACTCCAGTGTAAATGATAGAGTATACACAGGCACTCAGACTGTATGACTCACTTCCATGCTCAACAACAAATGCCTGTAATCATAGAAGTCTATTGCATGCATGACTCTTACCGTCAATCACATTTAATGTTGCCGTGCAGACAGCTTTGCCATATTCATTCACAGCAGAGCATTTGTATGTGTCTGTCTCTGCAGCAGACACTTTGTGAATCTGGAAACATAAATAACTGTATGAACTCCTACAACTTGTGGGATAGATTAGTACATTTCATTGATGTTCGAAGTATGATCATTAACTATTTAGAGCATACCTTACAGCATTTATAATCATTTATTCACTCACTTCTAATATATGCTCCCCAGTTGACTCATCATATTTACAACGAAACTTTTCTTTGTCTGAAATATTTCCTTTAGTCCGTCTCCATGACACATCTGGTTTGGGATCCCCGTTAACCACAGCCTTGAAAACTGCTAATTTTCCTAAAGCATATGTAAAAAACAAAACTTATTCACATCTATGAATTTGTCTTCTGTTGGAGTTCAGAATTAGAAGTATACAGCGGAAACATAACCAGTTGATTGTGTTTACTTGACAATAATCACAATAAGTCACATCAGTTTTTGTTATAATATAGAAAAGCCAACCTTCCTCTGTAGTTACTGGAGTTGGTTTACACTGGAAGTCTGGGGTGCTTTTTCCCTCTGGCATGTTCACTACATATTGCGTGATGATCACCCCAGGGGTCTTAGATTTTCTCCGGATAGCTGCTAAACAAAGTCAGAAATTAAAAACAAAAACAAACAAACAAAACAACAAGAAACACTAACCATGAGCGTAAGTAAATTATTATCACCTAAAAACAACAACAAAATAACCCAGTGCTCTATGATCTGATATATATATCTTAACACCTAGTGCTGCTTTTGGTGGAACTGAGCAGATTTTTATTTATTTATTTTTTTTCCTACCAGCAGATGTCAGGAATGTCAAATATATTTCTAATGAGGTTTGTGTGTGTGTGCTCATGCTTTTGCTTGTGTGTTGACAGCAATGTTAACTTTTTGGCATCTGTATGAATGGGAAGTACTGTGCACACATATGCACAGTATATATGCTTTGAAAAGTAACAACACAAGCCAATTATATGCCTGTTTTTCGAGTTTGCTTCCAGATCCGTTGTTTTCTTTTTGTGCCAGGTCTAGGTCAGCTTTATTATTTTATAATCAAATAATTGTAGACACACTGCGTATTAATGTCAGTTTGAATGAGGATATTTTTTTCAGTTGTTGGAAATGTTGAATTGTTGCATGGTAGAAAATAAACACCCTTTAATTGCCATTTGGATTTATTTTGCTTTGATAAAACACACATCTTTGATTGTAAGGGTGAATTTTTGTTGTTTGCTCAAGAATTGTGATTCATTGATTGTTAGCCGAATAAACTTTTAGTTTTGCAGAGCAAACTTCCCACAAGCCAAATTTATTCCCCTTAACATGATATAATTTAGAGAAAAGCAACCATTGATCACATGAGAATAGCCTGAGGTGGCAATTTAAAAAAAACAACCACAAATAATTAACCATCAAAAAGGTTGCAATAATTAGTCACATTTAAAACATGCACATAAAGGTATGTAAATACGCCGTAGTGCATGAAATCAACTCTATGATCCTCTACCAATCTGGTTATCTGCTGAACAGAGTACTTCTTTCTTGTCAGGCTTTAAATGTGGAAAGATAGAGGATCACACACGAGTCAGCAAAGAATAATGTCAATCCTGGGATTAATGATTATTTTGACAAGGATGGAAATAGTCACCATTGTGTCAAACATGTTAGTGCTTTGACAATGTAGTAATTACATGTTTCAGATTATCAACAAATATAGGATGGGTCACAATCTTCAGTAATACGTAGTATAAAATATTTTCTCTGTTATTCAGAATAATGTACAGAAAACATTGTTAATTTGTTAGAAAATAAAATATTTCTCTCACCTGACTTGGTGCCAGACACTTCATTAAAATGCTGAATATATCGATGAACCATGGAGAAATCTGTGTGGACAGAAATTACATAAGATCAGTCAGAAATACACGATGAAAGGCTGTGCTAAGGCGATAGGACATTAAGTGGTATACGACAGAAGCTCTTTGGTGTTGGTTGCCTCCGTGAAATTACAAGTTGTGTATGTGAAAGATGGATGTGAACAGAATGAGGGGGGAGAGGGAGAAACACAGCAACATAATTGAGAGTCTGAATTAAACTGTGGGCGAAAAGGCTGGAAGTGAAGACCTAGTCTGGCATAATGTGGAAAAGGAAAGCACGTAGAGGCCTGAATGAAACACCAAAAGGGTAAAGAGCAGAAGACAGGCACCCTTTATCCAAGGGTATTTTATTCTCATCCTCAATTTATCACTGAAGAGAGAGAAGACCTTCACTCAGCTGCCTGTCCAAGTGAGCAAACTCTCAAAGTTCTCATGAATTTTATAAAATAATGCAGAAATTAGGTTGCTGTGTTGATCTTTTTTGCACGTGAAAAAACACAGGATAAATAAAGGCCTGTTTGTGGCAACATAAATGTGTGTACTTCCAATCTCGGCTTTAGTTTGGCTCTGTTTTAGCAGCTGAATCTTCAACTATGTTCATCATCAACCTCTGTCTTAATGCGTAGTTCATCTATCAATGTGTACAGCCAGGAGTCGTTTTCTAACTTCATAATTGTTTTGCTGACTTCAGCAATATGTTGTACTATGGTAGGATTAATGGCAGCTCATTTCCCACCGCTTTTGGTGATGAATTAAGTTGCACACACTTTACTGTATGTGAGACATTAATCAAGTTTGCTTGTTTCAAAGACTAATGTAGGGTTTGTATGAGGGGTGACTGCAAAATAAAGTTAGAAGCCTTTTTTGTTTAAAATATTCACTCACTATATATATTTTCCACCTGTGTTAAGGTTTCAGCCATTACATGTGACC
Organism: Chelon labrosus; assembly: GCF_963514085.1. Taxonomy (NCBI): domain Eukaryota; kingdom Metazoa; phylum Chordata; class Actinopteri; order Mugiliformes; family Mugilidae; genus Chelon; species Chelon labrosus. The sequence goes on along the minus strand of NC_140360.1, from coordinate 19,397,933 downwards.
TTCAGGCTTTAACAAACATTTGTACTATTTGTATAAGCCTTTCCCATAAAATGCATACTGAAAACATAGTAAAACTATTTTTAACATTAAAAAATGTCAGAAATGTGTCTCAGAATAACGGGACAGACCACTCTGACACTACTGACATGTCTTCTCTGAATCAACATAACTGGTCATGTTTGTAAGTTTCTTTGACACCGTTCGTCACAGCAGACTGTAGGTCTGTAACATATTCAGTACAAAGGAATAGGCAGGAAATATAGGTATTGTGGCACTGTACTTTGTCTGTTCCCCATTGGACCGGTGTTTTTCGCTCTTTTCCACATTTTTGCGAGAGTTAACCGTGACCTGCAAACAGAAAGAACAATGTCATTAATCCAGTGACAAGGCAAGACAGTTCTGTTTCTATTTTTATTCAGTTCGTAGTTTTTCAGCAAAGCCTCATTCAATCTGATTTCTACAGTGCCTTCAGGCTGCTGCACCGAAAGACTGTTTGCTGCATTTTACAGGAACTGCTTGTACTAGAATAGCCAAAAAATGCTTGTAAGCATAGAACAGGGTCTCATATAAAACTGCCAAACCTATTACATCCCCCTTGTTTATTATTTTCAGCTTTCATGGGATGCAGTCAAAAGGTTGACTGTAATGTTTTTATGACTTTCCAGTTGGCAGCACATGTGGTGAAGAATACATGTACTCTGTTTGGTAAATAGTTTTACTCTCTCTGAAGTATTGAATACCTTCACAAATGTATTCATATAAGGATGGCAGCAGTTACTTGATGTAACAAAAAAATAATAATAATTGAGCAAAGGCTTCTTAAAGAAAGTCTGTGCATATATTTAGGATGGATTTGAGGGCTTACAAACATTAAGACCATGATCATTGAGAGGCATACTTAGTTCACGATAAATATGGATGACGCACAGCTCATAAGCTATAGTTGGCTTTGAACCAGAGACCATTTTTGGACAAGATTCATAATCTATTATTCATTTAAGTGTTTATTTGTAATGGTAATGAGATGCATTTAATTTTCAAAAATAACTTAATGCCAACAATAAATACAGAAAAAAACATTTAAGGGGTGGCTGTGGCTCAGTAGTGGCTCACTATGACTTTACAGCGGTTTGAGTATCAATAGGTAGAAAAGCACTATATAAAAACAAGACCATTTACCATTTATATACAGATTTAATGCAGATGTCTGCATGGGTAACAAACAAATCTCTTACTCCTGTTAGCTTTTTCTTACGTGTATGTGTATGTTTCTTCTTCCTCTGCCACTTGCTTACCCCGTAACATTAGCTGCTGTTGGTCTGTTAAACAACATGATGACAGTTATTGTGTTTGTTAAATAATCTTTTGAGACTCGGGTACTGTGACATTTGGCTGGTTCAGTAGCAATAAACTAGTATTCCATGCTGTGGCTAAAGCTCTCTAGACCGGACAATATCTAATTAATATGCCCACTTGCCACAAATTGGACAGAGTGTACAGATCTACATGTTGTCTGAGTCATTTGAATGAGTTCCCTCAGTTGTATTTATTATGTGTGTAGAATCCTGTACAGGGAACAATCTACAATGAAATGCTTGATATTATTTGAAGAAAGAGACAGACCACTGATGCTGCGAGCACACATAATTGTCAGTGGTACTTGTGCGTAACTAAATGCTATGTACTGTAGATTGACCTCTATCTACACAGTGATATTTGTACCCAATGCACTAGTTTGACATTGATTATGGTCTGAGAGAGTGAAATGAAAGGACAGAAGACCAAAGGACAGAATCTGTCTTTCATGCGTCACCATCGGAAGAAGCAAAGGGTTAAAAAAAAACAGCACCTTGATCTGAACTTCTTTTAAGCAGAAACCTCTGATTCCATTCAAGAGGATCCTGTAAACACCAAGTTGTTCAGTTTCTATCAATTCCTAAATTGTAATCCACTTGGGTATCTTAAATAAGTGATTGCTGAATCATGATTAGGATGTACTATTGATCACACAGACAGAAACACATAGAGAGAAGAGTGGTTTACCTGTCTACAGCTCTGTTCTCACTCCACTCGTTTACAGGTGTGGTATGAATCCCTATCCCTGAGGAAAATGAGTGTAATTTTGCTGCCTGCAAGCTTGTGCCTTGAGAGTGTCTGTCAAAGAGAGGCTTCTTCTGTTTAGGCAGATGGATGCTCAAAGCGGGTGGGTTATTATTGTGAGGGGGAGAAGTGGTGGAGGGGTCACTGGATGAGGTAAGGCAGGATGAATAGCCAGGGGGAGAGGGAAGGGCTACCAATGACAAGTTAGTGGTGAAGTTTATCTCTCACGGCAGTAATTACTGATGACAGCCTACTCATCTTTCACAGAACAGCTGCTGACAAGAAAATGATTGGTGAGTTCATTTTGTTTGTGTAGTTCCTGATTCTTGCAGATATCACTTTACGAACACGTATAACTGTCAGTGTGAAAGAGTAAGGCAGACGTTTGTTTTAGTAGGTATTTCAATTCCGGTTCAGTATGGTGTGTTAATAGCTTATGCATATAGCTGGCATGCTATTAAAAAATACACATCAGAGTTTGAGCTGCCACAGGCTGCATTTAAAATGTGCAGAATTGAAAAAGAGAAAAGAATATAGTGATTTTAGTGATGGCTGGCAGATAACAAGGCACAGACAGGCTTTATTATTAATTTGATTTGATGCTGAAGCAAATTCCGTTGGATTCTGGATTGAGCCTGAGCCTTGTCTGGAATTAGTGATGATCACATCTAGTAAACAAGGAACATATCCCCTTGTCTTCAGTGTACTTCTTATATTACGATATATTACATAATCAAGGTTGTGGCATTTATGTGGTACAAGCTCTTCTTCTTGTGCCTTGAAGACAGTTGTGACTTTGGAAACAGAACATCAAATGAAGAACAAGCCATTAATGCTCTCAAGGTCAGTCACATTCGTCACATGTTCAGACGACAGTTCCGACTGTGTATAACTATGTCTGTCTTTGAAAGGTGAAATAGGCACCGCTTCTAATTCATAGGAAAATACTGCCTAAAACAAATGTCACGACTGAAGGTGAGAAACGTCAGTGGCTGACTTTAACACACTTTGTTTTTGCAGTTGCTGATTTTGTTTCCCTAATTGGAGGTAACTATATTTAATTCCTGTTATGTTCTCTCCATGGAAACCTGTTTGTTTTTTTGCCACATTAGCAGCATGGCTCTAGGAATTGCAGTGTTGTCCCGTCTGTCAGCCTGTTGGTTCTCTGGTTTCACCACTCTGTACTGGAGAAACAACTACTGAACAGATTACCATCAAGTGTGATAAACACATTCACATATAAACACAGAAAATTACTTCCAATGACTCTGGTGATTTAGTGTGAGCAAAAATTCAAAGTTTTCACTTTTGCTCATGACAGAATACCCTCTTACCCAATGAGCTGACTTAAGCCACATTTGTTGGTTAATGGTCACATAACATACTAACATGAGCAGTAAACACTATGCTTGTAAACACTATTCTAGATACATTATTAGCATCTCACCACGCTAACACAACACCTGTCGTAAACATGTGACCACGCAAGTATTATGATACTTCTATGCTCAACAGTCATGGCTGACATAGCACAGTTTAAACCAGGGGTTTTCAACGTTTTCCAGGCCAAGGGCCCCCAAACTGATGGAGAGATGGAGCGGGGACCCCCTACTTATGTATATGTGTATTTAAAGACATTTAAATTTGTGGATAAAAAAACTGTCTAATCAACCAAAACTTTCACGACCCTTCTGCAGTACCGACCCCCTGTTGAAGACCTCTGGTTTAAATTGATAAAGTCTGTTAATGCAAAGTTCCTTAATATGTATACTGTGCAGACGATACATCCATTTGTTGTAACTAGGGTTGCAAAATTCCGGGAATTTTCAAAGTTGGAAACTTTCCATGGGAATTAACGGGAATAAACAGCAATAAATAAGAAATTTACAAAATTGAAGGTTGGCCCTTAACAGGGAACTTACATATAGTTGGGGGGAATATATTGTAGCATAGTCTTGGCTAAAACAACCAGATTTAATGCAAGTACACTCCTCAATCACATGCACACAGCACTGCTTACTGCAGGGCTATTGAGGCCACGCCCCCTACATGCACTGTGCATTCCTCCATCACATGGACAGGTGATTTCTTGAAGCCTGGAGGCCACACTTTTAAGCTCAAAGCACAAGACTATTGAAGCCACACATTTGAGCCCGCGGACTATATAAAGTCAAGTAAGTTTTGATAATATCATGGGGTAAATATATTTGATCTATAACGTTATTAATGTTTAACTTGCAAATATTAAATAAAAATGTATTAATACAGTAGCTAACTATCTGGTAAGTTAGGTGCTAAATGAAAGATTAAGAGTATGGGCAGCACAGCCAATGGTTGTTATATATGACAGGAGCATTCTCTCTGGAGAAGAGATTGTTGAAATCTCGGCTGTTGAAATGTCATGTTTTTGTATTATTTTGCATGGATGTCTGCTTATGACAAAAAATATTTACATTTATGTTTGGATATGATACAGTTTGTTTAAATTACCCCCAATTTCCAGTTAATTCCCAATAATTCCCATAATTCCCATAATTCCCATGGAAAGTTTCTAATTTGGAATATTTCCAAAATTCCCCAGTTTAACTTCCCATGGAAAGTTTCTGGAAATTTACCGGAAATTTACCGGAAATTTTCCACCCCTTTGCAACCCTAGTTGTAACTAACTACACTGCATACTGATTTTGAAGAAAACATGAGGGGCATTTCCAGCAAACCTGCTTCAGTGAAATGGTACACCATGGCAACAACTTATAGACTGAATAATAGATGGAAGTGCAAGCCTTCGACTTGTAGGATGTCTGTGTCTCAACAGACATAGAATCGGCAAGCACAAGGTCCAAGCGGTGCCAGTGTCCTGTCATGCTTGTCCTTCTACTTGCAGTAATGCATCTGAATACGCTCTTGAATTGGCCAGAGCTCACATAAACCAGCTGGATTAGGAATTAAACCCCCTCAGCCTACCCTCCTTATATTGATGAAATGTCACGCCGCATAGCTTCCATTCCAGTCATGGGGAACCACAGAAAGCTGCCGCTGAGGTGCTAACTAGACAGCTTGGCCTGGCTCTCTGAAGTGTAGACTTCTCTTTTGACGGAAACCTCAACAGTACATCAGCTAAGACCTTGTCACTCATTCTTCAACAAGGAGTGAAGTTATTCCTAATTGGGCTGCAAAGGATCTTAGCTTCTACACAATCAGAACTGATATATCTAGACAAGATCAGGTTTTTGAGTATTGGTACTGGTAGGAATGGTTAGAGAATGATCGGATCAGTTGAAATTAATAGTGTTTTGCAGTTTTTATGCTTTTGCTGATGGTTTGTCTGCCCACTGATGACGTGGCCCACGGCCGTAAGCCATCAAATGACTGTTGGCAGCATATGGGTACAAATCCTATAGTGTCTATGGTAACTCACTGAGGACTGGATACTCGGTAGAGCAGACAAGCTTCCATTTGCTTAACGTTCTGCTCTCGTTCAGCACCAGTGTAGGTCTGTCGTTGGGTTTCATACTGTTGTTGTATATTATACTCTTTCATATGCTTTCATTGCATATCAATCACACACACTTCCCCTTGTTTTCTGTGAAGAAATATTTTCCATAATCCACTGACTGAAATTGTCTGCACTTACTTGCTACCTTGCTCCTTTGGAACTGCCATTTCTGGTCAAGTGTGGCAAAAGTAGTCTTTGATTAATCTTGTTTTGTGGAAAATCTGCTGCGTTCAAGACACTACAGTCAAGTGCAAGTTCCATGTGTGGGCCATAGTCCATTATATGTTTAGAATTTGCTCCGGGTCACTTAAAAATAGACATCCTGGACAGGTCGCCAGACTATCACGGAGCCAATACACAGAGACAATCTAAACATGCATGTCTTTGGACTGTGGGAGGAAGCCAGAGCACAAGCAAGGCTCGAACCAAGAACCTTCTTGGTGTGAGACAGTGTGAACCACTGCACCACCATGCCATAATACAGATTAAGTGATCACAATTTAAAAACAACAGACATTGTAGTAAATTGTAACTTGACCGGTTGGTGGAGACACACAACTAGTTATACTTAAAAAAATAAAATATAAAATACTTAAAAATAATGAATTGGGCATAAGCTTCCTTGCTAGATGATTGCAGCATATTTATTGATAAGGCACTGAGTTGCTGGAATTCATTGGCAGAAGATGGTACATTTTCATTCCTAATATAACGCTATGAAGCCATGACCACTTGACTCCGAGATCCGATATTTCAAACAAGAAATTAGGGCAAAACTCTCATACTTGGATATATAATATATCACATTTACATCAGGGTTATCCCAGGAGTAAATTATTTGGTAGAATTACTTTTTAATAAGTTTTCATGGCTGTTTTACAGCTCATTAATTGATTCTTTGAGCCAAATGGATGGCTTGGATAGCAGTCGAAAAAACAAAAATATGTTCTTGCTCCTGAGAAATAACAATTTTGGATACCTTACTGATAACCAATCCACCGCTGTTTGAGTGATCGGCTCTTATCGCAGCTGCCTGACACGTCTTGTTTTTTACTCTATATGGTAACCTAACATGTCTACTCAAAGAGCTGTGATTGCTTCGAAATGTCAGGTGCCTCTTACATGGCCATGCAATACTGATGGAGCACAGACGCCGATAAATCACAGTGAACTCATGATACCATGTGTAGAAGAAAGCAATGAAGGTGTTGTGATTGAGACACTTGCATTTGTTGTAGATCCTCAAGATAAGAATTGCCATATTTATGGCATGTACTGCACTTTTTAGGCTTTTTTTCTTAGAGAGGTGGTGAATAAAATTTGTACAAATGTATTTTGGGTCCATCAATTCTGGGCTTCAGACCAGAACACTCCAGGCATCTTTGCTCAGTAATGAAGAGCTATTTTTGATGAGATTACTAACAACAAGAGGTGATGTGCTGTCCACAGCAGAACAGACCTGGCAAATGCAGCTTTGATTTGAATGGCTTATGCAGCTGAAATTGGGACACAGATCTATAGTGTGTTGGTGTAGCTTAGCAAGGAATTTTGAGAAATAATGCATCAGGAATGAGACATACAAATTTAATCCCAGTCTGAATTTGTAACATGTGTCACTGGTGATTATTTATACATTAATGTGTCACTAGAATCAATAGTTTGACATCATGGGAAACATTTGCAAGAAGATCAATACATTCAACAACCAGCTCATGTCTGCATGCTAAATGTGAGCCAGAAGCTTGTTTGCTGCTGGCTCATCATAGCTTAAAGACTGGAAACTGGAGAAATATCTGTCTTGGCTTGGTCAAATTGTTAAAAGAAAAATTAAAAAACAACCAGCAGCTTTAATAGATTTAGCTAACTCAACTGTTTCTTCACTGAGCAGTGACTTCTCTTGTTTCATCTTCAGATGATTGTGGAAATATGTAGCTTTAATACTAAGCCTGGTTGTATATTAACTAGGTGGATTTGAATGCATTGTAGCTCTTTTTATTTAACTTTTATTATTTTCAAGAAATTAAACAAGTGCTACTTTTTTGTTTAACCCTGTATTTATACGTAACATAGCTGTAGCAAAAATATTTTCAGAATCCAGTCAAAGAAATTCAGCCCAAAACATGCTTGTAAATAACGACATGTCCAATGCTGTGTCAGTTTATATTTTGCATTAAAATGATGCAGGTGGAGTATCAGTTTGTTGGTGCAAGTAAAACTTTACAATATGAATGTAAAGCTGTTGGAATCTCCATTTTATAATAATGGTTTCCACCTGATGTGTCTCACCAAGTAGAAGAGTGATTATTGTTATTCTGGAGCATTTTCAATTCTGCTATCAGTTTATTGTTGTTGTTTAGAAACAGTGACACCAGATGTTTAGTTTAAAGCAAATAAAAATTAATAAAACCCATTCTTTATTGTTCAGAAAATTCATTTTTTTTTCCATTTTCAACAGTGCAAGGTCAAAACTGCAGATATTCGATCCTTAGACAAACATAATTCAGTTTGTGCATTTGTGTTTAGACTGTACATCATCAGCCCCCTGGTCTTTCCGCAGATTCCCATGTTAAGGTTTTATTATTGTTATTTATCATGATAATCACATGCAGTGGTTCTTACGTGATGCTATGTACCACTGTAGATAATTCCTAAAAAGCTAAATTTGATAAAAATTAGAACTTCAAATTTAGATTGTGTGCAGCAAATGGAAACACAAAATAAACTCTCACTGTATTTCTCCAAGGTTTTAGTCTTGTCATGTTCTGTATTAAGTACATTCACAGTTGTGGTAATAGTACTGGTTTCACTTCAGTCACATGGGAAAGGGATCTGACTGAATTATCACTGTCTAAAAAAAGGAGAAGACAAAAGGCAGCATTGTCTTTGACGAAGCGTACTTCCCTGCCATGAATTGCTTCCTAAATCCTCATCACATCTTCCTAGTGGCCCGTCTCCATACTCATTACTCACAGATCCTAAGGCTCCAAGCTTGATTAATTCCCCTCACTGACAAATAATCTGTGTACTTTAACTCTGGCGTTCTGATCGTTGCCTGCATGCTCCCTTAGTACAACTACATTTGAATTAGTCCCATTAAGAGCTGACCAATCACAACAAAGCTTTGCATACTTGAGAGCTTATACTTAGCCTGAGAGGCATTCAGTGCAATTTTCCTCTGCAAAAATATTAGGATTTTTAAACATGTGTCTAAGAGGAGGCATTTCTCTTTGTCCAGCCAGGATCAACACCATGCCACAGTGATATCAAAGAGCCTGGGATTGACACAAACATGCCACGCAGTCTTCAACATCAGATAGAATATCGAGCTTGTAGTCTCACTACATACTTCAGTCTGGACTGTATAAATATTAGACATCAGTGAATGGCTGCCGCTGCCTCAGTTTTACAATTTGCAAAGGAATAAATAGTCTGAAGTAGATGCTCTCAGAGCAGCATAGTTAAATGCTGGGTTTCTGCTACTTTATTCTGTTGCTCATGCCTAATTAAACTCCAATTAGCAGGTTATCTTTGCTTAAGGTTGTTGTGTTAATCATTTGACAGATTTTATTTTATAGGATTTGACTTTTTTGCAATTTAATTTCTGGTTGGCCTTTTCCCTATTGATTCCACAAGATGGCAGTAAATTTCCTTGGTTTGCAGTCTTTGTGGGTGGCACAGTGGTGAGGTGGGTAGTACTGATTCCTCACAGCAAGAAGGGTTCGAATTCATCGGCCTTTCTGTGTGGAGTTTGCATGTTCTCCCTGTGTCTCCGTGGGTTCTCTCCAGGTAGTCTGGCTTCCTCCCACCGTCCAAAGACATGCTTGTTAGGGGAATTAGTGTCAGTGTTAGTGTCTGTCTCTCTGTGTTAGCGACGCAATAGACTGGCGACTTGTCCAGGGTGTACCCCACCTCTCACGCAATTACAGCTGGGATAGGCTCCAGCCCCTTGCAACCCTCCACAGGATCAGCGGTTACAGAAAATGAATGAATGAATGAATGAATGAATGAATGCAGTCTTTATAGCATTGTATGAAACATTTTAACTAACCATGTCTGTTATTTCTATACTGTGACTTTTTCTTGGCATTTTTATTGTATTTATCAACCAAACTGTGATGCTTCCATATTTTTGTGACATGAGGCTTTCTGATCAATGTCTTGTGGTAAAACCTATTTTCTTCTTTGTGTGGGTTCAGTGCTTTTTACTCCACCGGGTGAAACTGAAAATAAATTCACCTGAGCCACTGCAAAAAAGAAAGTAGACATATAATTATATTGTGTATGAAATCCAGGTTTAATTCAGTAATTTTCTTCATGGATTTTTAGGCTATTTTCAATCCAGTGAATGGATTCATTTTGCTGGATATGAGAAAGGCACTATATGATTATATGCCATGGCTATTTCACCGAGATAAATGGAAAAGGGTTCTTGGGGGACTGTGTAGCTGAGCTAAAGCCATATTCACCTCTGATGTGCAGTATTATCCAATGTAACAGTGTTTTCTGGCTGGTCAATATTAATTACTGTTGAATTTTAACACCAATTTATATTGAATTTAGTTGTGTTAAAAAATAATCAGTCAAATGAAAGATGAAGGTTTTAAAGAGAACACGCGATTATCTGGTCTGTTGACATCCTGTTAACTCATCTTTAAAATGTTTATGTTTGAGGCTCCTAGACCCCCATTGACCCTCATTGGTCCGCATTTATTTTTGTGTGTTGGAAAACGAAAACATTTGCATAGCATTGCCCCTCAGGAACAGTCGCTGTCACTGTCTGTCTTTCTCAAGGAGCAGGGTTAAAACTCAACATATGAAATAAAAATACTGTTGCTTCCTTACCCAGCAGCCATGCAGAGCTCTGTCTGCCTCCTGTCCCCAATGACATCTGCGCCGCTTTTATGGTCACCAGCTTTGACCCACACTGATAATAAGGACAGTGCAAATTTAATCTAATGTTGATATAACAAAATATAAAACAGATTTTTACCATCTTTCTTTAGTTTCATAACCTTTACTTTAAATGACAGTGAATGATAAGCCATTCAAGTCTTTATTTTATTTAATTTATTTTATTTTTTAGCTTCACATGTGGTATTTGAAGCCTTTGGATGTTGTAAACTTAATATTGTACTTTTGGTTGTACAAGTTAAGACATTAACTTATGTTCTGGGAAACTGTAATCAGCTTTTATTTGATTATTCATGGGTTTCACCAGGTCCCTTTCCACAGGTGTTTAAAATCAAGCACCTAGATTATGAATGTAGACTGCATGGTGCTTGATTAAAACACCTGTGGAAAGGGACCTGATGAAACCCATGAATTTTCCAACATTTTATAGACCAAAACAAAAGTTGGTCAACAAAAATCATAACTAGTCGCAGTCCAACACTTATTTAAAGCTCAATATCATAAACACACTATTTTAAATGCTTATACAAAATATTTCGTTTGACAGGAAAGAAGTATGTCGTCAATGTTTTCTGTATTTCATTAGTTAAATGACAACAGTGTTTCCCCTCGATATACGGCTTTAGAACACTCTCCAACAATTACAACAACTTTTACAAAATCCTTCTTTTATGTACAAATTACAGATACAATTACAACTATTTGCAATGGTTTTATCCACAAAGTGTGCATCTTTTGTTGCTACAGTGAATCTTTCTCGGCTTCTGGAAGAACATTTCCAGTGCCTCTTGATATGCAACATTGGTCTCATCTGGCCCAGCTGTTTAAAGAAAACTGAAACAATTTCCCATTCATTCTCTATGTGTTGTATCTATCTATCTGCTTACTTGCTTTTGTTTATTTATTTATCCATCTTTATCATTATCTATCTATCCATCCATCCATCCATCCATCCACTGCTCTACTCTGTGCTTGAACCAGTAGCAGCAGAGGTACTCTGGCTACTACGAGTAGCAGAGCTAATGTTTGCCTTGCCAGAATCACTTATGGTGTGCGTAAAAAACGTGGATATTTTTGCCTGGTTTTCAGGCAGTGGGGGTTGACGCGAGATGTTGTCCTCTTCTCTTTCTGTCTGGCTATAGGTGTGTGTTCACGTGCTTGTTTGTGTGTACGTCGGTGCAGAGCTCCGTCCATTGTAAAACAGAGAGCAGAGGAGAAGCGTAGATGCCTGACGATGAAGAAAATGAAATGAACTTAAATTGCTTAAATTAGATCAGCAACATCATTATTTATTAAAAGAACACGGTCCAGATGTGTTCTTAGGAAAAATGACCTGAATTAACTTCTGCTGTGATTTGGTGGTATAAATGAAATTAACTTGACTTTCAGAGGGGGCACGGGATCCCGTTGGGGGGGTGGGGCGCGCCCCTCAATATAATGGTAGGGGAAACACTGGACAATTTCACTGACATGGCGAGAGCAGTGTACATAAGGCTGATATTCGCTGAAGTAGATACTCTGATATTAGCCAGAGAGCAGGTTATTACTGGTAATCCACTCAAAGCAGCAGCCACAGGTATCTGCCGTATGCTGTTCAAGGGCATCCTGTATTTGTTACTTAACCACATCCCACCAGTATTTTGCTGTGTCTCAATGTCAGTCATCTTGAAATGAAGTCATGCAAGTAAAAAAAAAAAAAAGGTTTATTGTTATAAAACAGTGGGCTATTTTCTTCTTATTAGTTACATTGAAATGGATGCTGTTAACTATTTATTACAGACTCATAAACGACAGAGACTATGAACTTTAACTCTTGATATATTGGAACCATTTAAATAGATGGCAAGGGTAGATGGCTTACTAATTAACTGCAGACCAAATAACACATTATTTTACGTCTCTGCAAACATCCTCCTCTTGAACTTAAAGACTGGCACGGTTTCCCCACAACAAGAAAGAAACAACAGGTTGAATCTTTCTTTAACGGCTCGGTGTGAAGACTCATGTGGCAGTTTAAGTTGTGATCACACTGGTGAGATTGTTGCTGGTAATGTGTGGTATCTGTGGCTCCCTATCTCTCAGCAAATCCTGGTCCATCAGCCAACAGAACACGCTTCAGCGAGACCATGATACTTAACCATCCACTTAACAAGATGGCACAGCAGCAGCGATTTAGAAAAAAAGGGCTGAGAGTGCCTATCAGTCAGAACTGCTGCTTAACTGCATTGCAGCAGGAGACCCACTTAATACAGAAGATGGCAGATAAGCCATCTTCTGTATTCTTCATGATGTGCTTATAGTCTCAGATTTCAAAGCTCTCTTGGAGTATGTAGGTTGAGGTTGTTGGTATAGCCATGTGAATGGAATTAAACTGGCCTGTTAAGTGTAATCTTCAGTAGATGTAGACAACGGTGTTATGAATAAACACCGGATTGCATAGTGTTTTTATTTTTGGGGTTGATTTCTTTCAAGGCAAAGGGAACTGAATAGGTAAACTACACTACCCCACCATGTCACTCCAACTGTATGCCCCAAGGACCGTGTTTGAAATGTTCAAGCAAAGGTCATAATACAGTAATGAAGGTGATTGCAAAATTGATTTTTTTTTTTTTTTAAATCGATTTCTTCACCTGTCACCCAGGAGAACTACAGCCACCCTCCTATTACATTCTGCACTCTTCCATTTTATCTCGCAATTTCTGTTTTTTACCATAAAATCATTTAGCTTGACAATGACTCTATGACACTCGATTCAGCTCTTCTCTTGATGTCATTCATTGTAAATGTTAGACTGAAAAAAAACACACAGACACAGGCACACCTCTCAAGACAGCCTGTCATCCGCATCCTCCTCTGTCATCCCTTTCTGTTCTACCGAAATCTCAAACCAGTGAACCTGTCAAGAAAAAAACAGTTTCACCACCTCTATCGCCACGTTTCCCCTGCTCATCTGTTCTTGTCATGGGTCACAAGGACTGAACCGATCTAACACTTTCTAATCAAGCGGTCACCCTTTATCATCTCCAACTGACAGCTTTAAGTAGCCATAAATAAGCGTGGGCCAAGCTTCTCATTTGTCATGTGAAGCCCTGCTTGCTGTATATCTCCCCGTTTAGAGACCATAGCTCTTCTTTACAGCTCCTTCCTTAAGTAGGCAATGCTGAGGAATGATGGAAATAAATAATCCTGTGATAATAATGGGCCCCTGCTCCTCAATGATGATGAAAGAAACCCCCTCATAAAAGTGCATTTTTAAGCTTTCATTTGATTGAACAACTTCCATTAGCATCACAGAATTTATTTTGCGGTGGGCTGCTGTGGGAAATTTCCAGCCTGCAGACATAATTACATTTAATGTGTCACCTTGTGCTTTTCTGGAGAAATTTCTACAAATTCCATTATTATTATTTTTCTGATTTGAAGATTTTATACTGCTTATGTAGGTAAAAATTGTATTATTATCTTACCACCACCTGCATCCCTAAATTCAGACATACAGCAGCTTTTGATTAAGGAATATCCCTTGCAATATTTTATCACCAATAAAGGGCAGCATAATGGATTTTATTTGATAGTCAATGCACTTTGACATATGGACATATTTAATTCAATCAGTGCTTCTTCAGTGATTATTGCTGTGTAAAAGGTATTCAATTACGGGAATACTGCAAAATACTGAACCACATGTGACAGTTTCTGTTATTATCACAGCAGTATCTTATTACCTTCCATTATCACATGTAAAATAGGGGTTGTACATACTAGTCAACTTCACTGCTGTGCCATGACGCATTAAGCATCATGTCAAGGAGTCACTGATCACATAGTGATAACGACACAGACACCTCCGAGAACACAGATGAGGAGCCCAGTGGGTCATTGCAGCAAACCAGCAGCGGTTCATCAGGTGTGTGGAAATAATTCACCAACGATGAAGCTCATACTAACCTGACATGCAGAATATGTACGTCAGTCCTGAAATACGACAAAAGTACGAATGCAGTGCACACTCATCTGAAAAGGCATCCGTTAAGGCTAACAGAGGAACGGTCCAAATCCTCTGGACAGCAGTCAATTAACAACTTCTCTAAACGCCCTGTGGTAGCAGAGAGAGGGAGGCTGTAAATCAACAATGTATTGGTGAATTTCATTGTCATTTCCCAAGTTATTAGGCCTTTAGCTGCAGTACATCGAGAAAGCTTCAGAGAAATACTGCATTTTTTTTAAACCAGCTACACAATCCCACCTTACAACGCGCTGTGGAGTACTATTAAATGCTATTGACGGTGCCGATTTATACAGGCTATACATATCTGCAGTACACAATATGTAGTGCATGAGCTGTCAGTCCTCAGCATATGTATTCAGCTCAATAATATAGATTTCATTGTTGCAAAGCATTACTTTCTACTGTGTTTTTATTAGTGATATCATGATCAACTAGTCAGTTTCGACTTGACTTTCACCACATAATAGTGGAAAAAACTAAAGGTCATGTAACCCCTATTATAAAACATTGCGAACCAGAACAATCCGATTCTGAACAGAATTTCTAATTTAGAACAAGATAATTACTGCTGCACAAGAAAACGTTGGTTCTTAATATTTGTTTGTCAATGACTGCTGGTAGGATTCTTGTGGATTGCATCATATAGTGTGTTGTATATATTTTTGCAACACATCTTGAGGTTCAGATACACCAAACGGACATCGTACATAGAAGGAAAAAACTGGAAGAGCTGTTATTAGCTGGCAGGCTAGGATACTAGGAAGAGCTACAGACTGTTTTGTAGAGCTGGCCTCTCCTGAATCATGCTGATCATTTGGTCTGTAGTTTATTCATTATAGATGAGCATGTTGTAAAAATATTTGATGGTGATAAAAACGAAAGAGACTTCTATGTGTCAGCAGCCAATCATGAGGGAAATATGTGTCTGTCATTGTTCACCAACACATAATCACATGCCCACTAATTTCTCAGCTGTAACCTTAAAAGGGACCCGCAGGGAAAATAATTTTTTATTTTTTGGACGAAGCACTGGTGACTACTAAAGACCAATATCTGTAGTCAGGAAAGCATCCTGCAGATGTGACAACAGCTTGAACAAGGACCCAGAAGCAGTTAAGAAGTGTTTAACCTCAGTGCCTCTGTCTCTCCTTCTCTTTCCTTTCTTTGGCTAGATGCACAAACACACACAAAATACTTTAAACCAAAAATAATTAAAAAAAAAATCTCCTTGACATTATAACATAATTAAAAGAAAATCTGTTTCCTTAAAGTATTTTAAAAAAACAACATTTCAAGCATTAAAGAAAATTCAAACAATACATTTGAACTGACCATGTTGCCTTTAGAAAACAGGAACTTGTAACAAAAAAAAACATAACGGAGGAAAAACAACTCTATAACATCCCAAACACCAACTAAAAAGAACTTAGCAATTACCGAAAATGCACAATGAAGACATGAAGATAAAGCATGTAACGTGTAGCGTGGTCAGGACTCACAGATCTAATCTTTTAACAAGAAAAGACAAGCAAAGGGAAAACGGAAGGGAAGTAAAAGTGCAATTTAATTCAGACCAACAATGAAGGCTTTCACAACCCCAAACTTTTTTTTTTTTCTCCACATAACCTGTGAGTCCATAGTCCAGAAAGAGGTTCAAGTTTATGAGCAGCTGAACGCAAGAAGTCAAAAACTTTTTCAGCTTCAGATAACATCAACAGTCATACTGATGATGATTAGTGCCCTTTGTGGTGATTTGTGACAATTCAGTTGTTTGAGATGTCCCAGTTTACATGTTTTCATATTCAAAGGGAAAAGCTCTGAAGCAGCATAGTAAATATAACTCTCATCTTTCAGGTGTGGAGGTATTTTGACATTATCATAGAGTCCAATGGGTTTGTGGTAGATGGTCAAAAAAGCATTGGAGTGTAATTTGAGAGACATTTGTTTCCTTTTTCTATGAACAGTCAACCTTAACCAAGTGTTTTTGTTGTGCACAAATCAAAGCAAACGTTAAATAGTGATATGGCATATAGTTTTGTTGGAGTTGTGATGCAGTTTTATGAAACTTAGAAATTTGGATGTTCAAGGAGATTGTGTTGTACCACTACTGTGTATATTCCATAGGTCATAAGTTAAAGTGCTTTGAATGAGGATCTTATAAGAAAGTGGATTACCTCCAGTTGAAATGCAGTTTAGGAAGTGAAAAGATGCCTTAGCCCTGTGAGGCGCCTTCTTTAGTATGCCCTGCTGATCAGAGTTGAAAATGAAAGAAGAGAGAAGTGCCTCAAAGGTGCCACCTTCACACATGTAAACAAAATGTGGGTGAAAGTGATTTACAGTAATGTCAGGGCTCCATATTTCTTGCTGCAACTGCATCGAGAATACACTTAACAACAATGCACAATATATTCCCTGCTTTTCTTTGCTGCATTCCCATGGGAGTTTTGCTTTTCATCCAAACACTGAGAGATGCCTCTCTAACTGAACTGACAGGCAGGAGAGTGTGGGCATAAATGAGACCTGATAAGTCTCAGTGGGTGAACTGTGATCCTTAATATCTTGGCAGGATGAGATGAGTCTAATATAACTGAAGGTTTTGGCACAAATCTGTAAAAAAAAAAAAAAAAAAAAGTGTCTCACACTGTATATTAACTTTTACGACAAAAGCCAGGAGTTTGAACAAAGTCACAAATGATACAGTTACCCATCTATCTATTTAATTGACGGCTATTACAGGATACTTTTACTCTTCAACCTGGGCCATATATGGACCTTCCAAGAATAATAGAAAATCAGTCATTTCATTAAGCACCCTAAAATAATGGCATGTTTACTTCAAAAGACAGCTCGAGGCCACAGTGACTATGAGTGGAGCAACAAAGTAAGGAAGTGACATTAACGTAAGGGAACAATGTCAAAACAATTAGGAGCTGGAGGACAGCTGGATCAAGAAAACATCTTATTATGGCAACAGCAGCTGTTTCTCCATGTGTCAACAGCATTTTCTTATGGTTATTGTGTTGACTAACGGCTCATAATCTTAACCAATGAGTCGTTTTTTCTGTAAAATTTTGCAAAGTTGATTTTTTCTTAAAACAAACCAAAACTGAAGTATAATGTTGTCACAGCTGTGATGTGTCATGGTTTTAGTGGTCCCAGATAGATCATGTCATTCTTCCTGCTGGGGACTCAAATCAGAAAACAATGTAGTTTGTCATTAAATTTGCAGGGCTTGCTGATAGTGAACACACAATCACAGGCAATGGGAAATTACCATTTCCTGATAGTTTTGGTATTTAGAAACGTATTGCTCCGATCTAATCCAGTTCAGTCTGTTTAAATTTCCAAAAGGAGTGAAGTTATAGCATGAGCTTACAAGCAATCAAAACAGTCCTTTCTTCTGGCACAGATGCAGCGTGGGTAAGGATTGCAATCAATCAAACCTCTCTGAACATTGTTTTCAGCAGTGTTTTATCGTGTGTATACTTGGAAGTATATGCTATGCTCATGCTTTGTATGGTTTCTACAGGCCTATATGATTGACTGATGGCTATGGTTAAGTCCCTCTGCATCAAAATGGTGAGTTCCTCCCTGCTAACGCTAACAATGAGATTTTGCACAGTCCTAAGTAGCAGGAAACACACATCTAAAATGTACCCATGTAGTTTCAAAAACTGTCAAGTTCATCCCTAAGGCACACCACCAGCAATCTTAATAACAAATGTTTGTGTTGTTGTCAGTTTATTATTGTCATAAGGGTTTTAACACCCACAAAAAGAAAGAAAAAACTGTGAGTGTGTTTGTAAGTGGATTGTGACAGGACTGATTAGAATGAGTCACTCAGTTGTTCATAGTAAAGTTCACAAGTATGTTCTCTCATTGGATATTTGGAGTGGAGGTTAAATGAATTCTGATTGCACTTCACTGACCGGCAGGAAAATGCCCTCGTCTGTGGGTAAAGTGAAGAAGAGAGATCGTTCAGAATAGATCCACAGAAATCATACGCTGCTGTCACTCAGTGAGAGCTCTTCAGAAGCACCAGGGGAATGTGTTTTGTGCCCTCCTTGTCACTTAGAGTGGATGCTTCTCTACAGCCCATTTACCTCTCATCTTGGTGTGACGGCTTTGAATGCAGACCTAGTTTCAGCAGCAACATCAATTGCTTAGGTTACTCGTGCTGAAGGGTCGATGCTGACTCATATTTGTACTGTCAAAGCTGACGTTGGTAGCGACATACGGACATGTGAAAAAGTAAATACATTCCACAGATGCTGTTGACTTTTTCAACAGATCTGAGAAAACTTTGTCCTCTTGAAATCACTTGAACCTCTTTGAAACAACGCCCAGAGATAAAGGTGGTATCCCTGGTTTGAAAGGCTCAACAGCAGCTTTACTTCCTAAGGACATTGAGGAAAACCAAACATACCTGTGTGGCAGCTTGTGCCCTTTCACTACTGCTCTATGGAGATTGTACTGAAGTACTGTATTACAATGTGGTATGGCAACTGTTCAGCGGCAGACAGGAGAGCTCTCCAGAGAGTCATCAGCACAGCCCAGAAAATAATTGGACTCCCCCTACCCTCTCTGGAAGACACCTTCAGATCACGCTCCCTCCGCAGAGCCAGCAACATTGTTAAGGACGTAATTCTTCCCGATTATCGTCTCTTCTCTCTGCTATTATTTGGAAAGCACTTAAAGACCCCCACGCCCAGGCTCAAAAACAAACAAACAAACAACTAAAGCATGTTGAAACTCCCTCCTGTGTATACTGCATATGTACGTAGTCCATCAATGTCTAGCATGGAGAAAAAATTACATTTTCTCAACGTTTCCATAACATTAACATCAGATGAGTCACACGAATAAGATAAAATAAGAACATTCATCACACCTCCATCAGAATCATGGACTCCAGATTAGATGACATAGATTAGCTCTCTTATCCCTACAGCAAAGGATGTCTGGCCAGGGACTTTTACTAATTAACAATATATATATACGGAATATATCATTGCTCTCTAAGACATATCATCAGCAGTACAAGAAGTGTAGATTTTATTGCAAAAAGAAGTTTCAAAGTCTCAGTTTCACAGAGGATCAAATGTGTGCTTGTACTTATCCTTGTGAGTTGTGTTTGTTGGCCATTGAGCTTTATCTGCCTTAAATTTAAAGTTTCATGTTAAATGTCTCAGCATCATCAGTACTATGTGACAGTTAATTTCCATCTTAATATAATCCAAAACCACTGATTTAAACTGATTGAATGGACAGTAGTGATATTCTTCTCAGATTACTCATTAGTAATGTACTAATTTTAGTCATTAGTAATCTGAGACACCAGTGTCTGTCCACCACTTCATTTTGCTTTTCGCTGTTATTGTTTGTGGGCTGGTGTTAATTTACTTTACTCGCCTGATGGATCCCCTGTGCTTTCCCTAACAATTAGTGAAACCCTTTGGTCCAATCTTCCAGTAAACCAGCACTGACAAATATTGAGTGAGAGATCAATAATGATGATTGTTTGTGAGTGTTCTTCTCTCCATGACATTTCTTTCGTTTGCTTCATTTCATGTATTAGTACTACGGAAGCTTAACTAGGGGACATATTTTGAATCTGCAGCACATTCTTGATGTTCTGTAAAAATGACTATACTACAACTAAGAAATATTCTCAACATTACAACCCTCCACCACTGATTGAACACTTTCTATTGTTAATAAACAAAATCGCTTTAAGGTTTTGGATGATATAATTTCTGAATAAAATTTTTGACTTCATGTGGGTTAAGGTTTGAATGTGGAAACATGCAGCATGCTTCAAACAAAATGTCTTGTATTTCTTGTCTGTCTGTCTTGTGTTTTTCAATTCATTGATAGCTGCATCAGGGGATCCATGACATATGACTGATATCAAAAATATGCCTAATAACCTCTGTATTATGTTTCTCGCTGTTGTAACCTTTCTCTGTAGGTTCCCACTGTGTAACTTTCCATCACAGCGACTCATACGCAAACATTTTCACAGACTTTCCGAGTAGTTGTGTGCATGAAATGTCCCAGTATGAAACTCAGTTTTTGGATTAATAAACCATAATCATTTTTTTGTGGTTCATGCTTAGGTTGAAAACACAGGTATCATTTTGGAATGGGACCTGCCCATCTGTCTCAGTCAAAACTGAATATAATCATTAGGGCCGGGACTTTAACGCGTTAATTAAGATTAATTAATTACACAAAAATAACGCGTTAATTGTTTTTAACGCATTTTAATCACACTTATTTTTGCACCGCGGAACGTTTCTCACTGGATGAGTTTCGGCGGACCGATTATACTGGAGCACCAACTAGCGTTCATTACCAGTGTCCTCAACAAGCAGCGGGTGCTGCCGTGAGCCCCTCTCCCGTCCCAAAGCACTCACAGGCGGTCAGTCTCACAGTAGCCCCGCGCAGCAGCGGTCAGAGCAGAGAGGGAGAACCACGCCACCGCGTCCAGACTGCAAACGAATGACGCATGCGCAAAGCTGCCGCTGATCGCGCCCTGGTTTACAGAGCGGGATGTAAATGTTTCTTCACTGTCACACTAAAATAAATAATAAAATAATAATCCATTTAGATTGTTAATTTTGTCAAGTAAAAACCGTTTATACAAAAAATGTTAAAAATATTCTAGTTATGGCAAAAAATGCTCATGTTCTTCTGTGCCTGTGACTTGTAGGCTAGAAACTAAACCAAACTTAAGAAAACTAAAAAAAAACCAAAAAAAAAAAACTACTGTGCCAGAGTGTCTCTTTAGAGTCATTTTGCCAATACCAAGCCCGGATAAAGGAGGCGCGTTAATAATACAGCGTCCATTACAATTACATCCAAAAGGCAAATTATGCAAATTAGCCGATGACGTCATTTAGCGACTTCTAGCGACTTTTAGGACAGCCAATAGCTACTTTCCTTTCCTGAGGAGTTGGCAACACTGTTCATTACTTCAGACAACAAACCACAGTGAACATCAAAGAAGAAGCTGATGAGACCGCTTTGGTTGGCCCCGTGGATGGGAAATTTAGTCATTATTCAATGGTATACTAAAAATCCATATGAAAAAAATTACTTCTCACCGTTCTCAGGTCAGATATTTATATGCGATTAAAATGCGATTAATTTCGATTAATTAATTACAAAGCCTCTAATTAATTAGATTAATTTTTTTAATCGAGTCCCGGCCCTAATAATCATAGTGAAGGACTGGACTTGTGTTCTACCTGAAATATATATATATCTTCATCTCTATTCTTCAGATTGTAAGCAAACTTTTTCTATTTGTTTTAAGTCTTGTTAGAATTATAAAACTACTTATAAGTAGATATTGACTAGACAATTGATATGTTTAGTTGGATTAAATTTCTTTGCAAAGTGGGCATCATATTAGTGGATAGTAAAAGTTTGTACAACCCATGATTGTGATAAATGACCCAGGGGCTACCCCACCCCCACTTTTCTATTTGAGAATGTTGGTCATGTGTAGTTTAAGGCACAGCTGCTTGGGAAAGGCAAGAACTGCTGATTACAGAATGATTTTATGATTTTATGATTTTCTACTAACTACTAATACTGTTGTTCCAGAGCAAACTAATTAATTAGTTGACAAAGCTGTTTTGATCTCACCCAGCGTATCTGATAAACATACACTAGACATGGTCATCTCAACCAATTTCCAGTGACATCTGTGTTTGGTGTAAGATTATATGTGAAGTGTTTTGCATATTTGGGTCAGTTTGTTGTCACAGGGATATTTTTCTGATTCTCATGTGTAAATATTGACTGATATTTTTTAATCCGAGGGACTTTAGTTCATGATGCACTGCTCAAAAAAATTAAAGGAACTCTTTGAAAACACATCGCGGGAAATCATGCTGGATATCTATACTGATATGGACTGGGATGTGTTAGGGATGAAAGGATGCCACATCATTTGATGGAAATTAAAGTGATCAACCTACAGAGGGCTGAATTCAAAGACAATCTGAAAATCTAATTGAAAAAATGATGCAGCAGGCTAGTCCGTTTTGTTGAAAATTCACTCCAGCAACTCAAACACACCAGTGGCCTGCTGGAGGTCATGGTGTAGGGCTCTGGCAGTGCTCATCCTGTTCCTCCATGCACAAAGGGTTGAGGACCTTCTATGGCTCTGTCCAGCTATCCGAGAGTAACTGCCTGTCTCCTGGAATCACCTCCATGCTCTTGAGACTGGGCTGGGAGACACAGCAAACCTTCTGGCAGTGGCCAACCTGGAGGAGTTGGACTGCCTGTGCAACCTCTGTAGGGTCCAGGTATCACCTCATGCTACCAGTAGTGACACTGACTCTCGCCAAATGGGGTTGTCTCATTGTTGCCCCTCTCGTTCACCTGTTGTTAATTTCATTAACACCAAAGCAGCGGACACTGATTAACAGCCACCTCTGCTACTTAACTAACGAGATCAATATCCCAGAGGTTTGACTGACTTGATGCTATACTCTGATTGATGATAGTAGTAATAGCTTGCATGATAAAATCATAGACGAAAGGACATTTATAAACGTACTGCATCAGTGTTGCAGGCATCAATGAAATCCATTGTAGAATGGAAGGAGATGCCTCCAGAATAAAATGCTTCCACAAGACATTTCAAATAAATAACGTTTTCCAATCTCCAACTCCTTGCTTTCCTCATCTAAAGCAGTCATAAGAAGACCGCAATACCGGATCTGAAAAAGTTAATCTGTGTTTTGCTGATTGTTGGTTATGTGTGACCAGTAATCATTTCCAGAAAATCTCCTCCTGGTGGCTTTATTGGTTTGATTTGCTCACTATAGATGTTGGGGCAAAGCAGTCAAGTCAATGAATCCCTAACAGCATTGCTGATGTCTTCCTGCTGTAAATTTTCTGCTGTTAGTTGCTTGGTGACAGTTTGTCTTTCCACTTTCTACTCGGCTTCACTGTGCTGCAGACACACAAATGGTTCTGTGGACAAAGATACTAGATGATGGAGGTCAGAGTCAGGCTGGACTAAACAGATCGACTGATTCACACTTTGTTAATGTTAATGTAGATTCCCAAGGCAGCTTTCACAGAAGGGAATGTCTCTTCCTTAAATATGAACTTAAAACATGGAGCATTATTTTTGGCAACCCAGATATGGTCTATTGTCCAATAACTTACTAGAGTGGACATACATTGTGGCCAAAAAGAGAAACAAGTCTACTAGGTAAACCATTGTGATCACAAAACTTTGCATGTCAGTAATCAGGGATTAAATGTTTTAAAAATATATATATTTTTTTCTGCTGGGGTCTTTCTTTATGGAGTTTGCATGTTCTCCCTGTGCCTGTCTAGGCTTTCTCCAGATGCTCCCTGGACTTCCTCCAAAAGTCCAAACACATGCTTGTTTGGTTAATTGGTGATTCTAAATTTTCTAAAGCCAAACAGTCATCCATACTCACATGCCATAGACAGGTGACTAGTCCAGGGTAATTTTTTTAAATTCATTCAGTATAAAAACTGAATGAGCTTTTGTTGTATCAGTGAAAACCCTTTACAAAGCTGAATAATTTAGATCATATATATATAGCTAATATACCCGTGTATTCTTGCCTCTGAATATGTATGCTTGAAGGAAAGAAAAGCTCATGGATGAACCAAGGCAACACATTATGTATGATGTAAACCATCTACATCAGTAACAACACTGAATAGAACTGATCAGTACACGTTGGTTCATCTCTAAATACAATGACTGTACAACGTGTAGAATACATTAAATCTTTCTTAAATTAGATATTTATATGTCGACCTTCAATTAATCACTGATAGTAAACTCTGTCCATATGCCTTGATACCAAGAGTGAGGCTATACACTTGTTAGCTTTTTAATCGTGCTCCTTGTCAATTAATTAGTTGTGAGTAGTTTTGACCCTCACGCCTCAAACGATTGATGCAAGACCATAAAGAGGGAGACAACTGTCTCTAGGTATGCGCCCTCGAAAGATGGAGATGCCAGAGGTTGGAACATTACATTGCTTGACTCGATGGTCAAACACTTTGAATTTGAATTGATTGTACGTATTGTATGTAGCACTCGATTGATTCTCACTTGTTCTGAGAGTTACTTTGAAGAAAGGAGAAGCATTGAAATTGCTGAGCTTGAATGAAGCTGTCTGTTAACTCCTGGACTGCAGCTATACACTGCACTGAGTCAGCTGCAATTAAATGGCTGTCTGCCTACAGTAGTCTGCTTAGTGGGGTTTAAACTGATCTGTGAAATAACTGCACAATTCAAAGTTATTGAAATAAGACAATAAAGTGTCAGCAGATTTGTTATTTCCTATTGCTTTTATACATTTCCACTGTGGAACTGCTCAGATGCTGTTAGATGGCAAAAGATGCCAGTTTGCTCTTGTTGAATTAAACGTGCGCTCTGCTCTACCTCCACCAGTTACAAGGAAATGTTGGATTACAGACTTATTATTTTTTTTAACAATTCTCGCGCTCCCACGGGACCACTTTATGGAGCGGTTGGCAGGGCAACTGGTGGTCGCCATTATGTCACATCCTGTTTATATAGCGTTGAATACCTAACTAAAATGAAACTTGTCCAAAAAATTGACACTTGTACATTTTAGTTTGGCCCGAGTCCCATCCACTACCATGGAGGAGGTGGAGCTTATGACCTATACTGCAGTCAGTCATCAGGGGGAGCTCTACTTGCTTTGGCTTCACTTTTGAGGAGCAGTTCTGCCATCCATATTTATACAGTCCATGGCTGTTACACACAGTTAATGTGTTCTGACTCCAATTCTGTCAGGAGAATGTCCATGAATGTCCAGAATGTCCAACGTCCATCCCTCATCTGGATGATCTGATTTAGTAAATTAACTTTCTCATGGAATAATCCCTTTTCTTTTTTATAAATGTAATGTATTATAGAGGGAAAACTTGCCCTAGCTGTTGATGTTTGATATAATGTTAACACAGTAGATTCTGAAGAGAAATTGCTCCAGACATCCCTGGTAGTAGACATGAAAAGATTTACGTTTCTGTAATCCCAAACAAAGTTACTGCATTCTTGGTAATGCTAGTCAAGATTTCTTCTTTTTGTGTTTTATAAACGACTATCTTGTTTTACCATGTTAATTCCCACTACTCAATGCAAGATAAATGTGCTGTTATGGAGAAGTGCCAAAAAACAAACAAAATAAATCAAATTAAACACATTTCCTTTCCTCGGCATTAAATCAAATAGTCCCTCCTCAGTGGAGGATAGGAAAGAGCTGCCTCTCAAAATATAGTAATGGGAAGAATAAATGCTGAGGAGGGCAGAGAGTTCAGTCAGTGATGGTTTCTGTGATTCACGGCTCTAGACTATAAACCTTGGAAGGCCTTACAAAGTAAACATACCTGAGAGAAAAGTAACAATGTTTAACACTGTCAGAACCACAGTAGGCAGGATAAAAAAATGTAGAAAAGCCCTGTTTAAGTGCTTGTCTCAAACATGGCATTTATATTATGACGAGAGCTCAGTGTTGATGGGCTGAAATATTGATTACAGGTGAACTTTGAGCTTAGGTTTTATTTAGAGCTTCACAGTAATGACGCAGCCACTTAACTGCTTGGATTGATTTGATCGACAATGAGTCTATATCATCAGCTTCCTAAAATAACGGCCTTTTTGACAAAATATTTTTGTTTTGATAAAATCATCAATCCACATAATGCTTTCCAACCCAGGTAAAATCCTCATGACATTCTACCCCTGTAGTATGATGTGTTAAATATCATTAATCATATTCAACATTCGGTTCATTTGTTTGTATTTTCTAAAAAAAAAAAAATAAATGAAAAAAAGACCTGGGCCATTATTTTAATAGCGTGTAATATCACCTAGACCAAACCAGGCACCTCCACTCCATTCCATTGACACTCCTTGATGGCAGTGCAAGGTGTTGATCAGTTTGGGATCTAGTGAATTTGGAGGCCAGGTCAAGTATCTGTGGGATGCACTGCAACAAGCCTGATCCACAGAGGTCCCTCCCCTCAACCCAGAGGACACAAAGACCTCTACTAACAACATTCTGTTGCCGGACACCACACGACACCCTCAGAAGGCCCATGTCCATTCTCTGATGAGTCAAAACTGTTTTGGCGGTACAAGGGAGACCTACACAATGTTAGGAAGGTGGTCATAATTTAATGCCGATGTACATCATGTGAAAGACTGCATGGGCAGTTCAATATTTAACACAACATTTCTCAAATAACCTTGCAAAGAATTTTGGGATCCTTTTAGCATTAAAAACAGTTGTGATTCCCTTTGTCGCTGATTCAGGAACACTTGTAATAAACCACTGATGTGAACACAGGTTGTTGCTGCATCCAACTTAAAACTCATGCAAGTTTGAGAAACCCTGTCGTCTTCCCCGGAGCCTGAGCTCATTTAAGATGACAAGGTGAAGTCGAAAACTGTCCTGTTGTCTGACACATTAATATTTTGAGTACTTTTTAAAAGAGGTGATGCAGCACAGTGGTAAACATCCCTGTCCCACTGTTTTTGAAACATGTACGGTTATATTTATTTATTTAGTAAAACAATGTATTATGTTAATAGACAAAGTGTATACCTTGCTATACATGTTAGACTTCATTCAACCTATGAACAAAGACACAGTATGTGATATCAACTGAGCTTTCAAATAATTCAGAACTTATGCAGAGTTCCTCTCAAAGTAAAGTGGTAGCACGTGTAATTTCTAGCTGTGCAAACATGTTGTATTCCCAGTCTGACAGATATTTTCTGTTCTATCAGCTGAACTCTTAAGTACCCTACATACATAATTCAAATTCGGCGTAATGACACACATGAATTAACTATCACTCTCTTACATTACTGCTGCAGACACAGTATATGAGTACAACACAGTAGTTCATGAGCAGACCTTTAGCAAGGTCTTTGGTCTTATGACTTTCTGTGGCACTGGCTTCATAAGGCAGATCTAACGACTTGTTCGTGTTGATCAAAGTGGTGCACTGTTGAGCTCATTTAAGATGCTTATTTAATAGGCAATTTGGCATGGCCTACTTATATGTGTTTTGCTGCTGAATGCAATAAAGGGTAGGGTGATTAAAAACTTTAAACCTCAAAGCAAAAATCCTATTTTGTGTTATGCAATGTGTTTACAGGTCCCACATATGATATAGCTCTGTGGCCCCAGTGGTTTTGCTGTTATCACTGTTATTTTTAGGAAGCTAGAAGGTAGCCTGTTTTCTTCTCATCATTATAATCATCATTATAATATAAGAGTGACTCAATATTGGGGCGGCACAGTGGCGCACTGATGCCTCACAGCGAGAAGGTCCTGGGTTTGAATCCATGCTCCGACTGGGCCCTTCTGTGTGGAGCTTGCATGTGTCTGCGTGGGTACTCTGGCTTCCTCCCACTGTATTAGGTTAATTACAATACACTGTCTAATATATATATATTTCTGTTTCTATTTGTAGAGCTTCCGTTGCAATGTGATATTCAATATCAAATCAAGTGCAGGAAGTCCTCCTGTGTGTTTTTCTAAATAGATAGATTTACAGAGACCTGGAGCAGATGGTTTATAGCTAAACAGAAATGTCACAGCATAAATATACAACCATTTTATTGGGACTGCAGAAATTATATCCAGGTAGATGTGAGCTGCATTGTTCACCCACATAGGCCAGAGGAGTGGAAGTCCAGCGAGCCAGTTTTTCATCCTGTCTCGTGGCACTGTGCACCAGCAGGTTCATAATAGCTCTGCTTAATGAGGGCTATGATATACCTCTGTCACTTTATTTGGCAGAACCTGGATTCTTTCCCTGTGCAGAAAACCATTATTCACTATAAAAGAAGCCTGGCTCCAAACAAGCCTAATGCACTGCCTCTGTAAGGACAAAAAAATAAATAAATAAAAATGTACATGGAAATAGAACCACAGAATTACATTACCTGCCCCTGCTTATATACTGTACAAAGAATGAGGACTTGTACTATGAAATACGTTATGAGTGAGTTACTTGGCTCAGTAGAAGTACTAAGTGTAAATTTTGTAGTAAAATGCGAATTAGCAGCAAAATGGAGAATGGCTACATGTGCCTGACAAACATTATCTTTTCCTACAATTCACTCAAGCTCTAGCTTATAATTTAATCTTTTTAACTGAAAAATAAACAAAGGTCATTTGTAATCAAATACGCAGGAATCAATTAACGCCACAGACAATAAGCAATTAAAATTTTATTTTAGATTAATGTGTTAGATTGTGATCACTCCAATTAGCTATGTTTATCAAGATACAAGTCTATTATCTTCAGATTTTGCAGTGGATCTTCTGTTCCTGTATATTTAGCTTTAGGCGGCATGAGTGTCTCAATTTCTTTGCGGTGCTGTCTTATGCCCAAGTGGGAATTCTCTTGTTTGCCATTGTGGGTTGTATTTGATTTTGCAACATGTGGTGAGACATTTCATCTTCTCATCTTTCCTGGAGTTCGTGGCCAAGACAGGCTTTGCAAACACACGCTAATCCACCACCAGCTACACAATGGAGTCCAAAGCTTCCTGATCCCTCGTATATCCTTTTGAACAACAACAAATATATATATATATATATATATATATTTCTGTATGAGACACGGACTTCTGGAAAAGACTGTAACCCACTCTCTAATTGTTTTTCACTTTCTTTTTCTTTAAAATGAGTTCAGTGCTAATTAACATGACATCTGAGTTGAGGCAACAAAACTTCTCTCTCCTCATTACTGTTACATAATGGATTTAAGGTGACAAAATATCTGCTGCGTGGATAATAAAGATTTAATATTTTGTCGCATTAAATATAACTTGCTTTACATAAGAAATGAAAATCACAGGTCCAAATAAATTTGTGAAATGAAATACAGAAAAATGCAACAATACTTTTATAACCTGTGGCCGCCCCCGGTATTAGAGTGGTGGTATTAGGAGGCTAAGATAACGCATTCGGTTTCACATGGATTAATTACATGGATATTACCCTCTAATTAAACTGTGCAATATCTTTATCTTACATTTTAAGTTTTTTATATGTATATTTATTCTATTTTTGTATATACTGTTTCTGTCAGTATTCCTCCTGTGCTCTGAGCCTTTGCACCGAAACTTCATTTTGATGTAATTCTAAATGACAAAGTCTAAGTAATGAAACAATACTGACTTTTTAATCTGGGTGGACTTGGGAATGAGGATGTGTAAGGTTGATTAGTAGTTTGCATTAAGATGTAGTAGCTTGAAGAATTAAAAAAGAGTTGTGTGTCAATTATTGAGAGACATAGATAGATAGATAGATAGATAGATAGATACTTTATTTATCCCGTGGGAAATTCAGTGTCCAGTAGTATTACATAGACACAGATATGAAAGATATTTAAGTTGTATAATAATACAAATCAGTAATGCTGTGTAAAAAAATATACGGTAGTGCCAGCAGTAGGGACCACAGTCCAGTTGGTTCCTCACAGGGAGGCGTTGTAGAGCCTTATGGCCTGAGAGACAAATGACCTCCTCAACCTGTCCATGGAGCAGGACAGAGACAGCAGCCTGTCACTGTATGTGCAAATTTATTGCAATTTTGTTTATTTGAACAACTTGAATGTCTCATTTTCTGTACATGCAGTAGGTTATGATGCTGTGAGCAATAATTTCCTCTGCTTCTAACAACTGTTTAAAAGGATTAGGTAGTAGCGTATCAGTCTGAAATTGGAGATAGAATCAGATCTGTTTCTCAAGGTTCGCTTTTGTCACTGTGTATAATTTCACTGCACAGAGTTACCACACATTACTCTCTGGCAGACTGTATCATGCTGAGAAGCATCAGAATATTGTCACTTTCTCCCTCCTGCTGGTAAATCCTGTGGAGAAGGTGACTATTTTCAAATGCCTCTAATAGATGCACTAAAAATAAATGCATCATCATCACATCCTGTAGGTTTTCTTTGTCAGTGAACAGTACCTACTTTGAAGCTACTCTTGACTGACACGAACCTGGTAATTCTACAGTGGTTCTTTGTCACTAAAAGAACTCCACACTGCTTCAGCATCTCTTAAAATAATCAAAGAACAACCGGCAGCAAAGGTGTCTGGAAAAAAAAAAGTTCCTCTTGAGCACACTGCAAAGACAACAGCCTAAGGGCCAGCTGGCACATGTGTTCTGCACCTGCCTGAAAGAAAATGCATGAAAAATACTTTGTACCTGCAGGTGGCAATATGAAAATATTTGTGCATTTTAATGTTCAGATGAGGGGCAGATGAAAAACGAGAAAAGCCACGTCATTTTACTTTCTTTCGTCATCTCCGTTTCTCTTTTCATTAGAATGATCTCTTTCACAAGTCAACATGGTGAAACTTCTGAAAAGCTGCCAACGGGGATCCAAGTAGTCTCAACAATTTGGAACATATCAGTGGCTTTTTGTGTCATGGCTTTAATTATGCTGAATAACTGGTATGTACGTGGTCCAAGGTTTTTCTCATACACCTCTACTTCAGAGGTGTTGCTCTAGACACAATGTCAGTGATCTGTGACAAATGTCTCCTCTTTTAGTCTTTTGAAGATTTGTAATTGTGTCTGGAATTACTTTCTAGAGGATACCAGAGGTGCTTGGTCTGTGGAAATGATTTCCATTTATTGAAAGTGAAGATTGCCTCATTACATTTTTTTCAGAGCTGTAAATCTAATGAAGCACCATACAAAAAAAGGTCACGACTGAATGATTTGCAGGAGCAATATCAAAACCTATTAAAGAATAATAAATAAAGCAAAATATTTTCACCAGAATATGGGCCTATCACAATGAACTGTATACCTACACGCTTTGCTCATCAAAGCACCTCTTTAGAAGCTGAACACAGTATCATTAATTTATTATACCTCCCCAAACGTGATGTTTTTTTGATGACCTAGCTTATTTATGTGTTAGGGAAAATGACCTTTGACAGAACGAGCCATGGTGATCGTTAAACGTACAGGGCCATTTTAAATTGTGTAACCCTGGTACACCTGGTTTATTGTGCCAAATTACACCAGTGTCATCTTTAACATTTCACAAAATCTTTTTAACCATTTTAAAGTGACAAGATCCGCAATTAGAAAATGTTTCTTGATGACATTCTGATCAAATGTGGCTTACACTGATCAGCCACAACATTCTGACCACCTTCCTAATATTGTGTAGACCTTCCTTGTGCCTCGGAAACATTTGTGACTCATTAGAGAATGGACATGGGCCTTCTGAGGGTGTCCTGTGGTGTCTGGCAACAAAATGTTGTTAGTGGGGGCCTTTGGATCCTATGGGTTGAGGAGAGAGGCCTCTGTGGATCAGACTTGTCCCAGTGCATCCCACAGATACTTGATCAGTTTGGGATCTAATGTATCTGGAGGCCAGGTCAACACCTTGTGCTGTTTTCCATGTTTTTTTAGTTGTTCCTAAACCGTTTTTGTGTGTGTGTCTGTGTCAGGCTGCATCCTGCTGGGGACGGCTGCTGCCATCAAGGAGTGTCATTGCTATGGGGTGGGGGTGCCTGGTCTGGTATAGGTGGGTGGTACATGTCTAAGAAACATCCACATGAATACCAGGTCCAAAAGTTTCCCAGCAGAACTTTGCATTGTCAGTTTTATTCACTTCACCTATAATGTTGTA
Source organism: Chelon labrosus (assembly GCF_963514085.1). Lineage (NCBI taxonomy): Eukaryota > Metazoa > Chordata > Actinopteri > Mugiliformes > Mugilidae > Chelon > Chelon labrosus. The sequence goes on along the minus strand of NC_140360.1, from coordinate 19,365,696 downwards.
ATGTCCCTTTTAATGTTGTGGCTGATTGGTGTATTTTGCCAATCCAGTCCACTGAGATTCTAGTCATGGTCGTTTTTGTCTGCTGAAAAAAGACCAGTCAGTGCATTGTCTGAGTTGACACAGCATGGGAATCACTGCAGTTTCACTCTGACTACAGATGGCAAAATGCATCGAGGAATAATCTTAGGGGCAAACTCATATTCTTCTAATAGACATGTCAGCATAGCACTGACAGGACAGGTGGTAGACAGGAATGCAAACTGTTCCACTGGATGGTGGCCACACACACTACTTACATGCAAGCTGTTGCATGCTGACAGTGAATAACTGCTCCATACACAAAATCATCATTGTGGCATACAGCAACACTCCATGAGGAATTTATTGTGGTTGGCCATAAGGAGATTTTATTTATTTATTTTTGTTTGTTTCATTTTTATTTCTTGGCTCATTCATTTCTTGTGTTCATTTCATTTACTCTCAAATGAAAAACCACACTCCTGCTGATGAGACTTTCGGTTGTACACCTATCCCTTCGGTAAGTGAATTACTAACCAAAAAGACAAATGACCAGCTGTGGCAGCAGATGCTCTGCTGAGGAATGGCATAGTATTATTGGATGTTTATTGGAACAAGAGAAAGAGAAGGGGAGATTGAAAGGGCAGGGCAGTTTAGAGTAATTCTGCACAGTACTGCTCTTTAATCTTCATTTCAAAGCAATTCACCAACCGGTGGTGATCAATAGATGATTTCCCTCTACAATGGCTTCATACCAAAGCTTTGTTTGAAGCTGACACATCATAAAGGCATCAATGGGGGAAATCTGCTGTTCCTTCAGCAGTATTTCACAGCCAATAATAAAATTGATTTAACAGCAACAACTGAAAACCTCAACAGAGAATTCTGTGATGGTTACGCTTAGGCAAGAAGAAGATGGGAGAGGACATAGATCTAAAGAAATGTGAGTTTGTGTTTGCCTCTATTAAAAGCTTTGTTACATTTATGTAGTATTGTTTTTTCAGTTTATTTCTGCAAACTCCAAACTACCAGAGAAAAGGAGGAATGATAAATATCCAGTAATACTTTAATCTACTTTCCTGTTACTGTATAGCTAGTGATAAATGTATGTATGTGTTTAGTTTTTCCAGATCAAGCGGTGGAAGCAAGAAAAGTGAGGTAGCTAAGTATTTAGACAGATAAGAGAGGAAGCTAATTCCACACTAGTCTCATCTCATGAAAAATATCATCTACTTTCCAGAAGTAATTACTTGGATCTGAATCTGCTTGAACAAAACAGGCCTCATATTTATAGATCCTCAGTATTCGTACCATCCCTCGACTGTTGCAGAATTGATGGCGCTGGACGTGCACATTAGTTATACAAATGAAATCAAACTCATTTCTGCTCTGTGGAGGAAAACGGCAGACATCCCACCTCTCATAAACGATTCAAAGTGAGTACAGATAAAAAGTAAATTGATCTCTGAGTGCAGTTAACTTCCTGCCACTTGACTGTGACTGAACAATTCAGTGGGCAGGGGGGCTCTTTGTGCTTCACAAGTTTGACAAGTTACAAATGTTTCAGCAGATTTCAGCAGAAGATGAGCTCTGCATCTAAGAACAACTGTTGAGGACATAGTGTGCTGTTTTGCAAACCAAAAGAGGCAGCGTGTCAATAAACTATTTAATATTTGGGACAATGTCAGGAAGTCCATGTAATAAAATGACAACATTGGACACAGTTTTTATGTTCACTAAAGTTCAGCAGTTGTATTTTCTAAACCAAGGAGACAAGTGATCACCACTTCCAATAAATTAGGTCCAGCTATGATGCTCAGATCAGGAAATGCGTCATCAATTATTTATTTATTAATTTTTTTTGGGGGGGCAACAAACTAATAGGTGCTCAGTTACTGCAGATTTTCCCACATAGTTGTGACAGTAAACTAAACTTTTATTCAGGCCGTTCACAAACCGGATAGCAATAAACCCTTTATATGAAGGATAGATTGTATAGGAGAAGATCTGTAACATCAGATGAAAGCAGAAGATGCTGAAGTGATTTCCACTTTAAACAGACTAATTTTCACACTCTATCCATCTTTCACATACTCTGCTTGAGCTTGTTTGGTGAAGGCGGCCTTTCTACGACACCTCAAGCATGATGGAGGGACCGCAGCCTTCACGCGGTGATCCAAATGGTCGGAGGCTGCTCATTAATATAGATGGGGTTTTTATAGGAATGGCTGTTAGGCTAAATTATTCAGAGGGTTCAGGGAGACGTATGGGCCGGCCTCTTCAGTATCACAGTTAACTGAACACGTAAATACCTACTGTGGGGCGGGTAAAGCCGAGGAACGAGCGGAGAAACTGGTGCGTATGAGAAGAGGAATGGCAGAGAGTCATGACAGCCCTAAATCACCAGCTGTAATAGTGTCACCAGTGTAGCAGCATCCATATACAAAAACACACACGCCAGGGTAGTCGCATTTGTAATTTAAAGAAGACAGGCAGCGTATGTATATGTACATGTCACACACTAATAATTTTAGTGCTGAATGTGCATTGTTTGGCCTAATTCTAATTTATGTGCATGATCCAGTTAGATTTTGATTACGTGAAACGGGACAGAGAGAGAGAGAGCGAGAGAGCACAACCAGCTGTGGAGCCTGGGTAAAAATAGCAGTGAGAATATTACTAAATTCCTGTCTGGGCATGTACAAGTTTGACTGACATCTCCTCATCGTCGACAGACTGCTGCGGCTCTGCAGACACAGACCCAACAGTGTCGTTAAATCAGGGCTTTTTTTATCCACCTGGCACGAACAAAAGTTACTTTTCCAAAGATTTAAATAAAAATGTGTGAATGAGGAGACTCATTCTTTGATCTGGTCGATTAATTCATCCTTCTAGTGTGGACATGCTGCCATTATTGTGCATAAATGATGGTAATATACACGTGTTTTGTCCATTGTAGTAAACAGGGATGTTTTACTGTGGTGTTATATGGTTTTATGGTTACATAACAACTGTATAGGAAAATCTGCAAAATATATCTAAATTATGAGAAGTAAAAGTACTCATCAGAGTTGTACTATATATCATTTAATTTTGTAATAGGTTGAAGTAGTTTGACCTTTCATCTGAAGAACAGATGAGCTTTTTTTTTTTGTTGTTGTTGTTTGATGGATCAACTTGTGTGCAGTGTCTGTCTGCTCTTTTCAAAGAGGGAACCAAGTGTGTAGCTGATGGAATATTTGTCTTTCTTCAATAGGGCTCCATTATGCTGTCATGCAGTTTAAGATTATTTGAGGTCCAGGAAAAGGCCTCTATTATGCATAATGGGTTTCTTCCTGGGTGATTTAAATGTTTGTTGTAGATATGTGCTCATTTGAATTTCAATTATCAGATTCCAGTGTAGAGACTTTCTCCATCTGAATATTTGATGGAGTATGTCTATAAACTGCTCAACTTGTAATCACAGTAAAGTTGTGGATGCACACCGCACGCTAAAATACTGCATGTCTTCTTAAGATACACAAGCCCTTTAATCATTTATGAAGAAGCAGACGGATGCTCTGGTTCACACAAATTGAACAAGAGATTGCGTGCTACACGATGACTCCCTGTAATGAGTCTAGCACGGTGCCGATTACAGATCTAGCTACTGATCTGTCACATGTAGTGTTGTGTGTGTCCTTTTGCCTTCAGGTGCCTATAGCAATTTAAATACAAGAACTGTGCACATATATATGACATCATTATTCTATATGTTGAAGCATAGAAGAGAGTGTAATACTATGGTTCTTTTACAATCACAACAAATATTTGTTCGATTATGATCGACAGTGAATGCATCAAATCAGTTTTTCATTTTTACAGAATTACTCAGATGTCAGAAAACAAACCCCTTGGCTGACCCCCAGGTCCCACAGAATCATTTAAGACCAATTCATGCTTTCCATCACTGCATGTCCACAAGGGTCTGCGTGACATAAATTTTATCATTTGCCAAAGTCCTCATAGGTCCTTGGAGCCGAAGATTTCTGACCGTGCAGACTGTGCACATTGCCCATACGCATATTGTTTTCAGGAGAGTCTGTGAGGAGATATGCTGTCTGCATTCATATCCTCAGTGGTTCAAGCATGCAGATGTGGAAGACATAAATTGGAGTGCTGGCTTTATGGTGAGGTATAATTATGCAGCAAGGTTAGGGTTAACTTGTTATAAATCCTGTTAAATCTCACAATTCAACACTTCTTTCCCATCAGAAAATTGTCACCCTTACTGTTGAGAGGCCATTCATGCATCAAAATAAATAAACTAGAGAAACATTATTTCATAGTAATTATTAAATCTTTTGGACTCAAATCAAGGTAGGTTCAAATTAAATCCCTGCTACAGACTTGCTGTAATAAGCCACAAACCAGTGTATAGGTTGTCATTATGATTTATTGTACAACTCAGGAAATGTCCCTCCTTCCTTATTTTTCCTTTTGTAAAAAAAAAAAATGGTAAATACGGGTTCCAGCTGGATATGTGCAGTTGCATTAACATTTCAGAATTCAATTACATTTTATTTATATAGCAACGCAAACAGCAAAGATTGTCTCAAGATACTTTACAGAACCAAGTTTCTGAAAGTGTGGACCCATCTGAGTGAGCCCAGCCAGGCAGAGAGACAGAAAAGAAGGGAGGAGAAGCAGATCCATGCATCAAAATAAAGTATATTCACTTACATGCTGCATAAATACAGTACATCATTCATATATGATTACATGACCCATGATTATGTAAAAGAAATACAAAACAGTTTTTTTATGTCAGAATACAGGCATTATATATTATTCATGTCATGATAAAATATAGTCTCACATAGCAAGGAGGTAGCTCCAAGTGGCCTAGTTCATTCCCATTGTCATTAGAGCTTCGCTGCTTTCTAGCTTCATCACTCACAGTAAACCCCTGTCTAGTGCCAGCATTAGTTGACAGAAGCTGCATCAGTCACACAGAGTGAGACACATGTGCACGGAGTTAAGATTAATGGAACACCACATACAGCTATGGGGGCAGCCCGAGAATATTTGAGCAAAAAGGGGGGCAGCCATAAAGTGTCTGTCCACAAAGAGACATGAAAAAAGTGTTTCTGACCTAATTCATTCAGCACTGCGCCAGAATACAGCAAGGGTGAACGTGGCCTAGACTTACCACAGCCTTCCCATCTGGCTTTGTGTCTTCACCACATTCAGCGAGTAACAAGCACCTTAGACACATTTAATGCTTTTCTCCTGGGGATAAAATAGAATACCCACTAGCTGGTCAGAGCAGCAGAGTGGAAATATTAAAGTGATATTTCAAATGAAGAAAACCTTTTTACTTCCAGCATGTGTTCCCTAAATGATCTCATGAGCAGTACTTATTAACGTACGCAATGGGGAATTGGAAGTGCAAATATTCAAAAGAGGATGCTTTGTTGGTAATATGCAGGAAATGTGAAAGGAATATGGAGGACAATGCATCCTTGGCTGATACAGCATTCAAGAAGAATTCATCGGAAGAATCCAGTTCAGCATCTCATAGCTTACTTTGTGACAGCTATGATGAAAAGATTTCAGCAGCGCCTAGCATTTAAGATAGAATTATATTACATATAACAAGAAAACACACGTCTTACTAAGCCCTGACATTTAGGGCTTAGTAAGACGTGTGTTTTCTTTCATTACTATCAAACAATGATCACATTGCAACCAGCCTGTTTTGTCTTCAATTAATTATTATTATTGTCAATGCAGTTTAACATCTAACAAAAAGTTCAAATAGCAGCAAGTGCAAATAGGGTTTAGCCTATAACTGTTGTACAGACTTTGACTGTTATACAACCTGTAGTTATTGTAGAAGTATTTTACAACAATAATTTGGTCACTGCTAGCATGAAAGCACCATTAGTCCCACAGTCATGGAGCATAGTGATCCCTTCTTTCTTTAAGGTCGGTGTCTTGGACCAAGTGGTACACAGCAGCGATTATCATTGTCAAAATGGCAACCACTGAGTTCCTTCATCTTGAATGTAGCAGCCCACCCACTTCTTCACCATGCTGTAACGAGGGGCACCCTCTACCGGTGTCGCCACCATGTCCTCATAAACCTCCTTGAGTGACAAAGTCCAGGGCGGCAGGTAACAAACCTGGGTTTTGTTCCCAGGATTTGACTTTGAATTTTCAATAACTCAGAGATACCACAGAAGTTATTCATTTTAAAGTCTCTTCATAATTGCACAGACAAGAGGTATTTCATCAGTTTTCATCCCATTTGTTTTATTTTTTCATATTCTTTCCCATTATTGATCATTTTAGTCCATTTTAAATGTTCAAACTCATCTTAGTGTTTTGTACACATGAGTCACAGTCACAAGTAAGACAAGAAAGTCAATGAGACTGTTGGCAGCAAACACGTACTGGTTGTTTGCCTGATTCATCATATTCAGAGCTCCCCAATGTTAAGAGAATAATGTCAGAACGGTGAGTCAGAATGAGGAAGTTTCAGCAGAGGAGTCAGTACACAACCTTGATTTCTGTGGGCGTCTGGTTTTAAGCATTTTCTGATGCCATTAATATTAGTGTCTGTATTCTATGCCAAAGCTGTCTGGGAGGAACAAACTTCCCACTGTAGCATCAAAGAACATCAGGTTATGCCACTCATGCGTGTACTCATTTGTTTAATTTGTTATGACTGATGACAAATTATGTCATAGCAGTTCCTAATAGATGTGCAGTGTGTCTCCAAAGGCAAGTGGTTATCAGGCCGCATGCAGAAGAGCTAAGAGTTGCATTCACATTGTGGGCTACCTCTTTCTAAGCCTGTCTTGCATCATCAACCCTTGGGGGTGGGCGCTTCTTGCATTCACAGTAACTCTGCACCTGCTTGACAAGTAAATCAGTTTCCTGTGGTGCGAATTTTCTACGGTGAAGCTGTTCATGCTCAGCCATGACAAACATGACAATATGCTGCGGCTATGATGTAGGTTATTAAGCTGGCTGGACATGGCGTGGCGAATTTTGGCCCACATTAACCAAATATGGTTCTACAACAAAAATGTTCACAGCAGACATTCTGTCTGAACTGTCATATGAGGGAAATCACTGGTGTATTTAACAACATTAATTAAAGCAGCATTACTCTCAGGAGTTTAAGTGTCAGGTCCTCAGTGTTGTACATGCATGCCATGTCTCATCGCTTATTGGGACACCTACACAGAGTGAAGGCATCAAATAATATATCCTGTGGGTTTTCAGCTATGACAAAATGTCTAGTGAAAGAAACGAACATCTTTTTAGTTATAGTTTGACATTTAACTCATTTTAACAAAGTTATTAGATTTCATGTGGATTCATAAAATGACAGCTTGTGGTAAAACCTATTGTGGTTGTAGTGGGGTTTCATATTACCTTTATTTCTATATTTAAGTGTTCCTAGTTTTCTACAGAGAAGCTGCCTTAACTAATCTGCTAATCTACAAATGAATGCTATTTATTTGATTATTAAATAGTTAATTAAAAAATGTTAGCATTGTAGTTAACAGCTGGAACCGATTGATTACCTCCAGCAGATGCCAAAGGGGCAACTGAACAGCTGTTAATATTGGCTGTTGGTATGAATGTGTGGCTAAGGCAGCGCAAATTCAAAAACTGAAACCAAATTCACTGCAGATTTAGGAGTTGTGTAGTTGTTATGTAGTTGTGTTTTTCATTAATCTTTTCTCATATTAGTAAAACAGATTTGCTTGCAAGACGAGTGAGTAAGAACATTCACCATTTTGCCTCCACCGACTAAAACAGCAACAACTCAGAAATACTTTGCAGCAGTCTGGAGACTACAGCAGCAGGAAGGAGACAACTTGAAAAATGTACATTTCCTCCTTGGGCAGTCTGCTATATATCAAAGAAAAATAGAATACACTTTTTTTGTATATACCGCTGTTACGCTAATCGTGCAGGGCAGGGGGATTCACTTAGAACACAGAGGGCTAATGATAGTGACATATCGGTGATCACAGGTATCAGGTAGCAATTTCAGCCCTGCAATAAATCTACTATAAATATAGTTTCGCTAGGTCTATTCTTCATTCAGAAGGGCTCATAATTCTGTCAGCTTTTATAGATACTATGATATTTTCTCAATTTGTTCAAGGCTCATGCTCCAGGTGTAGCTGACCATATTGATCCATCATTAAACCGAGGTTAAGGCTGTGGCTTGCCTGATTTCTGATGAAGCACACACAAAAAATAAAAAATAAACATGGCACATTGTAATTATATGCTGTGTGAGACCCGTGTTCATGTTTTGTGACAGTTTCTGCAAAGCTGACTACATATATATTGATACTGGAGCATACCAGAGAAGAAGCTCAGCCTTGAGATCTTCTCTCATTTGTTACTTTCTAACTTAGTATTTTTGACTGATGGTGAAACATATTTTTCTTTCCAGCCCCTGGTCAGCTCCTCCAGGTAAATCATCTGACTTTAAGATTTAGTAGTTCAAATTATGGAGCTGAAAATCCTGACTCTTTCATACGAGTACCAGCCTTAGCTGTGGGCCATGCCGTGTATGAGATACTGTGTGTGATCAGATTTGTCTGGTTTGTCTTGATACATTTGTATATGAATATTGTTTGCATATGTCATGCAACTACACAGCTATAGTTGTCATGGTTGATTGTTCCTGTTGTTCTCTTGATCAAGTGATTACCTATCCATCTATTTTCTTCCGCATGTCCGAGGTTGGGTTGTGGTGGCAGCAGTCTGAGCATAATATTTCGGACGTCCCGCTCCCTAGCAACACATTCTAGTTCCCCATGAGGAATCTTAAGGCTTGCTCAGGCCAGTCAAGATGTACAATCCCTCCAGCCAATTTTGGGTTTACCCTGTGGTCTCCTCCCAGCTTGCTGTGCCCAGTAAATCTCTAAGGTAAAGCGCCCTAGAAGCATCCTTACCGGATGCCTGAACCACCTCAGTTGGCCCCTTTCAAAGTGAAGCAGCCACAGCTCTACTCAGAGCTCCCTCCGGATGTCCGGGCTCCACACCTTCTCTAAGGCTGTGCCCTACCACCCTATGGGGGGATCTAATTTCACCCACTTATATCCATGATGCCATCCTTTCAGTCACAACTCAAAGTTCCTGGCCATAGGTGAAGATTGGAATATAGATCGATGTACGACTCAGCAGCTCAGCAGTGAGGCCAATTTACCGTCACTTGTGAACAACACGGCTCGATACTTTTTTTTCCCTTCGCTTGAGGTAGAAACTAACCCCAATCTTGGAGAGAGCAATCCACAGTTTTTCAGTGGTTATTTATTCTATACAATACAGAAAAAATATAAGTTTCATAAACTGACATACTTAAATGTTTTATTTGCTCAAATATTGTTTCCAGGTTTAATATCACAACCCGAAAATATTCAGTTTACAGTGATTATAAAACCAAGGCCCAGTGGGAGGCTTGATAAACAAATTAGAAACAATTAGCTGCTTATCAGAACTGTTGTTTTCCATTGATCGACTAATTGGTTCAGCTCTATACATGTTTTTTAAAATCCATGAATGAATTTAGGATGGGTTTGAAGAATACCTTAATAAAGATTGTTGGTAATGATGATAATGTTTGTCCACTGAAACACTTTTCTTCTTTCCACTAATACACGTGAAATATAGCTTACTATTTCATTTGTGATTTAAGACGATCTAACCAAAAAAGAAGCAGCAACACAGCATTAGCAAAACAGTCTTTTATTAGAAATATCTTGTATAAAAATGAACATGCTCTACACATTTGTATTTTTTCTATCGATAATTCATAAATATCCAGGCACTGTAACTCTTTTTTAATCTTTCTTTTTTTTTTTTTTAAATAATTCAGTACATAAAGCAGACATGATCAATCCATTTTAATAACGTACATTAACTTGCCATTTAATTTCAGTCAGCACTTACATAGTCTATCTTGTAACACGGACAAAGTGTTTTAGAAAAATAAAAGGGGGAGAGGGGACTTGTGACAAAAAAACAAACAAGAAATTTTCATATTCACAAACACAAACAATCCCACAAACAATACTTTATCAAATGATGAAAAAACAACATTTGCGGCAACACCTTCGTTGAAGCTGAGAGAATCATTGATAAAACCAAAATATTTATTTATAACCCTCTGCAGTAGTTTTCCCTCTGGACATTATGCCTTTCTCTCAAATAGTTCACGTGACTTGTTGTGGGTTCTGACATGCAACATACAGATTTTTGCATCGCTGAGGATAACATTTAATGAGACAAATACTTCAGAGACTGGAGACAGAAATGGAGTTAACACTTAATTATAAAATGTACATTGAGTCCTTACTTTGTAATATCTGAACAAAATGCACTGGGTAGATAATGGATGCAACGCAAACAACATGAAGGATCCATGGAGAGGATGGCAGGAGTAGTTTAATAGGTATGAGGCACAGAATGAAGGCGCTGGCCCTTATTTATCAAGCAGCTATTCTTTTTTGATCTAAAAACGAATATTGATGTGAAAATCAATGTATGTGTGGAGCATTATCAGCTCTGAAACAAACACAAACGCAAACCTGAGATGCCATGGGCTGATCAACATGTAAAAAGCTGCTGGTTAAATTGGCTTTCAGCTCAGTTTTTGTGTCAGACTACTTTTTTTTATATATATATATATATATTGTTTTAGCCAAGTTTAACTTGGCAATGTTCAATTAGTCATTATTTCCTTCCAGAAGGTGGGGTGCAGTCACTGGGTACATTTACAAGGACACTAGTATTCTGCCAATAATCAAAATAATAGCATAGTCAGAACAAAAATACCTTATGTAACCACAGAACCGGTTGGAAAGAACGTTCATATTGATTGAGAAAACCACTGATGATACGCTGAGTACGGAAATATTAGCACTTGATCACCAGCACTTGAGCCTATCGTCTCTTTTTGAGGTGAAATAATTCGCTTCTTTCTGCACGTGTGCCTCCATGCGGGGTGAATTTATTTAAAGTTATTCAGTGGTTTGGAAAGATTGAGCAAGATGCAATCAATGTGGGCAATGCAAAAAAAAAAACTTATCCCTCTTGGTTGTGTTTCTCTATTGAATGAATTGAGTGTTGTTAATAATAAAGTTACATTTCTATGAGATTCAACTCTCCACAGCGGGTAGAGCCTCACTGCACAGTCTGAAGAGTTTGATCATTTTATTTAGAGTTGGAATCTCTCATCAGAATGATTTCAGTCAGGTTGAAGAAATATTGCACACGTAGCCAGTGAGTTTGCTAGAATGTAGTTAAATTCAGTGTTTAAATGTAATCTAACAAAACGCAGGGGACTCCAGAAAGATAACCTAACCTTATTATTCTCATTCTTATTCTTTACTTTTCGGCCATTTATTGGGACTTATAAGCGGTTTAGCCCTCTGTGTCAATTTGACGCCGTAACTACGGTGACAACACAGAGTATATGCAGACCCTAACACCGTAGCCTGATGTGTACCTTCCCAGAAATGTGCCGCGGCTATGCAGACCACAAGAGCTGTGATTGGTCCGCTTGGTAGTAGCGTGTTTTTGCTTTAGTATTTCTGGCTGCTTCTCCATCTCCGCAATTTTCAAATTGATTGTTTTGGATTCATAAAGATGGAGCACATTATGGAAAGGTAAACTGAGGAGATTCAGAGATACAGACATTTGTATGACTCATCTTCGTCAGTCGCCATTGTTGAAAGTGAAGCAGGAAATGGAAGGCAAGTATAAATGTCTAACACCGGCGTACGCTATGTGCGTTTCGGCGTCTATGTCCCACAGTAGCTAGATGAGCTTCATTTTGCATCAAAAAATAGTATTAAAACCCATATTTATCATTGCAGCCTCAAAATCCATGACCCAGAAGAAGAAAAAAAATGAGAACCATAAATCTCCTGCAGGAAACAGATTATCCAAGCATCTACCACATACTATGTAATTGGGGTGAAATGCATAGCTGCTGTCCTATTTATCATATACCATGAGGCTCTCATCATAATGTGTCTGCCATAACAACAGGCTGATAAGTTTTTTTTGTTTTTTTTAACTGCCTTCTTAAATACTGAGCATTTCATCAACTGCATTTACTGTCTCAACTGAATTACTCGCCCCGCAGCTAACATTAAGTATGTCTTCTTAAATGCTGGGCCAAATTCAAACATAGAATTACACAAAATAACCACGAGAAATTTCAACAATTATATGACTACCCTACTTTACAGAGACTTTAACAAGTGCGTGATAAATAAGGGCCAGTGAATCTGGGATGTTTAAAGTATCCATTGTCAAGTCTCCAAGTCCTGTCTGATATACACATATGGAGTGAGATGTAAACCATAAAGTTATTCCAAAGCGGTTTGTGTCAAGCTTGGCTCCTTTTGAGTTTGATTACTCTTTATTCAGCAGAGGGTAACCCAGCGGGTAGTGGTCCAAAATGACATCTCCACTGTGAATGACAACCATGACAAATGTTGCATTCCATAGACGTCGACAACACAGCACAGTACACGTGATGCTCCCATAAGCATGCTCTGGGACTGTACACTAGGTTTGCCAAGATGACGGTGTCATCATCATTATTATGAAACATTTAGAAACAACTGGGGTGACCCACTGCTTTATTTTTCAGGTGTTTCAGATATGGTTAGTTCACATAGGAATACTGAATGTACGGTAGTAAGGCATGTACAGTTTGAAGAGTACTGCAGCTTTCGACTCCAATGATACCTGTAACCAAAAATAATTACTATATTTTTATACTGTTTCATCTCGTCAACTGCATTTGACAAAAACCGAACACTTTTTCCCTGTTTTTTTTTTTTGTTGAAATGAGACGAACAGTTCAGCCTCAGAGAGGACTGCAGTTATGTGCTATACACTTCAGAGAAAAAGAAAAAAAAACACACTGTAGGCTCCAGGTGGTTCACTCAGCCTGCATCTGGACACGTCACTGATCAAGACTCATACATGTCTCAGAAAGGGTGGGAAGAGGAAAATTAACTGTCCAAGCTCCTTTACATCTCCCATCTCTACTGCAATCTATTAGTTCCCCATAAATTTGGCATCCAAGCCTTTACCTGATTCCCTAGAAAAATATGACATCCTTAAGAGTGACAAATTCCCATCTTTCCACCCCAGTCCTCTCTGCTGCTGCAGCTTGACAGTTCTCCAGTATTTTCCCAGTATGCCCCAGAATCAGGTGATTTCTCCTCAGCCGGGCCTTTGCTCCCCCTTCCACGGTTCATCTCTGTCTTAGATGGCATGGTTACTGTAGCTTATGTATGTTTGCTTGGAGGCCAACGCTGCAAGTGAAGGTGTAGGAGAAAGAAGAAAAGGGTTTAAAATGAGTGACATTCAAATAGACACAGAATGGTAATCTTTAAGAGCCCAGATTGTTGGTAAGTCCTATTTATGGGGGACGTCATTAAACTGGCACAGGTGGAACTGATCATAATAGTAAGGCGCTGGTGTAAAAGTCTATTTACAGGAATCTCATTCCGTTGCACTCAAATTGCAGTGTGCCAGCGGTGAAGGTGAAGACAGCTCAAATGGGACTAAAATTCAGTTTATACAATTAAGAAATGTGTGGAGTGTTTTAATAATGTAAAACTCTACGCTCTTTTCAAAGGGTCAATGCGTATATCTTTGTGTTTCTCAGTTTGTCTTTCAGAGTTCAAGTTTGCTCAAGAAATTGTCAATTTTTCTCTGTGTTGCTCTTTCAAAGAGATGGAGAGGGTGTTTTGGTTTCTGAAGAGAAAGTCCCATTCATGTTTCTCATAGATACGTTTACGAGACTCACAATTGGAGTCTTCTGGGCCTGATTCAGCATTATACTCTCCCGATTCAGTCAGTAGTCCAAATGCTCAACAACTGCCTTACACAATTCCTGGTTCTCTGATAAAATGTGGAAGGTGTGTCAAAGTACAGGTGGGAAAATCGGCTGTGACTTCCAAGACAAAATTCTGTCACAGCTGACACAGTTTCCCACAATGTAACATGAAAAAATAGATTTTTGTAAAAAATGTAATATATTTAAGGGTTAGGTTTTGATTTGTTTTGTCAAATATCTTAATCTATTCAGATCTAACTATCCCTGGGTGACTGAGAACCTTCACAGTCATATTTAGATCTAAGATAAATGTCTGCTGCTGTAAATGAATCACTGCTTTTTATAGTATATGATAGGACCGCAGATATTTTGACAACATAGCACCATGACATTTTGACAGTTATAGTCCAATCAGTCTTGTTGTTTTTTCTCACAGCCTACATTAAATTTGATCCTAAATGCATTAGAGTCACCAAGCAGATCATAACAGGGTCTTAAAATGCAGTAGTAACCATTCGCATGCAAAGACCTGAGAACTTCTCTGTGCACAAGCAAAACATGCAACAGTCAGTGTGATACGGTTTGGATCGTAAATTGTGTTTGCTGTAAATTACTTTTAAGGCAATATGACTTGGCATTGTAAGTGTTGTCATCAATATTTGATAATACTTCTCATTTTTCTTTCACATTCTTTTCATGTTTCATGGAATTTTATATTAGCTGTGAATAAAACATATAAGACAGATGACCAGAGGGCAGACCACGGTGACCATAACAAGCCCAAACTGCTGGTTAGATGTGGCTGTCATCCATTCAGTGTCCGTGTGCATGTGTGCCACCATGCTTGTGTGCACACACACGGTGCGTCTGTGTGCAGGTGTCAGCGCATGTGTAATTTTTCTTTAAATAAAACTGTCCTCAGCGAGCATGCTCGTGGTGGTAATCAAACTACCAATCTGCCAATCTGCCCACTGCAGCCTTGGCTGATTGAATATGTCAGAGGGGATGAATCCAATCAGAAGACAGCTGAAAGCCACAGTCGGGGCAAAAGTGCTGCAGCGGAGAGATGTGTAATGGTAAACGCTTCTGTAGATTTGTCAGTGCCATGTTGGGTGTGTGAATGAGGGCGGTATTCTTGCCATTTCAT
The DNA here is from genome assembly GCF_963514085.1 of Chelon labrosus. Lineage (NCBI taxonomy): Eukaryota > Metazoa > Chordata > Actinopteri > Mugiliformes > Mugilidae > Chelon > Chelon labrosus. Next base: position 19,350,649 of record NC_140360.1, on the reverse strand, counting down.
CCAAAGCATCTCTTCCAAGAGAAGCATTGATAAATGAACCTTATTTGAATATTTATGTGCTGCGAGGCCCAGATAAAGAATAGATGGTCCAGAAAGAATTGGAGCTGGCAGACCCATCTGTCTTTTCCTGTTCACTCTTATTGTTGTTGTTGTCCCATTACCACAAATTCCTTCTTTTGTCAACAGGGAAACAAATTACAGGGGACACATGGCTATCGCTTGTCTCCTGCACTCAGGCAGAGTGGTGTCATCTTCCCACATTAACGGGCCTTTCCATGCTGATTGGTCATTTTACAGCACCGCGCACCAATATCGTCTATCCAAAGAAATTTCTGTTGGTCAAGAGTGGGTTTGTCCGTGCGTCTTTACTCCTTTGTGTCATTCAGGGTGCTGTGTTCTAGCCAGGGGCAGCCGGGATGCTTTGTGCATGGTATAGGCAGGCACAGGGGTTGTGGTGAACATTAGCATTCATTAACAGGAAGAATGTGGTCACAGATAATAAAAGGGCAAAGCCATTTTCTAGTCAGGTTACCTGAGTGTCTAAAGTCCCTCACAAGGCTCCCCTCCCTCAACACAGTCTGATATATAAGCACAAAGAGCAGTTGTTAGATTCACAGTTCAAACCAGAGGGTGAGAATAAGCACCTATAAATGGGCTCTATAATTGGATAAGATATAACAACTCCATTCAAAGGCACAAAAAAAGGCTTACATGCAAGTGTGGGTGCAGCTTTTTACTCCTAATACGCATCGTTGTATACTGTTCAGCTTGTCAGGGTATAAAATCAGAACCTTCAGTAATCAGAGCATGTGGGGTTGCCTGATTGGATTTAAGCCTGCCCCCACACAGGGACTGCCTACTCATACACTTTATCTTGGTGATTGAAATATCCTCTTTTCCATCCCTGAGCTACCCTCCTTTCAGTCACTTTCAAAATCAGAATAGTGTGGGCACCCTGTCACACCTCCTGATTCACAAATCCAGTGTGCTGAGAGTGAGTGAGAATAGAACTATTTTGCTGCTCCACGTGTCCCAAATGCAAGATATTCCTGCTAAATCAGAAAACTTTCTACCTTTGTCCAACATTTTTTGTGTTTCTTCTATTCCTCTAAGCACAGCCTGTTATCAGTGCAGCTCTCTGGAGTGTGGAATATACAAAACTTGCTTGTTATTCTATAAACATCTTATTCTGTCTTGTCTAGCAAGTAATCAACTAAAACCTGTTTGCATTACTACAGCATTATTATGTATTCAAAAAGAAGCCACGGTATAATTCTGCTTGAAATAACAACCTAATTTCTTGAATCCTCATGCAATGCTTTCTAATTTCCCAAACTGCTGAAGTACAAAATCAATTATGTTCACCTAAAAGGAGTTCATTATTTCAAGTAGACACATGTATTCCATAACTGCCATACTTGTACAAGTGTATCCACTCCTGGTTGCCTCTCTTTTAGTATTTTCATCCTCTTTATTGTGACATCAGATGAGACACCAACCTTGTGTTTCGAGGCTTTCGCAGAGTTCAGACTTGGCCTCTCCATTGGGCCTTAAGCCGCCTTTGGGGTTGAACTTGTTGGACATGGTGGCTGCGGTGACCACAGCCTTCAGGCTGCGCTTGCGCTTGGGTACGTTCTGCTCTGGATGGAAGAGAACCACGTAGACCTTAGGCATGTAGAGCATTCCCAGGGAGACGGATGCGCTGAGACTGACAGAGATGGTCAGGGTTGTTGTCTGGATGTACATCTGTATTATGGAAGAGACAGGGGGAACAAAAGAAAGTTAGATTGAATAAATAATGATTAGATTGTGTCACTCAGGGCCTGCAAAACTACAAAACACAGTGGGTCAGCATTAGATGCAGAAAAAGTTTGCCCAATAGAAGTTTTCCATTCAATACACTGATTACCTTACTGTGTGCTTATATAAGACTTTTATTTAAATCATATGTGGGAAAAAAATAATAAAAATCAACAGCACATTTCTATTTTTCTGCTGCATATTTGACACTTTGGACATGGTTATGGCATACTGTATTTACTTGTATTCTTCTAAATCTCATCCCTTAACGTCTGTGTTTGTTTATTTATGATATAGATCTAATAGAAATACCCCCCTAATGGGTGTCTGTGAGGTCTGTGTATCAGCATTTTTACTCCAAGGTTTTAGACGACAACATATGGATTGTGTGTTCTCTGAAGCCTGTGACAGCTGCACCTCACAGCTGGGTTGTAGATATATAGCCAGAGGCAACAACCAGGGAGCGGAGAGAAACATACTACAGCATGTTAAAAGAGCTTGCAAGTGATTTTTCATTTTTGATAATCATCCTCCCAGAATTCATACACAGTCCACCTCTGGTTTGTGTCTGTAGAGAGTGTGACGAGTCAGGACAAGGAGTGTAAAAACATAATAGGTATCTCAGATTAGACACTAACACATGTATATGTAACGCTTAGCTTATCACAAAATCAAGTGCAGGCAAAAAAAAACATGAAAATGTGCTTTGGTGAATTTAAAATTGTTGTTTCATGAATAAACAAAACTCAAAGGAACTTAAAGGCTTGATTCACTGTGATCACACTCCATCTTTCTACCACACTGCGGTGTGAAAAACATTTATAAAACAAATAGGGATGAGAAGAGAACAGCTGACTTTGCCTCTTCTCTGAAGTTTGATGAATACAGGGGGGGTAAAGTAAAACACAGCAGAGAAACATCCTTCAAACTGATTTGCCTGAGGTTTTGTCCTGACATTAAATTTGCAGGCATTGCCAATGAATGAGTTGTTTGACATGGGAATAGCCAACAGGGCTCTGAGCCACATGTCAGCGGTTATAGATGGGTTTTCCAACATGTAGTTACAACATACAGTATGTTGTCCGCATGTGGGCTTGAACAACATTTGTACAACATTGTCAGTGTATTTTTTTTTGTTACATCATGGCATTCAGTAAGTACAGGTGGGAAAGCAAAGGTGAAATGAATACTGTGACCTATGTCCATGTAAAACAACTCCAGAAGCTACAAAGAAGCTGATGCAGAAATGAAGCCCCCTAAAGCCATGTCAATGTAAGGGGGGGAAAAAGATGTCAGTAGAAAATGTCAGTAGACGAGCCGTGCTCCATCATACTGGAAATGGCACATGAGCCTTCCCTGGTGATAGAGGGGGAGTGGTGTAATCCCCTGAGAAGATTACACATGGCCTGGGGTGAGTTCTGAACAATATTGCTAGCCCTCTGGAGTACAGAGTGGAGTCACTCTGTGAGAGGAGCCAAGACCCTTGTCCACTTGCATCGGCCTTGGTGACATAAATTTTCCCTGACATGTCGAAATGATTGCCAATCTGCTCCATCGGCAGAGTGAAGGAACAGGACTGGGTACAGAAACCATCGTGAAGTTTCTTTAAAGCGGGATTGCTCCCCTTTGGTATTCCTTGTTCAGAGAGGGTTGTTTCTACTTAAACACGCTTCCAAAGAGCTTCCAAGATCTTGTATGTTGTACGATTTTAGATGTTTGAAATAATCTGACAAAATATTTTTGCATATATTGAGGCTGGGTTTGTACTATGACAAGGTCTACATTGAGGGAAAAAAAAGCACAAATGAAAGGCTCTAATCATACAACATATACAGCCATGCTTTGAATTATTAATAAGAATAAGAATAAGAAAAACCTTTATTTGTCCCACAATGGGGAAATAAAACAAATACTGATAAGAATGTATTAATATTTAATGGTGTATATCAGATAGTAATTAATAAATAAACTGGACATCAGGGGAAATAAAAATGAATTGCTTTTATAAAAACATTTTTTTAGGGTGTTATCAGCCTGATAGTTTGTGATGGTTTAAATTAACATGACTTTCTGTCTGTCCTAACAGCGTAACAAGTCAATGATTAGTGTAAGTGTCTGTAATACGAAGAATGATTTACAAGAGTTAAAATGAAGGAGAGAACTTATTATTATTTTTTTTTTTTATCTTGGCTGGCTCTCACAGGCCTGTTGTTAAAGGGCTGCCATCAAAAAAAGTAAACTGTAGTTTCGAAAAATGATAGGGTCCTGAAAACATTAGTATCACTGTATTACTACAAAGGTATTTATTTCAAACTGGAGAGAACAAAGAGTGAGTCCCTCTCTAAAAGCTTTTGCATTATGTCCACAAAATGTACATCTGTCATCATCCACTGCCTTCGTTTTAACACACTCCTTTGTGTTGTTGACCATCTAAAGACTGCATTTAAGTTTGTTATTGTGCAGCGCCGTAGCGTTCCCATACTGATGCTTCTATTGAAATTGCTACTTTTTCACTCTCTGCGTTTTTTATTTTTTTATTTTTTTATTTTAAATGTAGGACTGTGTTGTGTAGCCTCAGAAGTAGCACTTGTGTCGGGTAATTTGTGATTCGCTTTCAACTGACAAGAAACATCAACAGCCGCAGTAATTCTATGCTACTTCACAAACACACATTATCTATTTTTGTGTGCATGAATGTGCAGTGATTGACTACTCGGTATTCCCTCCTAGTGAAGTTGAATTAAACACACACACACATACATGGAAACACAATTAAAGAAAACACATCCGAGCAAAGTTGAGGTGAATGATTCATCCTCACGAGCCGACTCTAAGAGCCTTGTAATCCCCACAGCGGAGCACGAAACCCATCAGCTCATGATGAATAGTGGCAGCATCCACAAACACAAGTGGTTGAGGCTACACAACACACATAATTTGAGTGGCCATTTTCTTAACAATGAGACGCACAGGAAATATAAAAGGACTCTAAATGGAAAACCGACATCTGACGTACACAAGTGAATTTAATTGACTTGCTGCCATTGTAGTCTTTGTCAATACAGAACAATTGGTGTAAGCTTAGAGACTGCATTGGCACCTGTGTGTGTGACTGTGTATAAATATAAGTGGAGCAAACTGGATCATCACTTCGTAATTCCACCACATGTCAAATGGAATTTACCTTTTCTGCTGACTGTGAGGTCCCGAAGAAGATGGGGATGAAGGCCAGCCATACAATGCAGGTGGTGTACATGGTGAAGCCGATGGGCTTGGCCTCGTTGAACGTCTCGGGAACCCCTCTAGTCTTGATGGCGTAAACTGTGCAGGTGACCATCAGCAGCATGCTGTAGCCCAGCAGACAGATAAGAGACAGGTCTGATATATCGCATTTCAAAACACCACGGGCCGTTACAGGATTTGCTGTGCGCTGGTCCACATAGTCGATGATGGCTTGTGATGGGTCAACACCAAACCAGATGCACACTCCGAGGAGCTGCACTGATATCAGGCTGAACGTGATCACCAGCTGGGAGGCAGGGGAGATGAATCGAGGGGCGCTGACTGACATCTTTCCTTGCTCAAAAATCCTGTAGATCCGATTTGTCTTGGTAAGCAGGGCCGCATAGCTTATACTCATACCCAGGCCCAGGAAAATCCTTCGCAGTGAGCATATGACCACATCAGGAGTGGAGATCATTAGGAACGTTGTAGCGTAGCACAGAAAGATGCCCGTCAGCAACACGTAACTCAGTTCTCGACCCGATGCCTTAACAATGGGTGTGTCATTGTAGCGAACAAAGGTGGCAACCACTAACAGAGTGGCCATGATGCCGAAGACAGCAATGAGGACAGGGATGACTGCCCAAGGGGAGCTCCACTCCAGCTTGACAATAGGAATGGGAACACAGCCAGTGTGGTTCACATTGGGGCGCAAATCAAAGCGGCACATCTTGCAGGTGTACGTGTCTGCCTGATACTGGTAGCCATCACAGTTCTCGCAGTGCCAACAACATGGAATTCCCTTCACTGTCTTCTTGCGCTGCCCAGGACGGCATGGTTGGCTGCATATAGAGGAGGGGACCTCTTGTGATCCACCAGGCCACTGCATCTCATCGGTCTAGGGGGAAAAGTATAAGAAAGAAGTTTATTCTGTGGCTGTGTCTGCACAGAAAGTTTGTATGCCTCATGACTAATATTTTTATCCTTGAAGACTTTTTTCCTGAATGTGAACAGCTCTTTTAAAACGCAGTTGACCTACAGCTTAAGACTGCGCCCAGACACTTGAGGAGACAAAGATGTTGTTATGCTACTCATGCTACGCCTTCTTTATTGACATAATAAATCCTATTTACAAAATTTTATTCTCATGTTCACATCTACTGTGTACTTCTTTAACATGTTACATTTGGGCAGTGTCATAATGCGAATTAAAGAGCCTATTTAAAATAGGATTATACCAGAATTCAAGGGTTCAATTCAAGCGATAACATTTACCTAGCTAACTAAATATTGTTTCACTAATTAGACACTAAACAACACGCTATATTATGCACGAGAATACAATTCAATTAACACTTGGTAGATTAGTTTACATATACAGAAGTGCATGATAGGATGAACAAACAGTAAATAAGATATTCATTACAAGTCATTGCATTTAAACTTAACTAGAAATTAATTTGCCGCTTAATTATTCCCAAGGGATGTTGCACTGAACACGTAATAAGAGTCGAGCTGCTTGGTGCTGCAGTCTTAGCAGAGAGCTGTGCAGCATCCTGTCCCTGTGTCACTGCATTGACATTATTTATTTTTAGCACAAGAGTTCTTATTAAGTGAAGTAGGGTTCAGAAATGGATAGGCAAAATTTGATTATTCGAGTAAACATCTGGATAGTTTACATGATTGGTTTTGAGCACAAAAAAAAAAAAAAAAAAAATCCATATGGTACTCCTGATTTTCCTCTGAGGTCTCTCCCACGCAAGCAATGCTGGTAAATGTCTGCGTGCAGCAGTAACTCAGGTCCTTGATGTCTACAATAATCCAATACCATACCTGCTCCTGAAACTGAGAACACCTGGGGCTCCTGTATGATGCATAACAACGCATTTATTTCTCTACCTAAGTTTGGCATTTAAAACAAAGCAGTTTTGATGTTAATGTATGCCACTCAGCAGACTCTGTGCCCCATGCATATGTTGTGTAAGTTGAAACTGGTATTAAAAGGATTAAAAATGATGCAAATGTCAAAATAAGTTCACAACGAAAATATACTTTTTGCTCTATTATAAACCGAGTGGAAATGTTGTGTGCTCCACACTGTGTATTGACCTACAACATCTGTCTGCCTCCATTTCTATAAATTCTGTATCCAACCAGGAAATGGATGATTTATTATTAATATTATTCTGTTGACAATTGCCCTATTAAGTCCGACATAAGCGAGATGCATTCAACATAATATTTAATAACACTCGGCTATGTGTGGCGATATCGGAGTTGCTGTAAATGTAAATTAACGTTTCTTCTGCGCTTGATTTACTTCGTTACGGTTATTTTTTCTTCTAAATAATTGTCATAATTATTCCCTTGTCCAGTTCCTCCATTCAGTATCTTTCTACTCTGCTCAGCAACAACATTTATGTAGTTTATGTAGTTTGTTTTTATGGTTAAACCCAAACCAAAAAGTAATAAATTTCTAAATACTGGATCTCTGATGAAGTGTTCTGGCTTTTTGTCAATCTCTAATTTCTCACTCTTATTATTATAAAACTCTAGCATACACATATGTCTTATCTAATATTAAAAATATTCCTACGTCTAAGTGGAGCTGATCTGTCCAGTGACCAATGATCTTGTATTCCGTGGTGTTATTTGTGATCTGATATTGGTAGATTTCGTAGCGACCAGGAGCATCTCCATTCACGTTGAAGATCACCGGAGTGCCAGCAATTCCTAGGGAAGATAAAGGAGAAAAAAAACCTTGTTACTTTGTTTTGAGGGTAGATTGCAACTTGATTCGAAACTCCAGTGTTGAGCGGTGCAGTGAAAAACCCTTGGACTTATTCTCATGCTCACAGGAGATGAAATGAGGTTGCGAGGGGCCTTCAAGTCAGTACTGTTATAGTGTTAATGATGGGAGCAGAATAGATTTTGACAGGCGTGTTGTCCTGGTCCTTTGAGGAGGGCCAGGGCTGCTGTCTGTTCATGTTCCCATATCATTTCACACTCCTCCCTTCTGCTTATTGCCCCATTGCCTGTTATCCACGAGGTCCCCACTCAGAGTGCTAACGAACGACAGCACTGATTTTGATTACCACTCTGAGGTCTCTCTCGTGTCTCTGCTTCCTGTTTCTGCCTGTTTCTGCGCCAGCCTACAATCCCCTCTCGAGCTTTCACAACTCGTGATAAAATTGTGCTGCGAGGGAACGAATATTCACAGATTTAGAGATGAGAAGCGTCTCTGAGGAAGAACACCCCAATCTCTGTTTATTTGGTCTTGCAGAATTTGCTTTCCGACTTTTGATGCTAATCTCCTAATACTCAGCAGTTCTGTAGCGTGTTGAAATGGGGGCGGTAATCTTGTTGATTTGCAGCGTTTTGGACTGTACTTGCAACTTTTTGCAGGAAAAAAAGGGATGTATTTTATTTTCCAGTTTTTGGGGAAGGAGTTGACTATGTTCCACACTTATTGGTCATACTGTCTTCTGTCTTAAAAAGGGAATTGTTTATTCGAGTGGTTTAATAGGTCACTGTATTGATTGTTGAATGTTTTTTGACCCTGCGAGTCAGAGAAGAAAACCTGTAAGCTTTGAGTTGTGATATTTTTATTCCTCCTACAGATTTGTGTTTGTCAGAAGTCTCATCAAAACCCATAGGATTTAATTGCATTAGTATCATCCTGCTGCATTAACCAGAGGGCATGTCTAAGACAACAGGAGGCAGTCATTGCAATTATGAAGATTTTCTTGCCCATCTCAGCAAGAGAAGGAATCGAGTGGGATGTACGTTCCTACTAATTTGATTGCCTGAATCGATTAGTTTCACCTCTTAACTTGGAAAAAGACACTGCAGTTTTCATGCGCAGCCAGCAAATATAAGCAAACAGCTTGTTTAATAACCATTTCAGATTTTATATTTTTTTTTGGCAAATGGAAGACTTAATACCAATGCTTTGAGAGCTAAATTAACACCACTCTGTGCAATACCACAGGAGGTGTATGCAGGGCAATGTAGACACTGTTGCAGTTTCAAATCAGATGTCTATAAATACATAGATTACTGAAATTTAAATTAGATTATACCTGATCCACATATATATTCATTTGAAATCTTTTTATAAGTTGTTTTTTAAGTTTTAGCTCAAATGTCCACGCTCCATTCTCACACATATCCACAGCATAACCTTTATAACAGTGCTTAATTGCTGTTAGTAATATCTGAGCAATTCACTGTACCATATAGTGATATATGATCTTGTAACCGACCTCAAATCGACCTCAAATCGAAAACAAATTAACTTAGTAATAAGCCTTCATGAAATCAGGCAGCATTAAATGACTGCGTTGAAACCCTGAAGTAATAGCCAATCTTTAATCACAGCGTGTTTAACACCTCTTTACTCTCAGGTTTATGTCTCGCAGAGTTGCTTTGTAAAACAAGATGTCCTCAGGAAAAATAGCGCCTCAGAGCGAGGAGTTATTCCTGAAAGTAACTGACAGCGGTTTCCTTCAGTGCTGTAGTGATTTCAGTCTTAATACGATGCATCAATAAGTATCAACTTCTACAATATCTTTAATGCTTGGGTTTCCTCTTTCATTTAGTCAGCAGGGATGCCTATAGATAATTCCCAGAATACACTGGGATCATATGGACATCCCTGTTGTTTTCCTACAGACCTTTTAAATTCCCTGTTCCTGTGTGCAAAAGACTCTTAAAAGCAAAGCAAGCCAGGCAATATTCCGGTAATGTGTAACATTGATTTTCTGGCCATGCTTGTTGTAAACCCAATGGCTTCAGTGCTGACAAGCCTTCCAGTAATGTAACACCATGAATGAAGGGATTCATAAAGAACTGAAGTTTAATTCTATAGCTCATGCCTGTTAAACTGCACTTTAGATTAAAGCTTTACTCCAGTGCTGTGAGAATTGATCTATTCTGTAGAACTAAACAAATATGACTTAAGGATACCAACCCACACAATTTGTTTTTTTCTTTTTCTTTCACACAAATGAGGACTTGACCTGCTTACATAGTAATAAGCACACTCAGGAACAGGTGAACAGTGCTTTGACTTTGAAGATGCGGCCTATGGTAAAACATTGCTGAGTGCTGCAGAGTTTCCTTTCAGTATCCATTAGGGGAGAAAACTAAATGCTACATGGATCCGTGCCGAGTTTAACTTTCTTATCCCTCGCAATAAAGGTTATGTTGACTACATTATTGCGAAAAAATATCCACCCACACTCAATTCCTATTCTTGTTCTTATATACTTTATAACTCCTCTATAAATCAAGCCACCTTTGAGGAAGTAAATGCCACAGTTTAGTCATGCATTTTGCCCAGTTCGCTTTTAATTTAGCTATTTATTCACTGACTGCCTAAACTTGCAGTTATCCTGGTTGTAGGCCAACATGTAGATTGAATAAATAACATAATCAGCTATCTTTATCAGATGGAAAATGTGACTATACTTTTGCATATTGTGACGGTCTGCCACAAATGAGACCCTGGCATTTTTTTTGTTTGTTTTGTTTTTCTTTTGGGGAGGATACATCTTAATAAAAAACCCTAATTATGTTGCTATCCCAACTATTAAAAACTATTTATACACTGTATAGCGTGCTTTTTTTATCGGTCTGTTTTTAAATTACCGTTATAACGCATTTAACGACAAATAGCAGCCTGCGCAGTTCATGTCCATTAATGCTAAACATTAGCTGTTGAAACATGTTATTCTATGGACAAATGTATCTAAGATTAAATAAAGTATGAGCGAATAAAACGTATTTTAAGAAAACTGTCGGACTTTGCTATCTTGCTCAGTCTTCAGATGAAGCTGAAGTAAAAACATCATTTTCAAAACTCACACTTGCCTGGTGATAAGGATTTCGAGACTTACTGTACGCCACAGAGGCGAATGCTGTTTGTTTTGACCTAAAAGTTAGCAGCTGAATGTAGGAGTCTTCATTTTTTTTTTTTTTTTTTTTTTTTTTTTTTTTTTAAAAACAGCCTATATGTCAAGAACAGGGATCCCTGTTGTGTTTAAAAATTACTAGAAGGTTTAGATTAAGAAAAGACTATAGTTAAAAGAAGCTGCTGGTTCTCGGTAGGAAATGGGAAACAAAGGTTTCCAGTGTTGCCCTAATTCTGCCTTTGTTCCTCACAGACAAGAGTCACGATGGTGACTGTAAGCATTCCTTGTGAGAGGAATTCTAGCAAGTAACAGATAGTGTCATTTTTTTTTTAGGACAACAGTCTCTGGAGTCACTGCTGGCTTAACTTGTCTGACAGTGACAACTTTCTCCAGGAGAGGTTCGTTAAGGTTTATTTTTAAAAAGTAAGGGTGTGACTTCCTGGTGCAGGACATCGTCTCTCGCCTCCCACATGCGAACACTGACAGTTGTGTTCTTTGGAGTGCCTGGCCAAGCTGTAGCCATGCCAGCAACGAGACTCTGAAGTGTTTTCTTTTCTGTCCATTCCTTTATCATTGTAATTTAAACTGTAAATTATTCCTGTCACGTACTTGGCTGGGAAATAACTACCCTTTGCCCAAAGATCCTACTCTGTAATTGTCTTAGAAATAAACGTATCCGTTACTCTATAATCATCCGTGAGGGTGGAGCAGCTTTGAAGTGGTGTCAGACCACTCATCTCGCATTCTTCTTGATTGCATGACCCTCTACTCATCTGTCGTATAATTAACTTAAGCTGTTATAACTACTAATGCTGACCTAACTTGGACCTAATTTTGAATACATTTTTATTGTAGCTTCACAAGTCAGCAGGTTATATTCATACACGCTCTGATTATGTATGTACATTTTTTTGTACATCATTCTATAATTAATTGTTAAAGCACATCTTACTTGTTACTACATACATTATACTATAAGTGTACTTTTATAGAATTTGAATGCAAACTTTCTAACTTCTGATTAGTACACTCAACATATTGTGTTCATCCTCTTTGATCCTATAGTCCTATAATAATTTCCAAGGCCAGTTATTGGGAATAAAAGCTGAATAGCTCAAGACAGACTATGAGGGTTTTTGAAACATTATGTAAATCATGTAGGAACTTTATGCATGTACTGAAAAAGAGTTAAAAAAAAAAAAATTAACCAGCAAATGCAGTTCTTGGTCAACTGGTGACTGGTCCAAGTAGAAGTATTACTGTTTAATAAGTCAAAGTGAAGCAGAAATTCTGGATACTAAAACTGCCTCCTCAATATCTGTGTTTTTGGCAACCTTTAAGAAACACTTTTTCCCATAAGCCTTAGGCTATCACAGCTCAAAAAAAAAAAAAAAAAAATAGACGTACACCCGCAGGAGATTGAGGTAACAATAGCAGGACTAAGATGACTGAACAGCGTATTTTTGTGATTTAAGCAGTGGCTTAAAAATGATCAGTGTGGGATTAGCTCAAGTTGCAGAACAAGAGGATAAACAGAACTTTGATTCCCTGTTACACTGAGGTTGTTCATCTAATTGTTGTATATTTTTAGTGTTGGTGGGTTTTTGTCATTTTTGCCTTTTATTCATTGGTGATAGACAGGAAATGTGGGTTGAACTGGAGCATTTTAGTCCATGTGGTCTGCACCCTAACTATTCAGATATCGATACCCGAAGGTTAAATGAGGAGAAAGAATTCCCATAAGCCATCAATAAAGGAACATTTTTAAGTAATAATTAAATAATAACACTTTTACGTGTGTTTAACTCATACATCCTGTCTGAAGTCTGTCTCCATTGATAGCTGCATGCTCTATTTGACAGGAACATTAAAAACCTGAATTTAAATTTGCATAGGACAACCTCTGTGAAATTCGTGATCTCTGTTTCTGTTGTGCTATCTGTTAACTGTCTTCCCACTCTCATTTATGAACAATTGTAACTCAGCAGCCAGTGCACTTCCATTCAAGCAGATCTCTTGCGTGGGTAATTCAGTGCTGACAAGATAAGGCAGGAAATCACACAAAGCACAGTTCCTGTGCATCACCAACTATGATAAAACATGCTGTTCTTCGGGTGATTGTCAGCCCTCCTACAGATCTCTGCCTCTTATACTTGCTGGGAATAAATTACATTCAGTATCCTGATAATTGGAGACCACTGCACACCGACAAAGACTCTGCATGAGCATGTTGGCGAACCCAAAAATAGGACATAGAATTCACTTTAGCTGCCACCACACAAATGTGTCACTGAATACTTATGATACTTATACATTAGATGTCACTGACTATTTGGTGGTGCTTTGTTTCCTGAACTCATCCGTTCTTCTTGTTTTCGAATGTAATAGAAAAATGAGTTGGTGATAATACCATGGGCTTTATGTACAGTGTGTTTTCATGCAGATTTGAGGTGGAAGTAGGATCACACACCTGTGAAGTTGACATTGCGGATGTACTTGAGCAGCAGTGTTCCATTGATGGTCTCCATCTTGGAGCAGAGGCCAACCTTTCCAGGGCAGAGGTCTTTGTGCATGTTGTGTAGAGCATGAGCCATGGCATATACGGCATCTATCACAAACTGCACCTTCCCCTCCTGCTCGTACGATGAATCTTTGCCGATCCGCTCATGATCTAAAAGAGAACATTTGAAAACACAAACATTTCTGTTGTTATACATGGAACTGCCTTGATGAGTATACTAAATATACTGAGTGCTGACAAGATAAGGCAGGAAATATACTAAAACGACTACTGCTTCATGAATTAGTATCACTAATTAACGTTATATGTTTTATATGTGTTTGCCATCTTGACAGTTATGACCAGATTTAATATGAATGGAATAATACTCATAACAAAGAAGCCGCAAAGAAGAGCTGAACTATGATTGCTAGCTGTGTAAAATCAAGAAAATGATAACCTTTCACGGGGCCTGATTACTCGATTGTGAAACCGTCTTTTTTTCCACCACGTTTAATTTACGTGGAGACTAGCATTGAATTGTTCCTGTTAACCAGTAATTGTATGCCATATCTTCAAGACATCAATCACCGAATATCTCTCCACAAATACCAAAATGCTCACTTGTGCAGCCTTTCTCATTATGGTCCGTCGATCACTGATTGGACTACTTCAAATTATTCAGAACGACTCTTTCGGCTTCACGTATTCTAATAGACGTTGCGGTGCTTGTGCGGCATCATTCAGCAGTGCTAATGAGAAATGGGCTTTAAACAAACACACATTTGAAATGTGGATTAATAAGCCAGGGAATTATCTCCTCTCACTCTTAGCTTCTGTTAACATGATCTCTGTGTTTATCCTCACAAAGTCACGTGCCTTCTCACATCTATTAATCACGGGCGCAGAGTATGATGGAGTGGCGGAGGAGGAGTGGAAGACACAGCAAGACAGGCCTAATCATTTTTCAGTATTAACGTAATTAGTTATGACAGGTGTATATTAATCACTGCTGGAGTAGTTCTAATGCTTTGAGAATATGTTAATCGCCAAGCAAGGTTTCGATTACCAGCTTGATCCGTTGTATTAACCAATGCCCTGCTAGATAGGTTAACGGTGACAGTAGTACTGTATGACTGGAACATTTTAAACTTATTTTATATTTGAATCTGCAGCAGAATAGCATGTGTGCAAAATAGGAATTGTAAAAACTAGAAGTAGAACTCTAGGTATAATTGTATGTAATTTCCCTTGTATAATGTGTCTTTGTTATGTGTTAAAAGTAAATAGAGATGAAAATAACCTTTAATTTACCTGCGAATACAGCTAAATATGCCCTCCATCCAAGCTTCACTTCTGACTTTTATTTTTAAAGCTCAACATAACAAAATGGTGAGATATTTGGCAGAACAGGAACATGACAAGCTCTTACGGATCTTACACTTTGTTCCAACACATAGTTTTGTGCTACAGGTACAGGGTGAACACAGACATTATGTTTTATTTAAAACCCACTTGAACGCTGTTATTCTTTCCTTGTAGTGACGAGTCGTGCTCCTCCTTCTCTATAAATGCTCAGGGGTTACTCTCTGTCTCTTTTATTATGGCATTAATTGTCTGCAGGGTAATAGCCCTGAATGTGAGAGAAATATCTTTTTGAGAGCCATTCAACGTTTGAAAGCATGTGAATCCCAGTAAATACGAAGGGGGAAGATGAGAAGATAGTGGAAAGTACAGATAACGTTTGACACAAGTTCATTCTTTGCGACAGTGCCTTAGGAGCTTTTTAAAGTCAACCCAGAACACTCTGATGTAGTAGAGGCTCATTTGCATCTGCTCAGTAGATGGTCAATGTCCGTGTGTTTCTTTGTGCTTTGAAGGTTAATGCGTTATTAGAATAATTAAAGGCCCTGGTTTTGATGTGTACTAGGCTGGAGAAGAAAACATATTTGAAAATTGAGTGATTTGTATTACAGCACCTCATTTCATCTCTACTTAAAAAAAAAAAAAACGAAGACTTCAAAGAGTATTTCTGAATAATAGTTCACGTCAATAAGACATAATGTGCAAAAGTAGCGAGAGTGACCATAATCAGTTTGGTGTGATAATGGGTTTGTCCTGCTTAAAATTGAGCCCATGTGCTTTTGCAAACAGTTTCCTAATTACCCATGGGTTGTTTTTGCTCTGACATTTGTTAACAATTATGCGCAAATATATAATTTAAATGATCTGCTTGCTGTCATCGAGGGAGCAAGTGTTGAAGTTCTTTCTTTCAATTACGGTGAACCTCTGTGGTTTGTTGCTCAGCAAAAGCTTGGCCTTTTTCTTTGTCTCATTTGTGACAATACAAGCACAGCACAAGACAATGTAAACAGAGCATCATGATCAGGACACTGATCAACAAACAAACAAACAAAAAAACGACATGGAGCAGTTAGAAGTGGAATCATGTTTTGTTTGCAGGCCTTGTAATATCTCTGTGGCAGCCAGTTCTTATCTCAGCAGAGACTCTTCATTTTAACAGGCCCCACCTTTGAGCAGAAATGTCTTTTTTGTTTGTCTTGGTATTTTTATTATACACACCTTAATTCAGTTTTGACATCAGTGACAAAGCTCTGAAACTTTAAATGCCCCCTCCAGTCAGACAATAAGAAATGTAAAATTACTCAAAGCAATGAACTATAAATTCTCATGGCTGACAGATATTTTTTATTAAGAATATCTTAAAACACATCTTTTTCCTCCTTTTGTTGGTCAAAGCAGGACCTTTGAATGTCTAAATCATGACTAATACCATAGTCTGAAGGTGAGCCCAAACTTTCCACCGTATGCAAAACTTTTGTAGAGTAAAGTTAGCCTGGAGCCACTCCATTGAGAACTGATTATGCCCTGGTAAAGATCTGCTGAACCTAACAAATTGTTTGGGCAGGCTTTATGATGGGACATGAAGTAATGGATGGAATAGTAAAAAATGTCACGTGAACTCAGTTTAACCTGTTTTTGTTTACAACACGATGACTCTGATTGGTTGTAGGACTATCCAATTGCGTGCATCCAAGTTTTTTTTTTTTCTTTTGTTTCTCTCTATCAATTGAAACTTGCCCCATAATGAAATCCCAATGGTGTGTTACCAGACAGCGGGCTAAAGTTTATCTACTCTAAACAAACTTTCTCACTCCACTCTCAGTGGAAATGTGCTCTAAGCATGCATACCACACTTCTTTAAGTTGATTTTGTTTCAAATTGGCTTCTATCTTAAAATATTAGATGTACAAATTGCATACCTAAGTTAACGAATAAGTCAATTGGCAATCAACCCCAGACATTAAGAATGTGTGGGCAGGTGGGGCAGTATAAAAAGTGACACAGGGTCAGTGGAGTCTTAAGTCAACTGGCGGTCATTAAGCTATGAGACTGGTAATTACGTTGTGTTTTGGACCCCTGCTTTTTCAGACAGACTATTATAATTATATTTTTAGATTATACCTTTTGTTTTTGTTTATTGCTGCTTGGCTAGCTTCAGGCGACTAAACGCCTCAGTCAGGTCTATAAAATGATCATTGTTTGGGTTAAAGATGTTACCAGACAAACTTGTCCATTCTGCAAAAAGCTTATCTGCTGTTTTCTTGGCTGCCAAGGTGACAAGTCCTCCACCAGCCGTCTCAGTCACCTTAGAGATTCAATAGCTTTCTAGTGTCACACTCATAAACAGAAGAATGCACATTATTGCTCAAGTGAAGCTGTCACAGAGAAAGTTTGTCTCTTTATCTCTGTTACAGCTTTTCTCATTTTAACGTCTTTGTCACTTTTTGAACTATGACTGCTACTTTTATTTTTTTGTTCACGAAAATACGAAGTTTCCACATTCCCTAATGCTCCGGGTTTCAAAAGGACGTGCACGTCAGGCAAATAGTAGTCTCTGGCTTTTGACCAATTAAAATTAAGCAATATGAAGTTGGTTTTATTGACATAAAACTGTGAGAGAAATTATCATGTGATGACGTGAGCCAAGATTTCAGGTTTGGAACCACTGAGGTATGGCTAAAGATTGTAATTTACAAGTGGAGGGGTGTTGTTGTTTTGTTTTGTTTTGTTTTTTTATTAACCAGTCACTTGTTTTCTCATTAACAGTCCTCTCATGTGTGGTAGAATACAGTGAAGGAACGAAATAGATTTTAAAGTACTCCCATCGTATACTGTATTTTACTTAGATTTGGTCCAGTTTTATTCTCTGTATTCTTGGCAGGGCCACAGTGAGATCAGATTATTTAAATATTTAATACATGACCAAGAAGTGTTGTCTGTCCTGCTGTCATCTGTTGGGACACTAACTGAATAAATTAATCATTTTTACCATATTATTATTTACGTACGTAAAAACTATTATCTAAATAAGATCATATATTCTAATTTCAAACATATTTTGGACGGGTGTCTAATTTTCATCGTCTCTGCCATAAACCTCTTTCCACAAAACCTTAAGAAACAGAGATTCCGAAAGAACACGATGATCCAGAAAGCCCCAGGTCATACTGTATGCTCTTCCTTTGAATGGAGGTAAATGGATTTTTTTTGTGTCTCCCTTTCATGTCAGGTAAAGGAGCCTAAAAAAAGTGTAACGTTATTACTTGTGCACTCTGTGATTTCTTTTTTTTGTGTCGTTGAAAATGACATGCCATTTGTCCAACTAATGTGTCTAGATGATAGAGCAGACTGGATGGTTCTTTCCGAGTGAATGCAGTTTATTTTATCTACCATGTCACGCTAAAGCATGTTCAGAATAATTTACAGTATAGTGTTCTCTTTACATTATGTTTAACAAAGGCTTTTAACATCTGACAGCTGCATAATGGCCAAAAGTATTATATTTAGACTATATAGGAGGCAGCTTCATTGCTGCGTTGGTGTCTGTAAGATGGATTCAAGTGCTTCTTGGAGGTTTTGGTCATACATGTTTTGGCTGTCCTCAGTCCAAAAAAACAATCAAGTATTGTTACCTGTAGAAAACAGAGGGAGATATATTTTAAGTCTAAAAATGTTCTTGTCCCCACATTTACGAGCTTCTAGCATAAACTAAAGCGCTTGCCAAGTGTAGACTGTTAGATGGATTGATTAGCATTTCAGACACATGAGACTCAGGAAAAATGCCTCTGAAATGTCTCGTCTTGCAGATACTGTTCAAAATAGTTTATTTGCCCATATTTTTCTGCAGAACGCAAAAAACTGCCTCCTGAATAAATAAATCAGGGTCTTATGTAACAGGACAGCTTTAAATAGCATAAGCATTAATCAAAGGCTTTAAGCAGCACAGGTATGTGTGTGTGTTGGCTGTATATTCCGTTTGACTTGGCTGATTCTGATCTCATACAGACTGACTGCCTTTGACACTTACTGTGCATACCGGACTGCAGGAACATACAGAGCAGACCACTTTGGAGCTTTAGGGGTTGTCAGATTTGTTTATGTACCAGCGTGAGATGGAAAACTCAGAGCTTTTTAGCTGGTTAGCCTGTTAGCCTGTGGATGTTACTCGTGTTCTCACCGCCTGCACATTTAGAAGACTTTAGAAACACGTTGTCTCAATTTACACAAAGTTACACAACTTTTATTGCCTGTGAGTGTAAAACATGGCCGACAATAATCTTTGTCTTTTAATATGTATACATGTATATATTTGTCACTGTCATCTTATTTCTGCAGTAGATTACTGCAAACAATAGCATATTTTTTATTTATGGTAACCAAAATGTTTAAGAAAAATAATATTATAATAAGTGCCATGGTTTGTGGCTGGTTCGGGTGACGTCTGTCTTGGATCATGTGAATTTTTATTGCATTAAAGTTTCTTAGTGGCTAAAATGATCTCCTAATGTGGCCTTAGTGAACAGTATGACAGACCTCAGTTGACAACCATTACAGACCCCTCCCATTTTCTTGTTCTAATTAAAAGATTGGACATTGTCTCCTAAGAGGATAAAAATAGATTGCAGTGTCTGACAGGGCTTGTCATCATTGCTCCCAAAGACACGGTCGGTCAGAAGTGAACTCTGTGCCGCAGCTGCTAGATTCAGATATTAAATGTGGTTTTCTTGTTCTAGCTGCCTTTAAAAAGGAGGAGTTGAAGGAAATACCTCTGTATAAAAACACAATGAAATCTGATGGCTTTTTAAATTGGTTAGCACCACATTGTTATATTTCTGAGCCAATGCAGGTGACTGATAATCTCTCCACAATAGGAAAAAAAAAAACAACGGTAGCAAACCTTGACATTTGTATGTATCTCCAGAGAATCATACAGCTGTTGAACACTGCTCAGTGGCGTCCTCGATGTTTTCAATGAGAAATGGAATTCCAACAATTGAGCAGGCAGGCAGGCGTGTATTTGTATATTGCGGCCTTGATGACTCATGTCTACAGGAATGCAAAGCAACAGAGTGACTCAAGCCACTCATACTGTGACCCTCAGTGTGTGCTATAATGATGTAAATAAGAAGCATCACACCTGCGGAGGGCAGACGTCTTTGCCATCAGCACAGTAAGAGAGAAAACTTTAATTACTGAAAATGCTGCGTGAAATCACTAGACATTTGGCAAATTGCTGCACTCAGTACTACTACTATTGACTACGTTTCATATACACTGCCTAGACAAAAAAAAGGTGTTGCATTCATTTTTCACCAAGATCTTGTATTGATGATTGGGAGAGTCTGATCACTGCACAAAGCCTTCTCCAGCACATCCCAAAGATTCTCAATGGGGTCAAAGGACTGGACTCTGTGGTGACCAATCCACACACAATTTCAGCCCAATGAATCCTGGCATTGCCATCTATGCCCGTGCCGTCAGGGAAGAAAAAATCTATTGATGGAATAACCTGGTCATTCAGTATATTCAGGTAGTCAGCTGACCTCATTCTTTGGGCACATAATGTTGCTGAACCTAGACCTGAGCAACTGCAGCAACCCCAGATCATAGCACTGCCCCCACAGGCTTGTACAGTAGACACTAGGCATGATGGGTGCATCACTTCATCTGCCTCTCTTCTTACCCTGATGCCCCCATCACTCTGGAACAGGGTAAATCTGGACTCATCAGACCACATGACCTTCTTCCATTGCTCCAGAATCCAATCTTTATGCTGCCTATCAAATTGAAGCTTTTTTTTCTGATTAGCCTTGCTGATCAGTGGTTTTCTTAAGGCTACACAGCTGTTCAGTCCCAATCCCTTGAGTTCCCTTCACATTGTACGTGCGGCAGTGCTCTTACTTTCACCATTAAACATAGCCCTCAGTTCTACTGTTGTTTTACTTCGATGTGATTTCACCGAACGTTTAAGTGATCGCCGATCACGATCAATCAGGATTTCTTTCTGACCATATTTCTTCCTCAAAGACGATGGTTCCCCACTATCCTTCCAGTTTTTAATAATACGTTGGACAGTTCTTAACCCAGTTTTAGTAGTCTCTACAATCTCCTTAGATGTTTTCTCTGCTCGATGCACGCCAATGATTTGACCCTTCTCAAACAGACTAACAGCTTTTCCACAACCAGGGGATGTGTCTTTAGACATGGTTGTTTAAGAAGGGAACTACGTCACTTGGGGTTAAACAACTTGTTGCCAGCTGAAAGATAATCGTCCATGCAGTAATTATACAATAGGAGACCTGTGCCTATTTGCTTAGTTAAATCCAGGTGGCGACTTTTTTTTTTGGCCAGGCAGTGTATGAGGATGCAAAAATCTGAAATGCTGCTTTTTGAAAAGTTTGTGATGGACACGGAAAGCAGTGAAGTCTCCTCTCATGCTTTCATGTAGCAAGCCGTTTTGAGGGCGAGAGTTTCTGTTCACCCTAAAGTAATTCTGATTGACGTGTCAGCCCTGCTCATTACAGATCAGTAAAGATGTGTCATGCACTGATAGTGTGCAGTGTCGTTCTATTACTACCAATTTGTCTCCTCTCACAAGTTCAGGCCTTATAGCAACCATTTCTTGTTCATTCTGCTCCGCAAAACGGGATCACATTTTATGGTTCACTAGCGTGAAATACTGTGACCGTTAACAGTACGGTGATGGTGAGCAGATCAGATAGTAAAGTTGAAAACTGCTGAATTCTACTCAGCTATCATTTCACATTTGAATTGGAGACACGGTGAACTTCTGATTGAATTTTCTATGAATCTACAAGATCTAATTAGTTCCTGTGACTGGGAGTTTCTTAGATCCTAATTTATTTTCCCGTCAAAATCAAAGCTAGGCTGTATTTATGATACTGATAAAAAAGAATGTCCTTGGGTCCTTAATAGTGTCTATCTTTCTAAAAACTGGATAGTGCAGTTCTCAATTTTAAAACACTAAAAAGTTAACTTCTTCACATGTCTTAACGTTAAGATTGAAAGCTTAACTTTGTGTGTTTAATATATATTTGTATCATGTATCTTATTAGAGAAATACAGTCAGGTTAAATAGTATCATTGACTTGACTGTTTAATATTAACCCTTCAATTTAGACAGATCCAATCATAGCTTAGCAAATATAAGTAGACACAGCATCACTCAGCTTGCAGATCTGTGGTTCATTTTATTGGGGAACTAGCTGCGGCTGAAAAGATCAGCCAGCACGTTGTCATTTCAGCAAAACAGTGACCAGCTAAATATGAAAAGGCTGCTTTACCAACAGCTGTGTGACTTCAATGATTTCCACTCTTTCAAATATCAAATATTCCTGAAAATTTCCAGTGGTAAAGTCCGTAGTTGCAGGTAGTCCTGACAGGGTTTTGATGTAGTTTGGGAATACAGCGGTAAATGACCTGTGGCTTGGAGGGGACGATATAGATCTGAAACTACAAAGTAAACCTTGCCCTCTGGGGCAACAGATACAAGAGCTCTGGGAAAGAGAGCAGCAGCAGAATGTGGATTATACATCTGCTCTTCGTGTTGTTTACCCTCCTGCACACTAAGTCAGATTCACTTTAATGCCTGCAAGATGACCTGTTACTGCCCTGTTGTTATGGTACATGAATCACTCGCCAGCGACTTGTACTGTGCCATTAACAGCGCTGATATCACACTAATAGAATAATTACATGCCCATCTAATCATGTTAGGACTTCGAGAATATCATTTTCCAGATACATATCTTTCCCAGAGAAGAATTTACTCTTTCTTTCTAAAGAAGTTTATTATTTATCTGTTGTTTGTTTAGAAATAAAGTCAGAGGAGAAACAGGATTTTAAGGGTTACAGCCTGTCCTACAATTTTATATTTATTACATAGTGGCTAAGAAATGCCAGAAGTGGTAACTGGATATGTGCGTGCCTACAAAAGGAACAGTGGGGTGTGTAGTGATAGTACTTGCAAAAAGGCTCTGAATGAAAAGACTGTACCTCTTGTCTGTAAAAATGTACTGTGCCCTGGAGGCTACTCAACAGAAGACAAGAGGTAGCAGCAATTTGACTCAAGAGCTGCCACTATGACACCTGATGAATACAACGATCAATTACGTGTTCTCCTGAATGTGTGGATGGTTTGCAGTATTTTGCTGTTCTGCTATTATACACAGTGTCGACAATCAAGTCTCTACTAAATTGTTTAGCTTTGCCAGTTTATTTGCTGTACTCCTTTAGTGCGTCTCCTATCTGGTTTCTTTGTTTTTCATTTTCAGTATGCACCAGGGCTCTTCCTGCATAGAAGGGTTTTTGGCAGCCCTAAAGAGGTTTTAGCCCACACCAAAGGGAAACTACTACAAATTACATGCTGACAGTATGATTTTAATAGCAATAACATATGATATACGGATGAAATTATTATCAAAAAAAAACAACAACTATGTTTTGCCTCAGATATTCATTTATGAAGTCGAGGTCCAAAGACACCAGTCATGAGGGGGCTATGCCACAAATAATAATGATTTGGGAGAAGAGAGTTTTTGAGAAAAGCTCTTGGTGTCTCTGGTGGTGTTGGCTGATTTTGCAGAATATGATATACAACAAGATCAACTATGTCCTTGAGAGACAAAACAAGATGCCAGGCCTGTTCATCGTCTGGAACGTGAGAAGAAGGTGAAATACTCGGAAGCAGGAGGCCAACCGTGCAAATGGCTGCCTCCCGTCTGCCACAAAAAAGTATTTCCTTAAGCAGTTATGTTAATTGGGTCTCTTTTTCTTAAGCATGATTGAAATCTCTGGTTTATATAATTATCTGAAATGACGGAGAAAATTGTTAAATTTGTATAAAACTGCCCTTACTGTAAACGGGCCAGTCATGCATAGTCTCTCTTGTCTTCAGCAAGAAACAACTGTTTGTTTTTTCACCACGCAGGCGATAAGTAATTTTTCCATAAGCCACAGAGGGACTGTTTGGCCTGCGAAAGGCTGACAGTCACCATTTTATTTTGTGCCACTGAAAGTTATTTTGGAAACTGACCAAGAAAGAATAATTGTGAATGCAGAGGCAAATTTGCCAGAATAATATCAGATAGAGTTTTCTGCACATGCCCAAAGACAGTGAAATAAGCTCACCTTTTCTGAACTACATTTTACACATTCGTTTGAGTTGTTACTGTTAACCTGATGCAGGAAAGAAGGGGTAATGTATGTCTGCATCTTGTACTCCTGGTTTGGGTCTGAGCATCCATGCAACTCTTATCAATGAAGTCAGTCACCCAGCTGTACCAAAGAAAATAAGGAAACTGGAGCACTGTGGTATCAGGAGCTACAACATCAGGCTCAGTTGTTATACATGAATCTGGTCTAGATCTTTTTCAGCATATTGTTGGGGTGTTAAATGTGAAGAATTGTAGTAGTAATTATTTCTTCACCTGGGACCACTGAAACAATGACAAGGTCTCTTATTCTAGTTTAGTCTTTATTCCCGTATGTGAAACTTACGGAGAAATTGTTTCAGTGTTCACAATACAAAATATTTGACTAGTTTGTAAATGTTTTGTGCCCTCCTTTTTGCCTTTATACTTCGCCAGAAAACTTTAGGGTAAAACAATGTTTGTTTGTTTGTTTTTTTTTTAAATAAAAACCTTTATGTTTGTCCTCAAAGTTAAAAAACTTTGAGGGAAAAGTCATCACTACCATTCAAGCAATGGAACTGTAATTGTTGAATATGAGCTCAACGTGAACAGAGGAGAGATATTTCTCCATGAAAATAGCTATCTTTATTTTTAACTTTCTTGTGGTGCACACTGGAGCTTAGAGAAAGACATCAGCCTTTTTCTTCTTTATCATTGGCATTTGACTGCTTCCATGTCAACTACTACTTCCACTGAAAATCTCATTGCGTCGGGTTGAATTCTCTGTTAAGGGAATTTATAGGAACCATGATTATATCAAGGCTGCTTCCCATCGCTTGTCAACGGGTTTTCAGCTCTAGAGGATTCAGAACTGGAAGCTAGTGTGTAGTATAGTTTCTACCATGAGCAGCATTAAAACTAAGTTGTGCTAAAAAAATAATGTTGATTGACTGTATCAGATGGCAAAAATGGTTTATAGTTGTTCCAAGCAGCTACATTTTAAGGTGGACTAAAAAAAATGCGATTATCTGTTGAATATTAAGCGATGGTCTTCAGTTTCACTCTCGATATTTTGAGGTCAGTATAGACAGCTACATGAAGAATGGATTGGCTAGAAACATTACAGGTGCCAGCTCTAAACCAGTCGGCCTGGGTTACTTGAGATGCAGTGTTGCAGCACACAGTGTTGGGATGCAGGCTAGGAGGGCCTTCTGATTTTAATGACCTGAGAGCTTGTATCTAATGGGCTGATTGGATTTACTATTGATTACGTCTTCAGTGCGTGCAGTGGCATAAGTTTGAGATTGCCGTTGTCGCACACTGCAAATTGAGCAAACCGATGCTCAAATGTTCAAATGGGAACATTAACTCGTCTTACTAAATTAGAGAATCCCATTCACTTATCTTCACTTATTAGATTTAGCCTAAATTAAAGGAGTGGGACTGGGTTTTCCCTTTTGACAAATAAATGTATCTGCACACACACCCAGGCACACACACACAACACACACTCACACAATAAAATGAACCTGATCATTGATCTCTACGTTGACCTTCTCTGCTATTAAACACAGACTCACTTGTACACTTTTTGATGCCGGATCCTTTCTTGACCGCGTGCCGACTCAGCTTGCATTGGAAGTTATTCTCCCAAAACTCTGCAAACCAGATGTTCCTTCTGTTGTTCTCAAGTGTCCGGCTGATGAAGTAGCGATCAAAACCTAAAAGAAATAGATGTTAGAATTTATTTTCTCATGTTTTTACATTTCAATGTACTCCGGTGTCTGTGTCCCGTTAAGGTCATTTTAAAAAGCATCTTAATACCATGTACACGTTAAATGCGTACTCTGCAATCAAACAAAAAAAAGCACAAACTATTTGATTCTATTGTCTTGGCTTGACTTGTATGAAGAAAAAGTCTACTTTGTTGGATCATTTTACATATGCCATACATGATATTTAAAAACATTTATACATCCAGTCTGCCAAATATTGAAGCTGTCAAGTAATATTAAATGATTCATTGCCATGGAAACATTAGCAACTCTACATGCAGTAGTAAAACAATAAAATGTACTTGATATGGTAGAGTATTGATTCAATCGAGGTGAACTACAGCAATGACACAACACTTCATGTCAAATCTGGCTGCAGTGCAGCAAAAAAATGTGAGGCACTCTCATTAAATATCATTTATATATTGAATGTAGAAATGAGACGTGTTTAGCGGAGGCAAACACACATGAACAATTCATAATAAAGCAGCAAAACATCAACATCATTGAATTTAATTTTCTTTCAAGAAAACTGTGACTGTGTAAGAACAGTGATCATTCTGTAAGTCTGAGTACCTTTGATGGATTGACGTTTGGGTAGGATGGTAACGGCGCCTTCTGCCATTTCTTCTTGGTTCAGTATTGGTGCAATTTTGGAGCCCCAGCTGTCTGAACCCACCCAGATGAAATGGCCTGTTTGATTGGCCTTCTTAGCCGCTTGAAGGAGCCTCCTTTGGAACAGAGAAGGAGAGCAACAGATAATGTCACTATATAATGTCATTTTCTGATATATTTCATAGTGATACTTTGTGTTACCAGTGAACCCATGTTGCTGTTTAAATGCGCCCTAAAGGCAGAGTGCAGCTGCCATGCATGTGGTTACCTGACTAGAATATTCTATTTTGAATCTGGACAAAGTTGCTCAAAGGCACTTTAATGAAATGAGAAGCCACCACAGGCTCCCTATCCGTTCCCTGTGCAGCAGAGTTCTTCTTGGCTGTAGCAGAGTGACACCCGTGCCACATTTGTCTAGGCTTAATGCCAATGGACGTAAGTTTGGGGAGTCATAAAAAAACTGCCAACAAGCTCTGCCTTAGCATCAGAGTTACATCAAGAAAGCTTGAGCACAGCAACATAAAATTTAAACACAGCCATCTGGCATGTGAAGCATTATATTGCCCCAAAGATGCTCAGACAAAAATAAACATAGAGCGTCATATTGTTTTGTGAACGACATCAATTTTTACATGACACATGCTCTTTTAACATCTCAGAAGACTCTGATTTTGATGATAAAACCGTAAAATAATTACTTTTATAAAATAAAGTGGAGTGGGCGAGCAGTGACTCATCCAACTTTATGTCTCTTTACTGTAGTTTTATAACTTAAATGATTTATGTTTCATCAGTAATGATTTTTTTTTTCCTAGAGTCTGGTCTCCAGAAATTTAGTGAAATGAGTCTTAAGATGCAATTATGTGCTCCATGTAGGAAAATGAGAGAAATAGATTTTCTCAGTGTCAGGAGATGGAGACATGACTAGACAGGCTGAGAAGTTTGATGTGAAAATAACATGGTGAGAGGTAAAGGTGTTGTTTCTGTGATCGTAGAGGAGCGTCTGCAATTCCCACTTCCCCAACTTTGACACCCCAGGTTCGATTCCCAACACATATCAAGTCCTCATTACTGTAAGACATAATTGGTTCATTTATTTATTTATTTTTCTTTCACATTACATATAGTCATATGATAGACTATATGATAGCACATAGGAATTATATACATACACTACCGGTCAAAAGTTTTAGAACACCCTAATTTTTCCAGTTATTTATTGCAATTCAAGTCGTGCAAGTCCAATGAATAGCTTGAAATGGTACAAAGGTAAGTACTGAACAGCCAGAGGTTAAAAAAAAAGGTTTGATTACCCAAAACTGAAAAATAATGTGCATTTCAGAATTATACAAAAAGGCCTCTTTCAGGGAACACGAAGTGGGTTAACAATTTAAAGCTGTTCTGCAGCAATGAAGGTTGAATCAGCCTTGAAAGCTGGTGCTACTAATTCCTACAGGTGTTCCAACTTTTCTTGGTTACTTACAACCCCCTCTGTCTGCATAAAAGCAGTGTTGGAACACACTGTGGTACCAGACCCTCATGAGCATCAGGTGAACAGTATTGTACTACAGAAAGTAGTAAAATGGCGAGAAAAAGGCAATTAACAATGGAAGAGAGACAGACCATCATAACACTTAAAAATGTAGGTCTTTCCTACAGGGAAATTGCAAAGAAAGTCAAGGTGTCAGTGAGTACAGTTCTCTTCACCATCAAAAGGCACTCAGAAACTGGGGGAAACTCTGACAGGAAGAGGTCTGGCAGACCCAAAGCCACAACTGAATCAGAGGACAAGTTTCTGAGAGTTAACAGCTTGCGTGATAGGCGGCTCACAGGACAACAGCTTCAAGCACAGCTAAATAGTAGTCGTAGTAAGCAAGTCTCAGTTTCAACTGTGAAGAGAAGACTTCGAGCTGCAGGTTTGACAGGACGAGTTGCAGCAAGAAAGCCATTGCTAAGATGTCAGAATAAGACAACGAGGCTCGCCTGGGCCATGAAACACCGCCATTGGACTACTGAAGACTGGAAGAAGGTATTATAGACTGATGAATCAAAATTTCAAATCTTCGGTTCATCACGCAGGATCTTTGTACGCCATCGAGTAGGCGAGAGGATGGTTCCACAGTGTGTGACATCAACTGTCAAACATGGAGGAGGAAGTGTGATGGTCTGGGGCTGTTTTGCTGGATCCAGGGTCGGTGACTTGTACAGAGTGAGAGGCACCCTGGACCAAAACGGCTACCACAGCATTCTGCAGCGCCATGCAATACCCTCTGGTATGCGCCTAGTTGGTCAGAGGTTCATCCTACAGCAAGATAATGACCCAAAACACAAGTCCAAGCTATGCCAGAACCACCTCAGGAAAAAAGAACAAGGTGGTAGGCTTGAAAACATGGAGTGGCCAGCACAGTCTCCAGACATAAACCCCATCGAGCTGGTTTGGGATGAACTGGACAGAAGAGTGAAAACCAAGCAACCTACAAGTTCCACACATTTATGGGAACTTCTGCAACAGACTTCTGAAGAAAATTTGATTTCTATTGTAGAAAGAATGCCACGAGTGTGTTCAGCTGTTATATCTGCCAAAGGTGGCTACTTTGATGAGTCAAAAGTTTAGAATACATTTTGGTCTATAAATTGATTCCATGATTTCTTTTTCAATTCAAATTGCTTATTTGTTCTATGCTTTCATTTCAGAGTGCAATGAGACACTAAACTGAATAATGTTCAGTAAAAAACTGGAAAAAGTGTGGTGTTCTAAAACGTTTGACCGGTAGTGTACATATACATATACATACATACCTATAACATAGTCATTTGATCTTGGGCTGCAACAAGCAGTTTCTCTCCAATTAATGTAGCCTATCAACTACTTTATTAGCAATCAGTTCACTACTAAAATATAACAGAACGTATCCCAATAAATGTTATTCAAACACAATGGCGTATTTAAACACAATATCTATAAAGGAAGAATCCATTTCAAATAATACTGTTCAGCAAAGTTCACATTATTAGGAGAGACGTTTTTATATATTCTGCCAGTAATTACCGACATAGTGTTGAGAATGGTGTAACTTTAATGATTTGTGCTGATTGTAATTGGAAATGCATAATCATCCTGTAGAGGGTAACCATTCATACACACATACATACATGTCTACGGTGGGAGGAAACGCAGCAATCACGAGAAGAATATGTTAACTCCACATAGAAAGACGCCAGCCGACCAGCAGGTTAGAGCCCAGAACCTAGGTTCAACACGACAGGCTGCTTACACCCACTCAGAGCGGAATGTTGATTGAAATGTACGTCTTTTAATTTTCTGTAATTTCCAGCTTACAACTTGTGAACACAGTGGAAAAGCAGCGCTGCCATGCTGCAAATTGCAATTAGCATCTGCTCTTGAGACTCTTCCTTTCTCAAACACAACTGATTAGGCCACAACGGCGACTCCCATGCTCGGACACCAGCCAAGCTAAATTCACTGTAATAGTCCAAATAGTTAGCGGCTCTGCTACATGTTGGGAGTAGTTTCAACTTTAGTAAATGGGTTGCCACTTTGCCTTCTCCTTCTGGGGTTATGTTAGTTCTGAGTTACTGGTCGTATTATTGCCCTCTGCAGGATAAAGTACTAACAATGACAAGCGTGTCTCAAGCATCTGGGTCTCTGCTTAATGATTCCTCTCTTGACATTTTGGCTTTTTTTAGTAAACATTACAACGTATCAACATATTTTATGCAAATGGCCATATTAACATCATCGTCATTGATGCCGTTGATGTGTCATTGCAGCCTTAACTTGATCCAGTGTTGGTGCAAATATATTGCTACTTCTGCTTGAACTCACCCATTAAACATTTCCAGAAAAAAAAATCAAACTCACTTGAAAAGCATATATTTTTATTGTATCATTGTCAATAAGCCAAGTGAAGTAATCTTCTTATTACCTGGTCAGATTATGAAAGCCTATCCCACAAATATTATTTCTTGTACTCCTATGACTCTGAGATGAGGTAATATATTTCTGTAATTCTATCACTTTACAGGGTGTCTTTCTCTGTAGGCAGGTTTGGGTTCTTATTAAGCCGCTGCAGGCTCATACCGACTGAGTTCAAGGATAGAGCAACCAAGCAGTGCTGAAATCCCCCTGGCTTTCTGTAATTACTATATATCCAGACTATTACCCGTTATCAGGACCGGATTAAGTCAATGAGCACCGGGACTTCTGCCCCGGTCATCAACACAAGACCTCCCCAAATCACTGCCCACTTCCTCCAGGAATAAAGCGGCCTACTACCTGGTTGCTGGGAAAGATTCTCCCACACAAAGCCGCACCAGTGTTGTGTGTGTTGATCCAACGTGGAACTAATTAATTCATTGTTAATTCAGACTTATCATCTTAATGATAGATAATGAATTTCTACTGATGCATTTATGTCTCTAAAAGGAATCAGGGAGACTGTTAACTTTACTCTGTGCTTTAATAAAGATTATAATCAGTGGGGGCAGTAGAGTAGGTGCCAGTCTGGATTGCAATGCTGTCAGTGGAATAGGACAAAATACGAGGCAGTCTTGTGATAATCCCCATATGATACAAATTCTATTTATATTACTGAGTTACTATTCTTACTGCAGTAACATTACAACATGTAATATCGCACCTGTCTGAAAGTAGAGCCTTAAAACAAATTATTTGTTGGTCACAGGTTTGTATGAAAACTACAAATCTACAAAATGTGTAAATAATGCTGTCAGTTAGTAAGTTGTTGAAGTAATCAGTAGGATATAAAAATATAATACATTATTTATAACTTGAGCATTTTGATACTCAGCTGTGCACACTACATTGCTGCTCGTCATTTAACAGTTCAGATGTTTGCTGAATTTGAAAACTCATAAATGGCTTTACATCATCAAAGGTTTCACGAAAGTGAAAACAAAACTGACAAGTAAATTCTGTGCAGAAAGTTTCCAACAGTGTTTGGGATGTAGCGGGATCATCGTTCGGTTAATTGACAGCACTCAGGATTCCACTGCACTCACCTGATGTCATCCTCGTTGGCAAAGATAATGACTACTCGAGCGTTAGGGTTCTCACTCAGTCTGCGAATGATCTTGTCAAACTCTCCAGCTCTGGGTTCACGTGGTATTTTCACCGACTGTGAAATGCACAGGCCACCTAGTTGCAAGACAAAAGAGAAAAGTTTCTCAATTAAAATGGGTTAATAAGCAGAGTTCTCAACATCATATTAATGCTTTCATTTCATCGTTTCACTCTTGAAGATCTCGGTTGCCCAGAAATGTTTTGGGGCCTTTTTCTTCTTTTAACTCACACAAATCTTTTTCAATACTCTGGACTTTTTTATGATAGAGGCACTATTAAATGTGTACAGGTGCAGTATTTCACAGCTTGAGGAATGTAAGGTATTAAAAAAAATCTTTCTTTGGACCACAAGGGGCAACTTGGAGACATGGCTACCCATCAATTCAGGTTATGGTCCTGCCAGTGAGACCGGGGGAATTTGGTAGCATTTGGAGGTACATAAATTTTGTAATTGGAAAAACTGGTTCCATTTGTTCAGAGTCATTTTTCTTATTACACTACACTGATTGTTTAATTGCAACGTAAAAACTACAGTTTACTAAGTTCTTCTAAATTCTGCTTTTTGCTGTGAGGATTGATTCGTGTTTGAAAGACAGACGGTTAAATAAAACATGAAACAAAAGCTTTTACATTTCCTTTTTAATTAGTTTATTGCTTGCTGGTAAACCTATAGTATTGATTAGTGACATTGATTACTTTATCACGTTAGGCACTCTCCAGCACAAGAAATACGACTAAGGTAATTCTCCACAGATTAGTCTAAAGAGTGTCCTCACTTTTAGAAAGGTTCTGCTATTGAACGCAAGTCTAAAGTCAGCAGGGGACATCCCCTGGTTACCAACAAGCTAAGGCCTTTTAATTCCCAATGCAACATAGCACGATAACAGTTTTGTCACCCTGCCAAAATGCCACAGAGAGTAGGTGCATGCTAATGATTTTCCCTTTCGTGAGCCAGTACAAAGCCTGCGCAGTGAACAATCAGTGCTGGAATAATACCCTCTAGTCCAGTTCATGGCAGCCAGACTCACACCATAAAACAAAGCCTGGCCCCAGCTCAGATACTAATAGGTTGTGAAACTGGAAATATGAGTAAAAAAATAGGGGATGCCATTAAATTAACGGTGATTTTGAGCTGCTTCGCTCATGGGTACAAAAAGTCACTTCCGGTTCAATCAGTGAGAGGCTTCAGTCAAATGGCCTGCACTATTGTTCTGATTGCCCACTTTTGGATGAATTTAATGATGTTTCCTTTTTTCTCTTCAAACTGCTGGTTCCTCTGTCCCACTGTGGGTGTTTTTAAGCAAGACTGTGTGTATGGGTTTCCTGTGGTCATGCAGGCCACAAGTAGAGCACGACAGTGCTGCCTTATACGCACATTCACTTGGCTGGTTAATGAATTAGCTGTTCCTTCACTGGAGGAATGTATTCATTTCTTTGTGTGTAGTGGCCAGAGTCTTGTTGTTGGGGGTTGTCGGGGGTCGTTACATCTGTAGTCAAGCATGCTTTTTCATCAGTACAGACGCACCGAATCGCTAATTTAGCCCTTTTCTACTACTGAACATCACAGTTAATATATTTGTCAATACATATTTCCCAAGCAGATAAAGTGCTGAATGCCCAGGTGCCAGAGGTGTACACAAGTGTGCACAGTTATAAGAGGTACACACAAAAGTCACTTACACTTTTAGTTTATTTTGGAGACATCACTTTATATCCATGTGTGCATGATCTTTTCATTTTAACCATTTCTTTTGCGACTGATATTGGTTTAAATATCACTTGTCCATGATGTTAGCAGACAAGGACGCCTGCTCTGGTGTTGCTGAAGAACTAGCAATGTTACAGTTTATTACACAACAACAAGCGTTACCATGACTTAGTCAAACACTAGTATTGATATGCGAATGGTTGAAGGATGGATGTGTACTTTTAGGACCTGTTGTTCTTAAAGACATGAACCTTGTACATGTGTTCCACAATGATTGATTGTTTACATACTCTAGTGGAAGTCTGTGGACCTGCACAGAGTTTTAATAATCTGGACTCAAATATGTAAATAAATACTATGCAAAAACAAAAGCAGGTAAAGCGTTTCATAGTTAGCAATATTTGTCTACAATCTATGTGCTATCTATGTGTGATTGTTGATTCTTTGATTATACTAAAGCTGAGGTTTCTCTGTCTACCTCTCTGTGTCATTACACTTACACCACATGGGAAATTTAGCAGCAGCACAGCCGCAACTCTGCTCTCAGAGACTCAATCAATCATTAGATTCTAGCGTCTTTGCCTCACTGGTACTTTAGTCCCCCATTCCCCCAACATCTGCTATATGGAAGCAAAGCACTCATCCCTTCCTTTTCTTCTCATTTTGTGTCACGGCAGCATTGCTTAACTTCCAGAGAGAATACCGGGGACGACTAGGGCATATGAAGCCAGCCTGTGGCTGCTGAAGCACATTGAAACGAGCCCTCCGCAGGGCCAGTGTCGTAACTCTGATAGCTGTAGT
Source organism: Chelon labrosus (assembly GCF_963514085.1). Lineage (NCBI taxonomy): Eukaryota > Metazoa > Chordata > Actinopteri > Mugiliformes > Mugilidae > Chelon > Chelon labrosus. Next base: position 19,316,692 of record NC_140360.1, on the reverse strand, counting down.
GTAGACACGGTCATTTGTTTTAGTACTGACACCATCCATTCGTCCATGCATCTGTCCATCCTTTCCTAAGTAACAGGATAGTTAAAGGCACGGCCCTTACAGACCCCAGTACAAATCCCAAGACCCAAAGCAACCACTGAACGAGAACCATCTATCTTCCAGGGTTAAACAAACAAACAAACAAGAAAAACATATATCGTTTTTAGTCAGTCTAGTGTTTACATGCGGAAATACCTTTAGCACAAAGATTCAGCTATGCCATGCTTCTACAAAATGACAATTTCACACAACCTAAGTGGCTTTTAATTGGGCTAACTATAGGTCTTGCTCATTGCATATTTTATATTAATGTTATCTAATGAAACAAGCCTCTTTATAGAAATAAAAATTTCAATAAAACATTTGGCTTTATTACATTTTGCCATCGGACAGGATGTAATTAGGGAGATCTACTTTAGGGCTCCCCCTCTTCTTGTCTATACAAACCACTTCTCATCACGTTTACTTAAACTGAACCAGACCACCTCAGTTACCTTGTGAACACAGCAATGTACAAAGACCGTTATAAATCAGTTAATTACAAATGTGAGCATCCCCGAATGCCTTAACTTTGTTATTTATGTCTTCAGATACACAGGATCGTCTGCCCAATGTATTATGATGACCTGTTGCAGTTTGCTGAAAACCTCAATCGACAAGCTGGTCATAAAATTACAGCGTCAAGTGCAGCTCCCTTTATGCTGCTACTACTGCAGAAAACTTTATGAGCAGTGTATTTCTCTCCTAACGCTCATCCTATACAACTCTTAACTTCTGAGCCACATTTAAAGACCACTTCTAAAAATATCTGTTGCTCAGGAGACTGCAGGGCCTTCTCTCTTGTGTCTTCCATTGTCAGCATCAGTCTCTGCTCTCCTAATAGCTCAGAACACTAATATTCCTTCTCATTTGACACCAGTGGGAGAGACAGTGCTGCCATAGACATTACATATTCCCCAGTATCAAGGCTGATTGCAGCTCATGTGCCTGGTAAACAGTTGTGCAGAAGCGCACAAAATACACCCAAGTGTGTTGTGTCGTGAATGTGCAGGTCTATATATACATATTTGTACCAATCAGCCACAACATTAAAACCACTGACAGGAGAAGTGAATAACAGTTTTAGGAACAACTCAACAAACGTGGAACAGCACTAGATCCCAAAACTGATCAAGTATCTGTGGGATAATCCACAGACGCCACTGCCCTCAACCCATAGGACCCAAAGCTCCCCACTAACAACATCCTGTATCCAGACACCACAGGACACCCTCAGAAGACCCATGTCCATTCTCTGATGAGTCACAACTGTGTTGGAGGCACAAGGGAGACCTACACAATATTAGGAAGGTGGTCATAATGTTATGTATGATCGATGAATATAACATATTTTTTGGGATGCCCTTAGTCAAAATACCTATATAAACAGACTTAATTTGCATCTGGACATCATTAACAGCATCGCAAATCCAGAAAAAAATAAATAAAAATAAACTAATGTTGGTACCACAGTACCAATGGTCAGTTGGTTTCCGTTACAGGAGACCTGTAAGAAATAGCCACATTCTTCGATGTTAAATGAAAACATCAATACGCTAGGAGCTAACTCTGTTGCATAGCAGCCAATGATTTATTAGGCTACAGACACAATCAGTTAATAATTACCAAGACAGTTTGAGTTGCACAGAGCTTGAAATTCCCATCTGCTTTGAAACACCAGTGCTAGTCCATCAATCAATTGATAGTTCTCTCTACACGGTCTTGCTGCTGATCAGTAAGTCAGCGATGCTCAGCCTCTGTGGTCTGATCGCAGTGGCTGATATTGTACAGATACTGTCTGATGAGATCAAAGCAAGAAAAGTGTCAGGAAGCAAAACAAGGTGATACGGACGGTGCTAAACAGTGATAAATACCACCCCCAATGATTTAGTGAGTTGTACAACAACTAATTTGTGCAAATCAGTTGATCAGAAGCTTGTGAGGAACTGGCAACCTGCCCAATGTTTGGCAGCCTCTCATCCAGTGCATGCTGGGACACTCTGAGGCCCCTGAGAGGGAAAGAAAATGAATGGAATTAGTGACTGTTTTACCGCTAGCAAAATGTTACCCCAGACGAACTGCAGAAAATGTGCTTTTCTTTCATATTAGTACATAATCTGTTTTTACAGATTGTGTTTTGCCTTCCTTATCAGAACAGAGTGAGAAGGAGTGAAACGGCGGAACTGAAATCATTAGTGAAACTGACCCTGAACTGAAAACACCCAGGTTCAGTCCCCCTCTACTGCAACCACCCTGCTAAAAAAGTCTCCCAGAGCAAGACACTAAATCTCCCCCCCAGTGTCCCTGAAGCTCTGGTCTGTTGCCGATGCTGTGTGCTCACCTCAGTGTGTAGGACTGAGGGTATAAAAAGAAATGAATTTCTCCTCAGGGGATCAATTACTGTATAATATCCCATTATAATTATTACAGACTGCTGAGCCACAAGGATGCCCCAAACTACTCGTTTCTGTTTTTTCTGCAACATTAAGAGCATAGCTTAGATGAGTTAAAGGCTGTAAATGGCTTCCTCCTGCCTGCATCATGTAGGAGACAACACAAATGAACAAGCTGCTGTATGAAAGAAGCACTTGGTAGAGACTGCACACTATTTGAACCACATGAATGGCTTTCATATGAGAAGAGAGAAGATGAATGGCCCCGATTCCACCTATGTATCAGTGCAATTTGTCCTTATTATAGCAAGCATCTGTGCCATTTTTCACATCTATAACCTTTATATACCCCGTTCAATCAAATAAGTCATCCTATAGCAACTGTGTGTCTGTGCTGTATGTGTGTCCATGCAATGCATCTCCATCTAAAATTAATTTCAAACACAATGATGTGTGTGTGAAAGCATTTTCTGCACGGCCAGGACAACTCATCAAGGAGTTGCTGAGTCTACAGGTTAATATCAGACAGCAGCTCTGGGCTCGAACACGTGATGAGCTCTGGGTTCACCACTGTGTACTGCTGGGAAAATGAGGCTGACCTGTGTTTAGTGTGAGGCTGGCAAGAGTCAAGTTTCTCCTCTCAGGTATCACTGAGCTGCACACAAACACAGGCTCCCTGTCTGGCTTTGCTCTGTCAGGTGTAAATAAACATCTATACCGTAGAGCAGTCCAGACATATACAGACAGCGCACAGAAATAGTCAGACCTCGATTATATTATAAAATGAATTAGGGTACCGTTGCAGTAAATGGGGCCGTGTTCAAAATGGTTTTTGGAAATGTGTTTTCTGAATCTGCTCTGTTGAATTGGTCTTTATTATAGTGAGAGGTGCCAGGCCACTTAATTTATAAGCAAACAAAGCACAAATATAGAGCCACGACCAAATAAACAATCCAGAAAAGACCACTTGAATCAGTTCAGCCGTAAAATAGCCATAAAATACCTTTGCAGAATGAACGTTGTGAATTTGTACAATGCTGCGTGGCTTAATTTATTCCTGGTCTGTTTATTCACACAGACTATGACTTTAGCACAACTCAGAATTTAACTCAAGCCTAAATTTTTCATTTAACCTTTATCTAAGTCTGGAGAAGTCATTGATCAGTGATGTCAAGAGTACAATACAACACAATACATATACACAAATGGTAAAATAAACAAGCAGACAACAGTATAAACAAAAGTGAATTAGTTTCTTATCATGGTTTTAATGATCGTAGGCGTTCCAAGGATGTGCAGCACAAAACCTTAATGCAGTTTCCCCCAGTTTAATCTTTGCATCTGAGCATTAGACAGTCACTTGAAAGAGACATGACTATTGGACCAGTTAAACTAGGAAGTGATATGCTGTATGATGGGCTAAGTAGAGACTGATGTGTCTTATTGTTTCAATGATGAGTAGAATTACTGTTAATAATAATAAAACTGTTAAGTAATGAAACATGAACTTGAGTAAAATGTAGGTTTGTCCAGTATTACTTGGATTGACGTAACAGCTCAAGCTTTACCAGTGCTCCCCAGCCACGATGTCCAGGGTTAAAATAATGTTAAAACAACCTTGCTATAAAGCTCTGCGATAGACTGGCGACCTGTCCAGGGTGTACCCTGCCCAATGACAGCTGGGATAGGCTCCCCCCGCGACCCTTCACAGGACAAAGTGATTACAGAAGATGAATGAATGAATCTTGCTATACCCTAAAATAATTTAAAATTTATATAATTTGACAGCTTACCCCATGAGCTAAACTAAATCAGAGGTATCAATCCAAGAATATTATTCAAGTATGGTAACTAGTGAATATAGTGCTTATTCATTGTACTGATTTTGGGTTACACTGTCCAAGCACAAGACACTACTATGCTTTTATTTATTTTTCTTTTACATGAATAAGCACAAAAACCGTACGGTTTTCTGTAACCTATAGATTTGTTGTATAAAGTGGTTTCTCTGATTTTTTTTTTATGTATCCAAGAAGCATAAGATGAAACAAAATAAGAGGAAGCAATTTTACCAGAAATATACTCATGGGGAAAGGCTCTGATGTTGATGAGAGACATCTGCATGGTGCTGTGTGATCAGAATGGATTAAAGGAGGTATTAAGGGAGGTGTTAAGGTACAACCATTACTATAAAAGATACCACAACTAAAATAAAAAATAGTTCTATAATCACGTTATTGAATTGTTGTGTCAACTACTGTGTTCAACATTAAGGATAAATGTTTAGTCTAATCTTTTAAACCATGAAAGACAAAGATTCTTTAAGTGCTTAGAAAAAATGAAATGGGGAAATTCACGGTGCTCTGAGAACTGGGCATCATCCGTTTGTTGAAGGAGACTAAGTTGATGCAGATGAAACCTCCAGAGACTAAATCAAATCAAGTAAGCTTTATTTGCAAGGTATATATGTTCTCAAGGTATCTGTTCTTTGCATTTAACCAATCCAGGCACATTTGGAGCAGTGGTCAGCCATGCAAGGTATCGGGAGTCGTTTGCTTGCTCAAGGCACATCAGGCATGGACATAAAGACCATCAGTGACCTCAAGGTCCCAAAGCTGCTTCTCCAGTTACGATAACACAGCCCTCCAGGACCACTGGATGAGATTGTTTCTCAGCTGTCTTCCATTTTTATTCAGATTGCATCATCCTCATGTTTGACATGATGGAAAATCCTTTGGACCAATAGCCAAGTCAATTAAATTTGAGGCCTTTATTATAATAACCATAGAGACATGGGAAAACTACAGGTGCTCTAGTCTAGACTTATTGCTAAATTGACTCTTATGAACTGCAAGGGCCAAATCTTTGGTCTCTGGAAGAAAAACATTATCCACTCAAGCCTGTATTGATGACTCCGCTAACAGTCTGTGAAAGTATATGTGAGAACACGGAGGAGTAGAACTGTAGTTACACTCTGGCCTCAAAGTTGATGGATCAACTGAAACTATTTGTTGGCATGGCTATTTTCTTAAGCCAAATGGCAAGGAGTCCTGGTATTACATCTGTCAGCAACTCTGTTCTTATATCAGCACGCGGTAAGTCCCTGAGGGAAATGGACCCACACTCTATTTATCTCCACAGTGCAGGGAAAGCTCATGGAGGGCGAGAGGGTAGCAATGACAGACCATGCTATTTTGTACATATTATTCATCCCCCACTGATCCTTCAGTGAGGTACATATTGTAAACACGTAGGTCCTCCACTGCAGAGTATTTTTTACTGAAAGCACATTATAGTCCTTTTTAATGTGCCACAGTCTGAATAGATACCATCTTCTGTGTTAGTGGTTACTGTCAATATTAGATTGGTTGCAGTTCCATATTCCATTATTAACTTTACTCTCTTCATAAGAACACTTGTTTCTGTGTGTTCAAAAATAAACTTTGAAACACTGTCACTGATACGGCCAGGGTGAGCGCGGCTTATTAGCTGCCATGACACCCATTAAAAACGATTATTTTAACTCAGTGGTGTAAGCACAAACGATTTGTCTGCGTCGGCATGGGCTTGAGAAATCCAACACTGCCCTATTTTTCACACAAGAGTGAAGTTCTTAACCGTATTAATAGCAAAGTTTTGTCCACATGTACCATAGGATACACACACTGTGTCTGTCTCATTCTTGAACGTTCATTTGTTTTGTTGGAGAGTATGTCGTCTACTCCGTTCCTGAATAAAATAGCCGTATGACTGGGGAAACTCCAAGTTAGATTTCAGAATGACTGAATGGCATTTCTGAGTGCAAATGATTTATAAATCAAAGGCAGGCCCCTAAGCAGTGTGAAATGAGATTTTCTGTACTGTGGTAAACTGATTTACCTGACAACCATTGGACCTTCCTCTTACACATAGATATTACTTGAAAATGTTGTTTAACCATAGTTTAAAGGATACACAGCTTCCTCTAGTGATGCAAAGACGTGCTGTCTAATCAGGCATGGGGGCGCTGGTGAAGAGCTGTAGCAGGCCTTGAGGAGCACATACTCACACTGCCATGAGCTGCTGAAACATTTCCTGCACCAGCATTTGATGCTAGACTATCTATCATGTGATTTGGTATACTTTTAGTAGCTAGAATTCACCCTGACAACATACGAGGGAAACAGTGGTTCTGAACTGAAATCTCTTCTGGCGCATCACAGTAGTTTTTTTTTTTTTTTTATCAGTGCTTCAGATGTGATAAATGGCTCTGTTGGTTTGCTGGCATTCTTCAATGTAACCTGCTGATGCCTGCCAGCAGCAGGTTGTGTGTTGCCACAGTCAAAGAGCTGCAGCTTTATACGTGGCCAGCGGTGTTCTTTTGTTTATATAATTATGGTTACTATACCACTTACTATTTTCCACCAGGGTGTGTCTGAATTTTCTGTGACCAATTCTAAAATGTTGTTGTTACTTACAAAATGATAAGTCTGCATGCTCTGAATCTGTATTCCCCTATATCACTTAAATTTCAAAATTTGGGCCATTCACTTGCAAAAATAATGGAGATTTGCAGCTTCCAGCTTCTCAGTTTTAAAGATTTGACTGTTGTTCTTTGTGATATGTGATATTTTACTGTAAATCTGTTGGATCAGTGCCGGCTTGAAATAAGCAACGTAAACATATACCTCTTTGGAGTACAGAAAGCTATGACAGACTTGTTCCTAGAGCTGGACCCGATGTTATGTACCAAATGGTGGTATAGATGATAGTGTAGGAGCTGTATTACTACCACCTCGCAAAATGTTCAATTTGCCGAAGGCTGTTGGACTGCTTTCCAATTTAAAATGTTTCCACACTGCTGACATTTTAGCAACATCTTGTCACAAGTTGCATTCTCTGCTTACGAGGCCTGTGTGACGGATGACTTAAAGGGACGGCTTGGGTTTAGGTTTGTGCTCACAAAAATCACAAAGCACTGATAAGTTACAAATGCCTTGAATAGTGCAATACGCAATTTATGAGGCTGGATCAGGATATCCCAAGAATTAAAAGCTAAAAAGACAAGATCAGATACTTCACTTTATAGACCTGTTATATGCTACAGCTCTTAATAAATAGGAAACATTTCCGATATGACATTATTCTGTCTTTGAGCACGAGTACGAATGATATTCTGGGATGGTACTGTGGCCATTTGCAAACCAATATTGTTTTCAGAATCAGTGCTAGTTTCAGAATATGCAACAGAAAATACTAACTGACCTTGTTTCTTTACAAAATGTGCAGCACCATCAGACTGCGCCTACGCTCGTAAGTGTCCCTTAAGATGCAGCATGATCCAACAACCTGAAGGTCCATCCATTTTGTGACAAAGTGTCTTCACCTTTAATATTGCCTCTGCAGGCCCCAGGACAGGCAGGGGCCAGACCTGTCTTCCAGGGCATATGGCATCTCCAAGACACAGTAATCCTCGGATGAACTCCCTTCTGTTGAATCGTTTCAAAATATTAATTTCAATCCTTCTGGCCTCACAGTGACAAAGACGAGACTGACTTTTCTGGAACGACTGATACTCGTTCATTAACTCACAAATTATGTGTATTAATTAACTACAAATACAACATGTCTTCTTTGTCCATTTTCCACTCTAACTTCATTTACGGGGCTGAAATGAGTTGACATTTTCACTAGTCTGAAAGAAAGCCAGGAAAATGTCAACCCATACTTGGTGCAAACAAAGTATTAGATGGGATAACTGGGGAACTTTAAGCAGATGAAGTAAACCCACAGATTACAGTTTTGTGGAAGTTTGGGGTGTTGGCAAGAGTCTGGTACATGATGGAGATAAAGCACATTATGCAAATAGAAGATCTGTGGCAAAGTCTTGACAATCGTTCTCTTCACACCTGCAGCTAAAACCCTTCACTGCTTTTCCAACTGCCTGCAGAGCCGAGTTCCAGGTGGTTGAAGGAAACATAAAGCGGTCTTTGGAAACGTAGTTGTGACAGTTTTAAAGACGGGAAACCATTTGCCGAGTGCTGTAAACCGCTAATCAAACAAGGCAATGAACAGTGGAAAATAGAGAAGCGCTAAATGGCCAGAGCAGCATAACAATGTAACTGAAGTGAAGTTAGTTTTTCTAAATGTTCCGTTTCTTAAATTACTGTGTCAGTGTCTTAAAATAAAAACGCAATGCTAGTGTGAGATGTTTTATCCTGTGCTCTCATCAATAACATGTAGTGGTTGAATATGTGAAGTCAAGCTGGATACCCATGAGGTAGTTTAAATAATCTCAGCAGGTGAACCAGTGAGGCTCAGTCACGACTTAAAAACTAAGGATCCACTTGAATGCACAGTAAATTCCTTAATGTCTCTCCTAACCCTCAGAAGCCTAACGCGGCACTCATCAGTACCCAACGAGGCCTGAAGCAGGAGGAGCAGCTGTTTAAGCCTTGACAGGGATTTCCTGTGTTTGACATGTTGAGTCAAGGGGACATGAACCCCTTCTTACCTATCTCTCATCTGTCCTCTGTTCCGTTATCCATCTTTTACACAAAGAATAAGAAACTAAATCATTCAGGAAATGCTATCGATGCTGCACATTTACATAATCCTAACACCTTATTTAGGGAATTGTTTATCCGGTCTGATTAAGACTTTAAACATGAAATGAATTTATTACACAGACTATAGTGTTTTGTCTTGGTCGCTGTTGTAGCTTATCTTGAGGTGCATTTACATAATAAGCAATATCCTGTTTGTGTTTCCCAAACAAAACATTTCAAAATATTACTGCAAACTCTTTTTCAGACAACATTTTTCTCAAGCCTTTCCAAGCTAATGAGTATTCAAATCATTCCTCTTGACATTTCCCTCATGACAAAGGGTGCAGTACACAACCCTCATTTCTAACATTTGCATAATCTCCCTGTCATCCCGGTGAGGCTGCTGTGTGCTGTCTTTGCCCTCCTCCTCCTCTTCTTCTGCTTCAGCTGTCATTTTAAAATATAAATCAGATTAATTGCAATTTCAAATTATCTGTCCACTTAATCATAGATGGCGGCATTAGTATCAGTGTCCAAATGAAGGAGAAGGGAAGCCCGCCAAGAGAAACGAACACAAACTCATACAGGATATTTATGAGATTCCTTTTTATAGATATGCTTCAAATTAATAATCTGTTCATTTCAAAGAGTGTCACCATCTTATTTGGTAAAACGCTCTAAATGTGATCACATAAGTGATATAATAGGAACGTGTACAGTATCCACTGAAAGAAAATCACACTAGTTTTCACAAGGTGAGAATAAAATGACAGAGTGTCGGCCTCCATTACTGCAGAGGACCGTGCACTCTCTAATAAGGACACTGGAGGCAAAGCAGCTTTTCAGAGAGAAGCACAAACTGAAAGAAACCTACTGAGGGACAAAAGAGTGGTGCATCAAGGCCGGCCTTGCATTTCATTGGTGACAACTGCAAGACACTGTACTGAAAAACAGTTTTACTCCTCTTTTCTTGTAATCATCTTCCATAATGACACTCCAGCAGTAATCCCCGGGGGTGGTTAGAGGGATGGGAAAAACCCAAATGAAAACACTGCTTCCTGGAGATGGCTGTGTTTTGATGGAGGGTTTCGGTGACAGTCCAGCAGATGAAATGCTCGTTTGACATACTGCCACCTGATAAACTGTCCGGATGGTGACGCTATTCAGCATGTTAAAAAGCAGGGACTGATATAATCGTGAGCGCCACAAAAACAGATTCTGTGTGTGAAGCTTGCACGACATAGAATTAATCATTTATGCCTCTCCTTCCTCTCCTGCATCCTCACGGCTGAGAATTCTTTACTAGATCTGGTGTGTCCCTGGAGGGGGTTGTGGAGTTTTGTCGATGCACTGTAGGGCCGACATAGGTTTAAGAGGTTTAGAGTTGTCATTGTGAGACTTGCCAAAATGTACCCATCTGGGGGCCCTGCTCTGATGGTTTTCATTCAGAAATGATGAATGAATCACCACTTTTGGGCAGCTTGCCATGTAATTTAGAATGGATATTTAGCAATCACATTGAAGTCCTGTCTCCTGACTTTTTCATATCACTACTGCTTGATGCAGCAAGAGACCACGTAATGTTAAGGAAATTCAATGAGTTTTAGTAATGATGGGTATAAAAAAAAAAAACATTGGCAATGCCAAGTGGGTGCCAAGTAGAAAGAAGTAGATCTGATATTTGAGATGATTTAGGTGATGACTTATGGGAGTGACTGCTACAGTTGATTGACAAAGTTCCCCAAACATTTACAATGGAGCATTGCGTCCCAGATGGGGCATGCCATTGTTGATGGTATTTTCTTTTCAAATGGAGTGAAAAAACAGCTAGCTCCGTCCATACACTAGCATTATATTTATATTCTGAGCCTGCATCGTTCACTAGCATCAGCTGTCAGACACCTTTTTTTGTTTATTTTTTCAAAATGCACTCCTACTCAATCTACTACTAATAACAATACTTGTCAGAACACAAAAAGATCAACAGTGTTCCCACCCTTTTGAAATCTGTTCTTGTTGCGATATTGCACATCTCATGTGCTTAAAATGTTTAAAAGTACAGTTCCTTCTTCATTTGTAAGAAATAAGATAATTTCCTATTATTTCCTATGATTTCCCTTCAGAGTGGCATATGTTGACGCCAATGCATCTGAGGATTGTTTTCCTGATTTGCATCAGCTGAAGAACAAATAGTGTTCACTTCACCTGGAAAAAAAAAACTTTTCAATCTATATTACAAACCTGCAGTATTTGGAGAGCACAACCTGTAATTCATGGCTTTCACGGCCTTGATTATTTAAGGAGATATTTTATCTTAACTCAGGTTACTGCACAAAGGACAAAGAGTATGTCAGTCCCAGTCGGTTGTCTTAATTGTCCTCACCGCTTTCCTTTTGAGTTCACGCTTGCTTTCACAGAAGCACCGAAGGTTATTTTGCAACATCCTCTGAGATATTGACTGCCCCAGTGTCAAACCGTTTCCGCTCCACACTACCGACACTCAGGTCCACTACGGTCTGATCAAATACTGGGTGAGTTTCCAGTTTAATTCGGTTTCCACTTGAAAGCCCAGTGAGCTGGGATCAAATGATATCAGATTCTTTTTCCAGCCAGAGACCTTGTGTTATCTAACGCAACACTTCAACACTTACACCGCTGCCCCAGCCCCCAAGACTACCTCCATACCCACACACACAGATTTGTTAAACAATACTTTGTGAACATAGATCGGTCTGTGAGTGCTTGTACTCAGGGGAATGCCAGATACAATTATTAACATATTTTCTTCTCTTCCCTTTTGCCAGGAAGCAAACATATATACAGTAAAACTAAGAGCCTATATGACTGGCTGGACTACCTTCGACTTTAGGATCTTTTGGGATTTTGTTTTCCCACATTATGTGTGAAATTTTTACATCCCCTCCGGGGAGACTTAGACAGAAATATTAAACTGCAGCATATTGTGTGGGGAAAATTAAAAATGTCATATCCATTTATGAGGTTGAGACCTGCTCTGAGCTCACCAGAGATTTAACTGAATCTCACCACGGAAACACCAGCTGCAGACTGTTGACGAAAGCTCCCCACAAGCATATGGTCTGAGGGGCAACACGGCAGTCTGTGTCTACCCAGTGCTAGCATCTCGACTAAAATATCCTTGAGAACAAATAAAGGGCTAATCTCGAAGATTAAGTCCTTTGAGTTGAGCAGAAATATGAAATTTAAAATTTTATGCCAGAGCATATACAGTAGTTGTTGTTTAATTTTCCTCTTAAACGATTCTATGGATTGTTGTGGAAGCATCATATAAAGCTTAGTCCTCTGGATTACCTCTCACATGAAACATATGGGATTCTGTCAATTCAGGGCTGAGCTGCTACCTGAAAAATATCTGTAAAGACTACTAACATTGAAATAAAAAGAGGCCTTTTCTTTTCCAACCTACATAGTGTTGCCAGTAGTAAGATTCGTCTCTTTAGAAAATTCATACTGTCGGGTTTGTATGCAGCCAGAACTGTAAAAGATGGATATCCAAGTAACTTGCTTCAGGTTTGAAAGTATGGGTTAGCTTGCTGACATTAGCACCATTATTGTTGTTTTCAACACTTCTGTGCCAATAGATGTCTCTGTTGTATCTCTTTCATACGTCTAAATGTGGAGACCTGTAACTTTGTGATTTGCATCATGATGTGGATAATTATGGACACAGCCACTTTCATATTTCAAATGGTTGTCGGGCAAACTGTGAAGGGAAGGGAACTGCTGAAAATGACAGTAAGGCATGTTTATGTCAACTGCTTTGTAGTGAATAAACTAGGCTGCATAGTGTTGATAGGAAGGTGTGGTATAGACTATGTTACACATGGCTAACAGCTAGTATTGAGCTAGTATTGACCATTTCTGTATTTCCGTACGGAGACACAGAGAAAGAAATATAATTGTGATGATTGGAACAAAAACAATGGCGGTCACTATACACATTGGAGAGACTTTTTCATGTCATGTGAGTTCAGTGTTTGCTACAGTACTTCAGAACATATTTGGAATACGGTGTAATGGCAAAAACCCATATTAAATGAGAGGAAAAACTTACATCTTTAGTTTGAGAATTTCTTTTTCTGTTTTCATCAACCATTTTTTATGTGACACTTAAGAATACCTTCATTGAAACATGGCTACTGTCTAATACAGAAAGCCCTCAATTCATTCCTGCTTTTAACAAACCCAAAACTAGGGCAACTGGACTTGTTGAGAAAGTCCTGCAGATATACCATGGCCTGGGTAACAGAGAGTCTTCACAGATAGTCGTTGTGTCTATTGCAGCATTGAGTGATATTTGGAAAATGTCTGGTGGTTACCCATACAGATACTGGACCAATCACATAGTGGTACCAAAATGAAGTCTGAACTAAAAGCTGATGTTTCCTCGTTCACACAAATGTAAGGGGTGACGTATTTCAGACAAATGAGTCAGACAATTCTTCTTTACTTTTTGTTAATTGCAATGGTAATTGACAAACAAAACATTTGCTTATTCCTAACTAATTTAATTTCAATTTGACTTTCAGTCCGTTTCAATCCCTTGTAAAGGCTTATTACACAATTACACATAATCATGCATACAACAAATGGATGTGTAATGAGTTTTTTGTTTGTTTGAATGGATTAACAAAACTTGACTCTAATTAATAAAGCTGAATGGTTCCAGTGACTGTAGCAAGCAGTTTCCACAATAACAACAAAAATAAACCTGTATTTTTATTTTATAATGCAAGGGACTCCACCTTATTTTAACCTGCTTCCACACAGAGTGCTGAAATGAGGTTTTCTCTACACTAAACAGCACAGTGAAGGGCTGCTGTGGCGATAGGCGGGTGCTGCTCAGTGTAGCCTTTGGCTGTTTAATGAGATAGAACATTTGGCCGGTTCTGATCTGGCTGTTTTATTATCTGAGCAGACAACTGCAGAACCCATTAAGCAGCCAAATACCTGTGGCTTTGATTTTGACAGAGCTGCCTGTTAGTCCTCCATCTCTCTCTTGCATAATCAATCAAAGTCTGAACTGGAGGTAAGTACACAGGAATCTGAAAATACTTTAGTGTGTGGAAAAGCAGACGTGTGAAGGTTTCGCTCCAGTTGTCACATTTGAAGGAGGTGCAGACGCACGGACTTGACTGATATTTTGTCTAAATTCTTGTTTACAGTTGCGAGGCAATGAAAAAGCACAGTGTGCCTCTACACAGTGATTTTGTTTGCGTGGTTGACAGTGTTTGCCTGGCAAACCGTCTTTTACTGTCAGGTGAGTGAAGTGACACTGAACTTGTGTTCAAAACACAAGTCAAAACTCAAAGTCAGGCCCCTCTTGTTTCCTGAGCAAATACACTTGTACAAATAGTTTTTAGGAGCCACATCAAATGTCTGCAAAGACAGATGTTTGACCTTCTGCGCCGAGACATTGAAAACTAGAAGCCTCGTGTTTTTGTACTTTATCTTTGTCTTGACATCTCTTTAGCGCTGTTGGTGACATTTTGGACATCAAACTAGGCAGGGATGAGACGAGATTTAATTTACATACTTCAGGCTTCAGTCAAACCCTGGAGCCTTGCTGCTACTCCTCCACATGTGAGTGACGTTGGATTACTGTCTTTTCACATCACTGCATAATAAATAGGTAGTTCAGGTTATTGCTTTAAAGTATGCATTGGAAATTTTTACCGGCATTATAATGTATGAAACGCTGAAGAAACAATGGACTATATTTCTTCAACTATTATGATTCCAACTCTGTACATGGGCACTAAACCCATGCACAAAGCTGAGATGCTTCCACATTCACACTAATGTCACCTATGGTAAAGAAAACAGCAAACCAGTGACCAAAATAACTTAACTCCACATGACTGCTTTGCATACATCAACATGATCACATCTCTTAATAATCACATGCCCATACATTTTTTTCTTTTGACAGAATTACACACAGCCTTCTCATCTTCCATCATTCACTGTATTAAGTCTTTATTATTTTAGTTAGTTAACAGCTACAAGGCCAATATGTGAAAGGCTCTCATTACTGATGAATTTGACATGACTTGCAGTGCTTTTTCCTTTTCATTTATAATAGCAGTTCTGTTTTGTGTGTTTTTTTTCTGAATGAATGAGGCAGAACTCAAGAGCACCCTTGCAGAGTGGGCAGCTGTTATCGTGTCCCAGGACTCATTGTGTTTCCACACTGCTGCGGCCCAGACCACCTCCAAATGTGGTCTGAGCGATGGGATCTCAAATGCATCGTCAGCGCGTCCGGGGTGTGTTTGCTCCTGTACTGTAAGCTGGTCGTTGGTGATCAGATTACCCAAATAACCATATCTGAGCAGGGCCTCAGAGGGACCTTCAGATTCATCTGAGATTAGGCAAAGCATCTGTTCCAAAAACGTTTGTCTACCTTTGAGTTCAACCTGAATCACATTTACCCCCTGTGAAAAAGCAAACATTTGTTTACCTCTGAAATGCATTGTATACACACTTCTCTGAAGGACCAGTGAACATGTTGAACACCTTTCCCATTCCAAAAAAGCATTTTATCGTAACTTGAATCTCTCACTGTGGCTTGAGCTCAAAATTTTGTCAAACTAATATTATCACAGCAATTTGTTGGTGAAGGAATGATTCCGTCCTTAACGTGATTACAGACGTCTTTGCTGCTGTTGAATACCCAGAGGGCTTCTCCTTTTTATGTTTGTCTTTTTATGGGAATTTGGGGCTTTTAAAACCTCAAACAGAAATAAAAAAAAAATGTGTATGAAAAGTTATGGTGCAGTAAACATATATTAAGAAATATTAAATTATACTTTAACTGTATTGTGGGCAGTTTAGTCCCATTTGTAAGGACTGTAACTGGAACAGAAACACTGGGGGGGCTCTGCTGATGGTGCCTCTCCAGAATGACTAATGATGGGCAGCAGCTTTGAGCTGGCAGGAACGGAAAGGAAGCAGTGCCACGGAGAGTACTGGACACGTCTGTAGTGATTACATTCTGTTACAGAAAAGGTCAGAGGTCACACCGAGTGTGTGTCGATAGCCTCCTGCACCACACTCCCCACAGTCTCAGCCCTGTACAGTACCCTCTCCTTAAGATGTTCAACCTTTCACTCTGGCACTGCCTCCATATATTTAAAAATTCACTTGCCTCACTGCATCTACTGTACATGCCTACAGCACAGAGCTGATAGTATACCCTGGATGCGTCAGGAAATTAATTCAGACTCCAGCAGCCATCTCTGTATTAGAGATTCAGCCTTTAGTCAATAGTAACGAATTATATTGGGTTTTAGACCTCTGGTTGTTGGCCAAAACAAGAACTTTCAAGACACAACTTTGAAAATGGAAAATGCAGGTAACAGGTGACTTTTTTGTACCTGAAGAAATTAATCAGTGAAATCCAATTAACTGAAAAATATTGCTAGTTGCAGCCCTTGTCTTTTGTAATAAAGCCATAATAAACATATTAAATGCAAACTATTACTTGTTCTGCATTGGTCAACAAGACCTCAGGAAAAGTTTCAGTGAAGTGAAGCATCTGGATTAATTTAGTAACGCTGTATAAAGCTGCCCTTAATGTCAGACTGACCAGGGCTGTAATCTCTGGAAGTTATTCCTTTTAAATAATTGATTACTAAGCATTATTTTTGTGGCATGAGAAGACAGCTGTCTGCTTTTCCACTATTTCTTTTAACTATTTCTATTTATGCTTCATTCACTACTATGTTTGTACACTAACGGCATCAGAAACTTCTTCCTGTTGTACATTCTGACATTTTAGCTCATGATGCTTTAGCTTTAGCAGTAAGCCTTGCTGCTTTCTAAACAGCAACTCCCACCTTCTCATTTTTACAGTTCTTTTTCTTTTTATTTATTTATTTTATTTCTTTTTCCACATATTTGAGAAACTGAATAGTTCGCCCACTCGCAGTGGTTCGCAAAACAAGATTCAGATAGCGAGAACCACTTTTTAATCAGTTTAAATAAACTCTGGGATGCTTGTCGAAGTGTTTGAACAAAGACTCACCGTCCTCTCGGGACTTTTGAATAAACGCATCGACGCCGCTTTCTCCGTAGTTTCCCTCTGAAGCTACAGTGGAGACGTAGTTCCAGCGCATGGCTTTGACAATGTCCACCATGGCCTGTGCCTGGTAGGTGTCTGGGGGGACGACGCGGGAGAAAAAGTCATAGCGGGTGTTGTCACTCAGCTCCGGAGCCGTGGAAGCGTAGCTCACCTGAGGGATCTATGAGAGAGGAATAAAGAAGTAAAGAGGGTTACGCATTGTGAAATATATAAATAATACACGCCAATTAAATATATATGCAGCAAGGAGGATCCTTGCAGTTTGGTGTACAAAAAACATGATTATAATATGACACCTAACATCTGCTGAAGTCTTTCTACAGCTCCTTGGTGGTTTTCTCCCCCCACAGTTTGCTTTAAATAGTCGTGATGATCACGGGCTTAGCTACAATACTTTCAGTATTTTCCCCACGAGTCAAACAACACTAATCCGTTCATGAATTCGCACTCGTCTCTGACAAAATGTGAGATTAATTTGGTGTTGAAAAACATATAAAAGCTTGTGTTTGTGTCACAATTGGTATTATTGTTTCTTGGAAAAGCTGTTTAAATAAATTAGAAAGGAAGTGTTAAAGAATAGCTCGACAGATGGAAGATGATCAAAAGCAAGTCAGAATTGACCTTGGATAATTATAAAATAGCAGTTTAAAGGAAGTGCTGTTTTTCCTTTGATGTATCTGTTCTTTGACATATAATAACAGATTAAGCTCGAAAGTGCAATTTTCTGCTTGACTCCATGTGCGTCTGTTCTAAAAGGTTTAACTCCCTCTGTTCTGTTTCTTTACAGAAGTCTTTTCGCTGCCTCTCGCAGGAAACTCTTGAGTCTCAACTTTTGCTTGGTCCAGTTATTTCGGAGTTATGGCTGTCATAGCTTCTCTGATCTTCCTATGGCTTCTGTGCAGCACAGTTTGGAAGTTAACTGACCATATTTTATGACACTCAATAATGTGTTTCACGGTTTAGCTTCAATATGGCTTTTTGTGCTGATGCCTTTTTTCTTCCTTCCATTTGTCATTGTACCACAAAACACTGCAAAAAGTACACTGTAAGTAATACACAATAATGTCGACAAATCAGTGAGAAAAGGTAACTAGGGAATGTGTCTTAGATTTTTTTTCCCATACATATAATGAATAATGATATACACCAATGAGCCACAACATTATGACCACTGACAGGAGAATAAATTACATTGACCATCTTGTGACAATACAATGTTCTGCTGAGAAACTTTTGGACCTGTACCAAACTTAGACATGTACCACCCACCTAAACCAGACCAGGCACCCCCACCCCATAGTAATGACACTCTTTGATGGCAGCAGCCATCCCCAGCAGGATGCAGCCTGACACAGGCACACACACATAAACGGTTTAGAAACAACTCAGAACATATGAAAGAAAAAAACAGCACAAGGTGTTGACCTGGCCTCCAAATTCACTAGATCCCAAATTGATCAAGTATCTGTGGGATGTACTGGAACAAGCCTGATCCACAGAGAACCCTCCCCTCAACCCATAGGACCCAAAGGCCCCTACTGACAACATTGTGTTGCCACACACCACAGGACACCCTCAGAAGACCCATGTCCGTTCTCTGATTAGTCACAACTGTTTTGGAGGCACAAAGGAGACCTACACAATATTAGGATAATCTTTCTGTGTGGAGTTTGCATGTTTCCCCTGTGTCTGTGTGGGTTTTCTCTGGGTTCTCCGGCTTCCTTCCACCATCGAAGGACATGGTTGTTAGGTTCATTGGTGATTCTAAATTGGCCGTAGGTGTGAGTGTGAATGGTTGTCTGTCTCTCTGTGTTAGCCCTGCGCTAGACTGGTGACGTGTCCGGGGTGTACCCCGCCTCTCGCCCAATGACAGCAGGGGATAGGCTCCAGACCCCCGCAACCCTCCAGAGGATAAACAGTTACAGAAAATGAATGACTGGTGTATAATGAATTGATCAGAATTCAGAAACTCTAAATAGCCAGGTCTATTGTGTGCTCTAAGTTATGTGTTTTTATTTTTCTGACTTATTTTAATACAGTTAAATTCCATTTCCTTTATACAATAAAAGAGAACAAAAACCTGAATGACATGTCATCCTGTCCATAGTTTGTCTGTAGCTCTGGGGATTTTGACAAATAGTGTCACCTTTGAGCATCCTTACTGAGATGGATGGATGTGTGGATGGAGTGATAAGCTCAGTGTGACACTGAACAGCAGTTAGAAGCTTGCAGTATGTTAAAATATTCATTTGTAACTGCCTTTAAGATTCACAACCATGTGTGTCTGCTCTATATAAATCAAGTATTGATAGTGAGCATAACATGGTTTCCATCATATCTTTTTTACCTGTGCCATCCACTTACAGTGCTTACATTCAGCCGTGCTACGGTGCGGCTAAAAGTCCTGCTCGGCCAACATTAGCCCCACAAACTTCAGACAGACTGCTGAGGGAAATATACCTTGCCTTCCTCTCTCCCTCGCTTCACACAGCGGAGGCCTTTGATGTGGTCAGCTGCAGCCCCGCACTGATCCTGCTTCCACTGTGTTCCCTGCTTGTTGCTGTAGCCTGTGTTAGGAGCACAGCTGTTCCGTCTGTGCCCGTGACCTACAGCTCCTAACAGCTCATGCAACTCTACACTGACTTTCATTTTGCCGCAAGGATGACGCCAGGGTGAAGCCAGAGCAGGGGGTGGAAGGATCAGACCTTGTAATGAATTAAGACATGTTAAATATATATACTTTTGTGTAGTATTTCTGCTTTTCAGAATGATATCAGCTACACAGAAGGAGAGAAGAGGCAGGAAATGGACATCTGTGTGTGTGCTAATTAATATGTGCTAGCAATGGAGCATGTTCATGTTGCATGTCAGCCTCCTGGAATTCCTTGCATTTCAGGCCATCACACAGTGCCTTGTCCACATAGCATTTTTGCATCAGTTGCCTTGTGTGTTGGGCTGCGATTGCCTGGCTCTGGATGACGTAGGTGTTAGATACCGACATGCTTCATGCATTCCTCTGGGATACCTCGACAGGGTCTGTGGCATGTGTTGATTCTGCACCCGGCAGACCTCCAGCAGTCAGCTGACTTTATTGATATAACACCAGCAGGCCATGGTAGACCGCGTCTATTCCCTGTCTGCTTTAATGGTACACAAAACTTTTTTTTCTTTTGCATCT
The DNA here is from genome assembly GCF_963514085.1 of Chelon labrosus. Classification (NCBI taxonomy): domain Eukaryota; kingdom Metazoa; phylum Chordata; class Actinopteri; order Mugiliformes; family Mugilidae; genus Chelon; species Chelon labrosus. Next base: position 19,296,394 of record NC_140360.1, on the reverse strand, counting down.
GCTGTTTCTCTCGACTCTCGGAAGCTATAAAAGCGTGAACAGTTTTTTTTTGTTGTTTTTTTTCTCGCCCTCCTTTGACGTCATAAGGCGGAATCCAACAGGATGGAAGTGAAGTGTTGCACAAAGGTGTTTGGAAGGTGTTAATGACATCTCATTGGAGATATTTCAGTGCTCTCGCGTACAGGGAAGATGGGCCTTTTCGCCATTTGCACCTACAGCACACTCCTCGAGTTCTGAGTCAGAGGGAAAGATGTTTATATATCTGTTAATTCTGCAAATACAATATGTCAGATTTGGATAAAATATAAGGTGATAACACGTGTATAAGTCTGTCCCTGGCATCTCACTTATGGTCTCCTTCCAGAGGTTTCTCTTAAAACATACAACATATAATTAGGATTCCTGCATTCGTTAATGACTGCACCTGCTACTGTATACCATACTGCATGCTATTACATGCTGCAGAATTGAGAGGCATGTACGTGAAGGTGGGATTTAAATAAATGTTCGTTATTCAATCCAGCAAAGAGAATGTGCAAATGTTTTTTCGAAGTTTTTAAATATCTTACTTCTTTTCTTTGCGTTTATAATTCTGCTCCTGTCACGTATTGTGGTGCTGTCGTGACATGTCTAGTCCCATATCTGCCAAATAAGTGGGAGCTGTGCTTTATGTTTCACCTGAGGGATTTTCACCGCTGCAGCAATCACACAATTTCAGCATTCTGTCAGGAAGCGGTGCAGGGAGAGCTTATCGTGTTTGTCTTGGCGAGATTTCTTCCTCACTGGACTACAGCGATGCTCCTGAACAGCGTGCTTCCTCTACGAGAACACAGTCACTTCTTCGCATTGACTCAAGAAATTAAATTCTTCTATAAAGGCCTTGTGTGCTCTGCCTCTAGAGAATCAAAAGAATCAGGGATTGGGAGGAAAAATAAAGACGTGATGTGTCTTGGCAGGGTTGTGTTGTATGACAGCTGAGCTGAACAACTGAAATGAGGATGGCCAACTATACTCCCAGCCAGACTGAATGATAAAGATCTCAGTAGGCTGTTCAAAAAAAAAAAAAAAAAGACTCCATTTTAGTGACTCTGTGTACACTTACCATCTGTTCAGACTGACTCTAAAGCAGCTGAGCTTCCTGTCCTCTCATGTGAGGGTTCCGTGACGCTGTCACTTACAAACATAGAATACCAATACATTATGCCCCCTCCCCAAGTTTAGAGAACTCCTTTAATCTCCTCACACCAACGTCCCTAAACCTGAGCACCATCCATTTAATTTCTAATGGGCTCGGGAAATATGCTTAATTGCTGTGATGTGAGTCTCAAGCAGATATTTGATGCCGATCTAATGTTCAAATCACTTGCTTTAAATAACTGTGCCTTTTTAAAAATTCAATGAGCTCATTTGGCACTGCATCAATGCAGGAGTAATGATGCTCATTAGAACTGTACAGACATATTATACATCTGCACTGTTTGCCGGGGAAGAAAAATCAAAAGCTTTAGTCTGGCTTTGAAAATGTTTCAGCAAAAACTTCCTGCATTAATGGAAGTTAGCAGAATATTTTTAATCTAGGAAAACAGAAAAAGTTTTAATGTGAACTAACTTGTGTGGTGGTCTTACTTGCAGTTAAACAGGGCGGCTGTTACCTTGCGTGAGGTATTGGCATGTTTGGCATGTCACGGTCATAAATTGTGGTGTAAACAAAATATTGAAAATGTTCTGCACAACAGTTAACTGTTTTTGTTCCTAAACCTCTCTCATGCAACCATAATTGTGAACAACACACTTGTCTCTACATCACTGCATATAACCAGCATGCCACATCAAGCACCTTCCTTGCATCATGGCAATACATTTTAAAGGCCTTGGCTAAGGAATAGTGTAGGTAGTCCATCAGAAAAAAATATGGCATGGAATAACGCTAATAACACGTGATATGATTTGGTGTGTTATTCCTACATTGTTATGATACCAGACTGCTAGGAGATGTGATGACTTGAAAATCAAAAACATGAGGACAATAGTGAGGAATTTAGTGAAACTGTGTGTCTTCTGTAACACTGATTATAAACCTTGCTGTAGTATGCGTCACTTTCGATGCTAAGGAGACTTGTCATTATCGAACTATAATGAAGCAGCTCAAAATAGAAAGCATACATCAGGACCAGCACATCTGGTAATAATTGGTTTAGGAAAGTTTACACTCCCATAGGCGTAACTGAAAATCTTTACCTGAGATGGCGTTTTGTTTGCAAAGGTTAATTGTAGTCCTCGCCGTCAAAAACTTTCTCTATTTCTCTTTCTATAGTCTTACTTTTTTCGCCTCCGAATATACCCTCATTTTGATTCAGTGTATTGTGTATAGTATGTAGCTGTCACATTCATATCAGCCAGACACCGTTGGAGTTTTCAACTAACTCACAGAGTTAGCCATTATTAGCTTGCAGGCTGCAGCTGTTAAAATCTTATAGCAGTTGTCATTTCAGCAGACAAAATGTGCAGTCCATGGAGCCAACTTTTGTTTAGTGAGAAATGGACGATCCACTGCTTAAAATGATACAGATTTTAGCCATAAACACTGATCAAACACACTGTATGTGCACTGCCAGACTGCAAAGATTGGCTGGTGGTAACTAAGAATTAGCCAAGGGTCGAATCAGCCTGACCTCTGTGCATGCCGATCCTTGAGGGGAATCATGCAAGTTAAATCAATAATGCTGCTAATTTACATGTTTTTTTGGAGCTGCTGCCTTCCTTCACCTGGAGAGCCAAATTACCTTCAGGCACACGTGTTCAGTTAAGAACCAGCTGAATATAACGCTGGATGTCCTCCAAGGTGAAGCCTCCTGTCACTGAGTCCCTGCAGTGTAGCTTTCCATTCTTAACCCGTGGTTAAGTTGATAAGGCTATTGTGTTGTTGTTTTTTTTATGTGCTTTCTTATTTTCCGCTACTCAACAGTTTCCTCGTTGGTCATTAAGACACCTCGCGTCTGCCAAGTAACAAAGGTTGCTTTCTCTACAGCTTCATTTGACCCTGTGACTAACTGAAGAATGAATCTGCTGAGTCAAAGCCAACTGAGATCTTTCCACCCATTGTTACTGAGATCAATATAGTGAGAATAAAGTGAACAATTCAAGCTCCACACGGATGCTTGTGCCAAGGATCAAATTCCAATCTGGTAGCACAATTGTTTATTGAGTACTTTTTGGCATTCCCTGTTTACAAGTCACTGCAAGAAGAGTATTTCCTCAACAACAGATCAACAGCCTCTTAATTGCCATTTACCTGTCACGTGACCCTTGTTTAGTATAAAAGTTTAACTGTAAAGTTGTTGTGTGCTCAAGAAGTGCAGGAAACCGTCATCCTTTTTTCCATATAGCTTCATTGCCGAATGGCACGATGGCAACAGAAAACAGCAGTCCTCCACCCAACCGTGTGAACAGTGCGATAAAATAATAACATTTACAGACAGCAGGCAGACAGAAACTGTCAGATATTTCTGTCAACTAATGTATTTATTGTTCTCAATAGGTGAAAGCAAAACAAGAGAGACTAGACGCTGTGGTAAAGCACTCAGGCACCACTCCAAACTTCAGTTCAGTGGGTGCAAGTCCACTGTTGCCTGGAAGCCAGACAAACTTCTCTGCCCGCTAATTTTTTTGTGGCTGAAAGTTGGTTTGGAAATGCTCCATTGGCAACTGAAAATGCACCGGGAAAGATCCAATCAAACTGGCTTTATGTAGTAATGGACAGAAGAGTAACAGCGATGTCGTCATGTCATACAGGCCATCTGAGCGCCGTGGAGATGAATTAGTTTGCAACAAAATGACTGATTTCTTTGAGTACAATCCGTTTCCTTCTTTTTCTGTATCGGTTGAAACGTGCCACATGATGAAATCCAAATGATGTGTTACAGTACTCATATTCTGATAAGAATTGAATCTATGCCCGCTGGCCACTCACAACGCTTCACATTCAAATGTTTTACCTGCACCAAAGTTTGTCGAAAAGTGTGTCTAAAATCCCTCTTAATTTACTCCATCTTACATTATACTAACACATAACTATTAACCATTAACAGTTCATTGATGTATCCTGTTCAGTATATGATTATTTCATGACACACACAGTGATTTGAAACTACAAAAACACATTATTGAAGTATTCTGTGATAACAATCCCACAACGTCTCATGTTTGATACAGTAGATGTAAATCTACACGTGTTACAGTTACGTTTTCTCCTTGCGTGCTCTAAAAATTATTTTGATGACTTGTTCACATCACATTTTTTACATCCTTACATACTTTGATACAATCAAGTCTCTCTGAAGGATTTGTAGTTGTACGTGTTCAATATTCAACCTGTGTCTTATTGATGGGGTTCAGAGGAACTCAGATGCAGGAGATTCACATCAGAAACAGGATTCATGGACGTGCTCCTGACTCCATCCACACATTAACATAACCAACCAGCCAATAAAAATGGCATTCATTGCAATAAACTATTCTTGGAGGAAGTGTTATGTGTTTCACAAAGCGCTTAAAATAATGTGGTACGTCACAACAACTCCCCACTGAGATCTTGGCACGTATGTTGTTTAGATCCATAAGTGTGACAGTCATGTTTACAGCACTTGTTAATGGCAGATGTTCCTTGATGCTGTTTGTTAAATAAGGGTCTGATTTAAGACCAATTGATGAGTATTCTTTCATTCTGAACTCAGGGAAAATAACTAAGAAATAAAAACATCAGCATTTTAAGATTAAATAAACCTTCAAATTTGTGCCGAGGTTTATCTGTAGGTTTCAATTTATGATTTAAAACAATCTTAGTGACTAGTTCCCAGCTTCATTTTTGAGAAAAAATGTAAGTGAGTATCGAGTATTACTTATGTTTTTGTCATGATAATGTTTTTCTGACGTTTTACGCTGATCTACAGCAAACGAGCCACAGGCAAAGATTTAAAACCAACATGTTTATTGTGAATTTAACAACCGTCTTAAATAACACTGCGTTGCTGCAAATCTCTGGATCATTCATTAAATTCGTTTATACTAGGGAGAGATCCACACATGGTTCTGCTTCTGCGGAGGTGGAGAAATGAAGGTGGAAGGTGGAGCAACATCTCTGCACATTGGAGGTCTAATTGATTGATTGGGTGATTCGGTGTGAACTCCACTTTATTTTCACGGTTTGCATTTTGTAACCAAACATCCTCAGGTTTCTTCCACTCGACTGTTCCTGACCTGATTTTTTTTTTTGCAGTTGTGTGAAAGCCCTGGGTGTGACACGACGTACACACTAATCTACACAAATGTTTTTGTCATTGTTCATTTGTTCGGTTCAACACACACGCACAAACATACCAAGCCCTGTGCAAAGGAGTAGCCAGCAGCCATGTCTGCGTTGTTATAGTTTGCATAAATCTCTGTATCTGTGGAAAAAGAGCAGGCAGGCAATACTAGAAAACATATATCTTCGTTTCTAGCTGGGGTGGACTGTTCCATTTCATTTTCAACACTTTGTCACAAATAGGTAGCTCATTTTTGGTACTTGCATAAAACCATGCAGCTGAATTAAATATTTGATGGACCCCAGCTCTTATTATTTACCTCATATTTTGAGAGCCACTCTGTTCCTGGGCTGTTCCCACACAGTTTTTTATTATTATTATTATTATTATTCTATTTGCTAAGAAGTAGCAATCATTAATTTGAGCAGTGGCAACTATGATTAATTATCTCATTACAAATTGAATTATTACTTGTGTTAAACATGCAAATGATTTCGACGAAAGGTTGAGAACGCTGTGAGATTTTAACTAAATGACATCTGAGATTAATGACTCGAATAAACAATAAAGCACTTGTTTATCGCAAAATTTCAAAGTCCAATTATTGCACACTGGTCTCTGTCTCGTTACACAGAATAAGCATTAGAACCGTAGCATTAACAACACGCAGACAAAAAAAAAAAAAGAAAAGGTGAATGTGTGATTCGAGTATCGCTCAGCTGTAACAATTCCAGACTATTTTAGCCCCAGGAGATCCACACCAGATGATTAATAAACATGAAAAAAACATTTCATATAATGAAATGTCTGGATGTATTTGCAGTTAACACAATGAATGTCCCTTTTGTATTCAACAATCCTGCACTGGTGCCCTCCTCTTTCCCCTGTCCCCAGGCAACAGGCATTTCCTACCGCAGTAGTTCAAAAGACATCAGCGAAGGAAAAGAGGGAAATTCTCAGCACTGCCTTGGGATATAAATGGGTTTAATATTTCGGAGAAGATTCAGAACAAGTCTTGAACATGATGTCGGGTTCATGGTTTATTCATTGGCCTATCTCCAAAGTGTCTTAAACTTCATGAGGTGGTCCACAAACCGCCAACAGTATATTACCTGTTGTTTCTGCTTAACTCCAACCATTATCTTTAACAGCGTATGCTGCAGCGGGTCGGGCTGCTGGAGCCCCATTGGGCAAAGAAACAAACAACCACAAATGCATGTGTATGGCTAATTTAGAATCACAGATTATCCTGACATGTGGGAGGAAGCCTGATAAAAACCCTCCCATGCGCAAGGAGAACATGCTAAATCCACATCAAAGAGCAGGTTCTGATACTAAATTTTCTTCCTGTGAGACAACGGTGCCTACCATCACCGTGCCTCCCACAGCCGCCTCCCCACAGATCTTTTTTTTTTTTTTTTTCACATTAAAATAAATAACATTTATGTAAAAATATAATGTTTCACAACAGGGGGTACCACCAGAAGACTGAACCAGTGATTGTTTATTTCCTCTGGCCCTGTTCTCAACTTCTTTGTATAATGATAATGTCACACGCGGTCTTCCGTAGCCACTCCATTATTGTTAGGGCCTGTAAACATCATCAGCAGGCACAAGTCTGACAGACAGCGGCGTTTCAAACTAAGGAGATGGAGCTAACTAAAAATAATGAGTTCACAACAAATCACATTTCCCTGACCTTATGGGAAATATAATCTTCATTAACTATAATTCATTTCATTTTTATTTTAATTTTTTTATCCAGTTCAATTCCCTCATGTATAATAATCGTGAAATGTATTCTGTATTATATGGCTTTGTCGACAGGATAGCCTCAGATTTATATTTTAAAAATTGCATAGTTGTTTTTTGTTTGTTTGTTTTAAACATCAGTAACCTTTAGCCTTTATTTCCCACTATACAATGAAGACTATAAAATCCTGTTGATTCCACTAAAGTAATGACTGGGAGGCGATATGAAACTGATCAAATACAAGTACTGTGGATCAGGCTTGTTCCAGTGCATCCCACAGATACTTGATCAGTTTGGGATCTAGTGAATGTAGAGGCCAGGTCAACACCTTGTGCTGTTTTTTGTGTTTTTTTGAGTTGTTCCTAAACCATTTTTGTGTGTGTGTCTGTGTCAGGCTGCATCCTGCTGGGGATGGCTGCTGCCATCAAGGAGTGTCACTGCTATGGGGTGGGGGTGCCTGATCTGGTCTAGGTGGGTGGTAACTTTTACACCAGGGATTCCCAAAGTGTGGCACCCTGGGGGTGCGTGAGCTGCCTCGAGGGCGTGTGTGAGAGATGAAAAATGTAATGGTGGAGAAGAAGTTCCTCAGACGGATCCTCTTTTATTAATCTGTTCCTCAGCCTGTGCTCTTTGTTATTTATGTTGTGGCTTTGTAACTTTATTGCAACTTGATTCAAATTACTGGCGTTCTGATTTTATTTCCTTACCCGCTGTTATGATGAAGGGGTTGTGTTAGCTCCACGGTCATTTAAAGTTGCTGCAATTTTTGTTTAACACGGCTGAAAATATTATAACATTTCCCCCAATTTATCTGCTTTCTGCCTCTGATCCCGAGCCTGTCATCCATCCTCTTTGCTCTTAAAAGTGGAAGCTTGTGCGTAAGTTTGTTGCATTATATTGAAAATATTACAGTGTTTTGTTGTTGTGATCATGAGTATTTTGTGTGTTTTGGTCATTTGAGCGTGATTAAACATGCCACCTTTAATATGGCAATAAAAGGGGCCATATTAATCCAAAAATATGGCCCCCAAAAAGTTTGGGAACTGCTGATCTACACGAATGCCAGGTTCAAATGTTTCTCAGCAGAACATGGCATTGGCATAAGATGGTCAATGTTATTACTTTCTGTTATAACTTCACCTGTCAGTAGTTTTAATGGTGTGGCTTATTGATGTATGTAGCATCACTGAATGAAATCATAATCTAAAGTCATTGGTAACTCATATAAGTAGTCCACACTGATTCACCCCACTTCCAGAATTAGGCATCAGCTCCATTCACACATGCCCCAAATCTTTCCACATCTGCTCCTTCTTTCTTTCCCTCACCACAACTTCTTATTCTGCTTCGGGATCCAAGTTGGGGGACACATAGTCAAGCGGGATAGAAGAAACCAAAAGAGAAACTGTGTTTAGCTTTAGCATGAAAGTCGAGACATCAAGTTAAGATGATTGTGCTTCTAAGAAGCCTCTAAAAAAACATTTTATCCGGTGTATATTAAGGTGAGCTAGCATCAGCTTTGAAGCTTCTCAACCTTGAAAGTTTTTGTGGAAACTCTTAACTTAAGAGAGTGTTATTGAGGCATGATAAGCCACAAGGAAATGCATTTGAAATACAAATCCAAGTCATGCAGGAACTAAAAAGCCACATGGATGAATAGTGGACCGTTCTCAAGACTACTGTAACAAGTCAAGCTGCCTATGTTTTAGCTTTGTTCTTAGCTATACCAAAACCTGAGAATCTGGTGCTCTAAACTATCTTCTGTTTATCTATATCAGCGTTGCCAGAGAAGCTCAGAATAACCCATTGTCATAGTATGTGTTGATCTTTTTGTATGAGCTTTTTCATCTCCCTCTATTTTTCATGTCCATAGTGAGGAACTTAGCCAGGCTATGCTAGGAGCAGTAGGCGAATACATACTGAATAGGATCTATTACAGCTATAAAATTTTCACTAGAGGTGCAAAGCTTTCATTCTGTCAATTAAAATGAGTTTAATTTAATATAAATATAAATAGTGCACATATGCAGATTTCAGCTCTATCTTACCCCTTCACAGTGGTTGGTATATGTACACAGTGTCTATTAAAATGCCTGTGTTTTACCTTCCTCGCAAATGATCTGAAAGTATGCCCATTGAAGTAACTCCTGTCTGACAGCATATTCTACTTATCAAGCGCACTTTGATCAGTTTTCACGTTCACGGGTAAACATGTAAAATGTGTCAGTGAGGCACTTCCATCAAGGAACGAGGAACCCAGCAGGGATAGAAGCGTGGGTTTCAGAGTGAGCACTAGACATAAATAGAGGTCGGAGAGAGCGCCGGTGCCCAGCTGTTTCGTCCACTAAGTCAAAATTTAAGCCAAGCTAAATTGAATCCTGCGTGTAACGTGAAGACCTGTCCCGAGTGAATAAGATAAACAACTGTTACTGATGTGGAGAGCAGAAACTGGAGCTCATTTCCATCAAGGAGCAAGCCTAACCAGCAAAGCTTTAGCATCTCTTAATAAAACTAGATCACCGGGGAGATGTAAAACCCAAGAGAAAACCAAAGGAGACAAAAAAAAAATAGATATGGCATTGACTTAATTACTAGCCTCAGTGGAGAACCAGAATATGTCCATCATTTCCCTCCTACACGTCAAACAAAAATCAAAAATCACCCACCACAGAATTCTAACATCTTGGCAAGTTTGTGACTATAAACCCTTGTTCACTTATAAAGGGTTTCGCTCATTGCACACTGCCTGTGGTTGCCACGGTAACCCTCTTATACGTTTCCCTCCCCAAATGTTTCCGTAAGAAACAAGAAGAACATTAACACACTGCTCTTGTATCAACTGAAGTAGTTTTTCTTGCTGTCACCACACTCTTTCTTTACAAGAGGACTCTGCCAACACAACCCCTGATCCATCTGGATTCACTCAATGCTCTCAGTTTTATGTCACTCAACTGTATCTGTTGCTCCAGTTGGTTGTCTCCTCAACTATGTTGCCCACTTCATGTCGCCAAATGTTTTTTTTTTACCTTCATCTCGACAACTCGGCCACGGTCTTGTGTCACCGCATTGCTGCTATTTCCTTCCTATGTGCACGCCGTTTGACAGGATAAGATCAAATACAAGAGATGAGGCAGTCTACTGGGTTTTCTCTGTTATTCTCAGTTGAGATTAACGTAACGTGCCGCATGCTGCAGTGTTTGAATCCGTAAGGGAGCAAGCAGCATAGTTTTGATCTAATTTAGTCCCATAAATATGAGAACACTTACTCCAGGCAACTTCCTGCTCCTTTAAGCATTACATTAATTGTGTTTGTTTTGCACGGCAGTAACCTAAAACCTTCTGCAATTTGGGAGTTTGCTCAAGAGAGGCTATTTCTTTCTGCTTAGTGTGTTGGTGTTTATATTTCATTGTTTTGGATGTAGCTTTAAAGTAACCTTGACTTATTGTAGTGCTGGAAAGATTAAGTAATCCCAGAACGTATTGATTTTTATATGAAAAGTACTTTTATGTCCTTTTCCTGATTGTAAAAATAGAAATATGTCTATAATAGTATTCCACTTGTTTCCCTTTAGTGCCCACTTATAAAACTCAGATGTTATTTGCAGGTCTCAGTCTTCAGCATGGTAGTCTAGGTAGATGTGCCATACATTCAAGCACTGCCCTGATAGCCTCACCTTTACTTTTTACTCCATTTCCTGCGTACATACACTACTACATAAAATCCACAGCACTGTGTGAGATGCAGAATAGATCAGTATGGACGACTACAAGTCACAGGACCTTCAGCTAAGGAGACTGGGATTTGTGTCCTTTGTCTGACCATTGTTTTTGGTAAGGTTTAGGATCAATATGTAGGCATACCAGGTTAGGTTAGGTCATTTACGTATCATGATTTGGGATAAGACAGACACCTTGATAATATTATGAAAATGTTACAAAGCAAAATTCTCCCATCTGCAACAATCTTCTCTGCCATTTTCTGGACTATAGTCGTGACAAGTCCCACCATGGCCAGGAGAGACTTTCATTCACATGGCTCCACTTGTTTTAATCACCTTAAAAAACAGCCAATACAGCCCGTCGACGGGCTGTTGAGTTCCATCTGTGGGTTAGAGGTTTGTGCAATATCCCAAACTGTTCTACATGATAGGAGAATCTTGACAAAATCGCCTAAAAAGCCTTGAACTGAATTCTCTTAAGCATTTTGGCATCATGTTTATTACAACCACGCATAAAGATCCCACCACTGCCGGGCTTTTAGGGGGAGCTGTGGCCTAGTTGATAGAGGAGTAACTTTGAGACCATGAGGGATTCAATCCCTTCTATGTCCATGACGTTTGAGTTGCCTTGAGCAAGCAACTAAACCCTCTCAAACTGCTCCCGGGGTGCCTTCTCTAACCTAGTGGTTAGAAAGGCAGCTTTGGGACCATGAGGTCTGTGTTTCGATCTGCTCTGTCTCTGACTGAGGTGCCTAGAGCAAACACCTAAAACCCCACAAACTGCTCCCAGGGCACTTTGCATAGCTGCCCATGGCTCCAAGTCTGCTGGATGGGTTAAATGTGGAGAACAAATTCCTTGTGTGTGTACATACTGTATATACTGTGCACGGTAAAAAAAAATAAGACTGCAAATGTGCAAAGAATGTTGTCTAATCAAAAGCAATAGCGCAGACTTGATCTCTGTGAGTTTTTTTTTTTTTTTAAAGAAATCATTAATTGTGAATTGTATAAGCAATATGCAATCATTCCAAAATGTACATGTGAAACCCTTTCAGTCTATTTTAAGATTTCTATTCATGTGCAGACTGATCAATATTGAATAGATCAGCAATGAATGTGATCTAATACACTCCCAGCTGTTTCCAACAAAGAACCATTGACCAGTGGCTGGTTTTGTAGACACAATTACATGGTGCACCCAAAATATTTTTAGGTATTATGTTCAGTTTAGCTTTCAGGCCCAACAAACCATTTTCTGTACCTCAGATATGACTCATTGTGTGCATTGACAAATTCATTGTATCAGCAGGATGTTAGTATCAGGGATCACTGCTGTCTTCCTGTGAAATACTTTTTTGTGTTCGTCACACACTCTGTTACATGCAAATCCCAACAAATGATACATCTTTCTACGGAGCAACTGTTCACACCTCCGAGGCTTTTTCAATTCGAGAGAAACGCCATAGCTCAGCAAAAAGCAGCCGAGATATGGCTGTAAATAAAAACAGTGATGCAGAAACAGGGAGGAGGGATGATGGGCAAGCACAGCCCTCTCCTTACAAGACAGTTCATTAAACACCTCTCACGGGCGCCGTGGCAGTACGCCTGGAATGAGAAGCACGATATAAGCTCATGCAGGTCATGGGGTCGACTTGCTATAGAAGTTCACTGATAAATGCTGAGACAGGAGCAGGGAGTGAACAGACGCACACGCATCACCACGAGGTTATCAGTGACACACAATGTATTACATTTATCTAGAGACCACTATATCTCAACTGGAAAACATCTGGTCCACCTTGTTCAGTCTCACGTCACATCACTGTGCAATTAAATGAAACAACGGCAATGAAGAAGAGTGCTGGTTTTTGTTGTATTTTCCAAGGCTTTCAGGTTTAAAATATTATTTTACAGATAAAACTACAATTAAATTTAGTCTAAACCCACAACACAAGAAACAAAAATAAGAGGGTCATCTGTCTTATGACTTTCTCGCAGAGTTTGTCGGGACGCGGTAATTAAACAGCCTCTCTAATGAGAATCCTTACAAATATAATTTCTCGTGTAGCTAATGCAGCCATATAGATAAGGAGTCTGCAGGTTTTGATGGACTTTTTGTGGGGCACACCACTGACAGAGAGGCAAATTAATGACCTCCCTGGAGAGTGGTACTGGTGTATGGGGAGGCTTATAAATAGAGCAATGGTATGATGGAAAGTCTGTGATATCAGTGTGTGACTCCAACTGATTCTAGACGACCCAGCAAGACTGTTAAAAAAAAAAAAAAAAACTCCTCTTGGCCTTAAGCAGGTGTTGGTTGTTTCTTCTGAGCTGCTCACTACTCTGTACTACTACAGAAACCGCTTCAAGAACCTTGAACTATAATAAGAGCTTCTAATCTCAGAGTGGACACATTTACTAGACCTATAAAATATGTACCTGTACATTATATCAAATATCAAAAAGTTTTGGAGAAAATTAATTTTGCGATAATTCTGCAGAGTCTGCTGATCTGCTCTTAAATCTCCTGAACTGCTCGCAGACTGAACATCAAACATGTTTGATATTTAGGATTTAAAATCTGGATGATTGTATCAGTACTTTCTCAACAGCCAGTGAGAGGAAACAAGCCTAAAAGGGCACGGCACAGCTGACGATGTTGTCAAGCACTGGTAAACATTTCAACACACGAGGATAACGTTTGCTACCATACTCTTGTTGACAGATATGAAAAAAAATCTCACCTCCAGGCGCCTCTGAATAATAGACACCCGATCACTCTCTGGAGGACAGCTTGCAGGTGCATTACCGGCACTTGCTGGACTGAAAGTGTGAATCAGTAGATTTTCAAAAAGTTGTTGCACCACAGGCTGTTATGTTTAAATCTGCTTCCCCATGAGATAATGTGGGGTGATTCGTTCAGTTCTCTCTGATCTGGTACAACAGTCTATATAATATCCTGTCGTGTGGTATTTTCAAATATTATAGCCTGTGCAAGTCTGAGATTATAGAGAAGAATACATGTAAAGGTTCTCGATAAGTGTGTAATGGAACCTGATTTAAACATCTGGTACGATTTAAAAATTTCTGTAATCTGAGTCCACCTGACTATCTCAAAGAGGTTTTGCATCCTTAATAAATTAATTGAGGTACAATTTCAAGAACAAAATGTCAGATTGGAGTAAAAGGTCACCACATACACAGATCAAGCATAACATTATGACCACATTCCTACTATTGTGTAGGTCTCCCTTGTGCCTCTAAAACAATTTTGACTCATCAGAGAATGGATATGGTCCTTCTGAGGGTGTCCTGTGGTGTCTGGAAGCAGGATGTTGTTAGTGGGGGCCTTTGGGTCCTATGGGTTGAGGGCACGGGACCTCTGTGGATCAGGCTTGGTCCAGTGCATCCCATAGATACTTGGTCAGTTTGGGATCTAGTGAATCTGGAGGCCAGGTCAGCATCTGTTTTTCATGTTTTTCTGAGTTGTTCCTAAACCGTCTTTGTGTGTGTGCCTGTGTCATGCTGCATCCTGTTGGGGATGGCTGCTGCCATCAAGGAGTGAATCATTGCTATAGAGTACCTGGTCCGGTCTAGGTGGGTGGTACATGTCTAAGTATTGTCCACACGAACGCCAGGTCCAAAAGTTTCCTAGCAGAACATTGTATTGTCACAAGATGGTCAATGTTATTTACTTCACCTGTCAGTGGTTTTAATGTTGTGGCTGATCGGTGTATATAAGACTGTATAGGCAAAAAAAAAACTACAGCACTATATATGTCGTTGGCTAGCCAGTTCTGCTCTGTTGTAATATATAAAGCATGTTTTGATTGCATGCTTCACATCACAAAGAAGAACACTTAACACTCCCTTCTAGTATTGGATTCAATTCCCAAAAGTCCAAAAGAGTCTAAACCAATCTTAGTCTGGGGGCCAGACTCTTGTGACGAGTCAATATGCCTGAGGCTGGAGGACAGAGATGAGGGAAGTGGTGGTTAATAGGAAAGCAAAATGAGAGTCTCTTTAAGTACCTCTGTGCCTTGTGTGCACAACAGGACTAAAGTGGTCCCTGAAGATAATTTATCACATCAACTTTTTTTGTGCCTTCTTTGACAGCTCAAGTGATTTTAATGATTATACTCTAGTCATCATTAACTTGTGGTAGTAATTCAAGGTTCTGTGTTCCAGACAGAAACAATCAAACTGTACTTCTGTGTTTTATAACGTGACCTTGTGACCTTTTCACTGTCTGTATTTGAAAGACATTTTTTACAGTTAGATATGCATCTCACTAGAATCTGTTTGGCTTAAAATATTACATCTGTTTGATCAAATATAATTGTAATAATATATATGTATTCAAGTTGTAATGCTAAACTTTAGCTTTTCTTTTTTTCCTGTTTGAATTTGATTATTTTGCCAAATGTTCAGATTAAACTAAAAACTAGTCAGCCCTTGTTAAAATCAAGATGGCTGAGTGGAAATTAGAGTCATGTTAGAGCAAGCACTGATGACTGATGTGAAATTGGTGTTGTTTCTTTCATTTCTGGGTGTCAGATAGCTCCCAGAAATGTTATTTGCATGTTTAGTTGTGCCTGGAGAAAATTTGTGGTTGTTTTCAGTGTAAGAAATTAACTGCTAGGTCTAACATGCAAAGAAACCAGGCACGGATGATAGGGCCTATGCCTTGAGTAGAATATCTGAAGGAAAAAAAAAACAAAACAACTCTAATTAAATCTTTGTTCACTTTGATTAAACAGGGTCCTATTGGATATTTACTCGCCTAATATTTGAATGGATCAAGGCACTTGCAAGTCATTAAACATGACCTTTTCTTCAAACCAAAATCAATCACCTCAAAGTCACAGCCCTGTTTATCAATACTCAGGCCAAATGAAACGTGCCGTCCAATACAGAGCCTGGGCAATTTTCAATGGACCCCAAAGAGTCGTTTTAAGTAATGCATTTCATTTTTCTGCTGCTGATGACGGATGTTGTTGTAGTTCAGTATAAAGAACAAGCAAGTCCCATGACTGATCAGTGAGTGTGAGAGAGATGGTTCTCCATCGACCTGAGCTTTTTGTCCATGTTAACATTTAAGGTAGAAGTAGGCAGCCTAACATAGAGAACACGAGAAGGATTGCAAAACCGAAACGGCTCCAGTGTGTTGTTTGCTTTAATGATTTTGGTTAAGGATGCACATAATCATGTGGTGTGCCACCTACACTTGATAATCACCGCCATGAAATGCGAGGAACTGGAGGCAGACGCAATCTTTCATCTGTAATTTCAGAAGCAGGGCTATTAACTATAAATCGTTTAGTAAAAGCTCAGCCAATCATTGTATTGAGATTATTTCTGCTTCTGACACGTTTCCATCAGTAAACAAAAAAAATCCGCAACAGAAATCAGAACCTATAATCCCCCCCGTCTTTTATAACTGATCCTTAATGGAAGAGACCTTTGTGTGAACCTGTGAACATTTTCCTTTTCTATTCATTCCACACAACTACGCTTCAGCTAGTAATATCCCTTGATATTGTAATTGACCATTGGTAAACATTATTTATCATGCAGCTGCGCAGGGAAATTGCAATTTGAGAAAATCCTTCTCTTAACAATCTGTTTTCATTGCACAGATTGGTTGGTTGAGAAGCACAACCACAGTTCAAAGTCAGAGGACAATGAACATTTTTTTTTCTTTCTTCCCATCCCTCTGTTGGCAGTGTCATCTTCCTGAAGCGCAGTTCTTCCTTGTTTAAGCCTTGCTGATACCTTACAGCTCCCTCCTGTACTAGAAAAGGAAACCTTGGGAAACTAAGCAGGGTTGGTTTGGCACCTTCATAAGAAGAAGAACCTTCTTATTTTACAACAGTGAGTCAGAACAAATATAATGTGGAAATTGAGAGGACCTGGACAATTTCCCTTTTTATTCCATAAAAACCCCTGCTAACGTATAAAAGCAACAACCCTCTACCTTAATGGGACCGTGTCCACCAACACGGAAAGACGTAACATCAAACAGTGTTTAGAACCTACATCAAACCACCGATTACAGTTAGCTGGCTAAATTCTGCAACAATAGACAGATTATAGGATTGCTTGAAGCACATATATAATTATAGTAGACGTCTGGTGAAATAGGATAACATTTAGAGGATTCGATTGTTTTTTGGTCGTTTTATCCGGAAAGATCTTGGCAATATAGCAAATATATATGAACTGACAGCAAAATATGTTTTCACTTGATTTGGGAATAAGAAATTAGTATGTTCTTTCGTGTTGATTTCTGACGATGGTATAGTAGTTAGTAATACTAGTAATAGTTTAAATCCACACAGATGACTATGTAATAGCAAAGAAGTATAGGTCTGTAAAGAAATGTGCCCCTCTGTGCTGCATACCTCTGTCTGCCTAATTCACTGCACTGCATTTCACATTCATGTCGGAAATCTACTCCAAACATGTGGCTGCCTCTTTCTTCACTGATATTACATCCCTGTGATGGAACACACCACTTCCATTTTCGCCTGGCAGCTGTCTATACCAGGTGTGTAATGACTCTCGCTTTAGCTCACTTCCTCAGAGTCTTATTTGTCTTCCACTTACATTCGGCACTCTATTTGAAACCTCAACAACAGCAACTATAGCAGACAAATAATTCTTCCCTGGTTATCCTCAAAGACCGTTTTTTATATCATCCATGATGATCTTTCAAAAGTGACCAAGAGGAAACACATTTCATGAAGAAAAATGTGGTATTGTCGTGGGCTGTAGAAACGTCTCTCCTTTAGACCACGTCCTCCGTGGTATTTTTGTGACTTATTGAGCCCCATTGCCCACACTTACCCTTTGTGGGTTTTCATTACACGTCTACAGCGCCAGTGACAGTGAAACTGAAACTGCAGTGGTTGAAATATGCTTGCTAAGGTTCTACTGGTGTCCAGCAAACCAACACCAGCATTCTGCTCAGCATAGTCATCATATTCAAACCACATCTACAGCAACGGAATAAAAGATTCAGGGGCAATCCAGCAGCTTTACTGGGTAATGTGCATGTCACAAACCTGCAATGACCAACGTGACCTGTCCTTCTGTAGACTGACAAGTAAAGGAAACATCTTAAAAGTTTGCAGCTTTAGGAGTGTCTTAGAAATGGAAAGCCTGTTAATCAATACTTTCCCTTGGCTCTTTGCTCCCCAGAGACGTAATGTGCAGTAATGTATTCTTGTTGCTGAGGAGCTCAAACCTGTGCACGTATAGTAGCTATCGACAGCAGAAGGCTGTCTGGCTCCTGTCAGGCAGCAAATTGATGCTGTCGTTGGCAATGCTGTTATCTCAGCCATATGTTCGGTGCATGCTCTGTAACATGTTAAGAACAAACCCACTTCAGCATATTACAGGTAGTTTGCTGTCGCAATTAAGGCGTAATGCTACTATAATCAATATAAATAAAAACAATGTATGAAATGACAAACCAGATATGTCTTCTGGACGTGTAAATGTTTACCATGTTCACTATATTAACTCAGAACGTGATGACTGCGCTGTGTTTGCTACTTGTGCGCACAACATAATTTATTCCAACTTTAAAGAATAATAGTTGTGTCTGAGAACTGCCCCCTCGTTTCTGCTTAACGTGAGCTTCTGTCAGAAAGATAAAACAGAATTATTTTTGATGAATCTGAAGCTGTAAAGTGCTCTTTCAGTGTAACCTCACGGCTGCCTTAAACTCTCTGACTGCTCATGCCGATGTTTATGGAGTGAAGAAGGGAAGAGCGAGGGAAGGATAGAGAGAAAGAGAGATTACTATACTATGACTCTGTGGTCAGAGAGATCCCTCTACAGCGACAAAGAGCGATGACATGTTTGATTACATTTATGTTTGATTGAGTTTAGTGCTCCCTTAAGCTAGCTTGGAGAAAATGAGATTTCCCCTCCCAAAATATTACCCTGCATCTCTCTTCCAAGTCATCCATCAAGGTCCTATACAGTTTACTACTTTGCCAATTTTACAGAGCCCATAAGGCTCTCCCTGCCTTACCTCCTCTCCCACACTCATCTGACCAAAACATACCACCAAGACCTAATAATGAGGACATTCCTTTAGAGTCAATTAAATCCTTGAAGCAAGCAGCGATGTCAACGCTCCACTTGTCCTTGAACGCAGCGGCACAAACACGGCTCTTTAATTATTTACATAGCAACATAAATTCCGGTTGTAACAAAAGTCTGCGTGCACATATGCATTAGCATAAGAGCAGGCTGCTGGGCTGCTGTAATACATTACACTGCATTACAGTGTCACAGCTTGAATGTGGCATCCCGCTCCCAACTAATGGCAAGAATTACCACATGCCACTCATACTGGCTGTCTGTCATTAAAATGAGGCCGAAACTACCAGATCATATAAGAGAAGGAGCATGGCATCTTTCAGTGCATGTGGTGTATATTTCTGCTCTGTTTGTACATTTCGCCTTTGCCTTTTGAATTGTGAAGAAAGAAGACAAACATACACACGTCTGTTGCCTTTGATTGCATCACGATGTATGTATGTGTTCTCAATCTGTCAACATTACTGTAGACATCACTCTGCCTCTCATCACACGTATGCAGACACCACCGTATAGAACTGCATTGTGAAGGTTTTTTTGTGGGACGATTATTTGTCTGGAAATAAATACCTTCAAATTTTATTGTGTGTTTTTTGTATTGCATGCAATTATCATTGACACAGTCTGAGAGAGAGTCTGTTCGTCTGTATTGCTTTCCCTCCACTGATGCACATTATTATGTGTTTGGAAACATAGTGGCTGTTTTATGGATATGGTATGTCAAGGTGTAGTATTGCTGCATATTTGTATTATTATGCTTCAATACTGAACATTTGGTGTCAATAAAATGATGTACTATCTTCATAGCCATTATTATGGTTACTATCATTTGAGTCTTTTCAGACCTAAGAGACCCCTAAACCCCTTGTCTTTGACATTGTCGTACTTCATTCTTTTGACTTCACTAAAGTGAGTGTTCCGTCAGGTCACAGGCTTTTAAATAAGATGCATATATGCTTGGACCCTGCCACAGTTTCTGTTATTATATCTGTTTACCAAACCATACTAAAGGTACAATTAATATAATGTGGATGGAATTAAAGTGTAGACTCCGCCTTTATTTGAAGGTATTCAAATCCAAAGTGGAGGAAAAGTGTAGGAATGCAACCATTTTCATACACAGCTCCCTATTTTCAGGGGATCTTACGTAATTGAACACTTGTGGGACGGGTGTGGGAGATGCCTTCATTATTTCTTCATCAGTTAAGCCATTGTTATATTTGTTATGAAACTACACTCTGATGTATAATTCATCAATCTGTTTTTGTTTAAAATTTTTTCCTCATCTTCTTCTCCTTGCCTTTGGGCAACTGTCAAACAACGAGCATAATTCGGTTCCCAAGTTACCATCATGAGAAAAAAGGCCAGCTTAAAGATGAGCGCTCAATAATATCCCCCTAGTTTGCATTCTTAGAGCTGTGAGGCTACGTTGTGTTGTCACCCTGACAGCAGTGTTTTTATTTGTGGTAACATGCAGTCAGTGAGTTGATTGATTCTACCGAGTTTTGTAGTTAATTATGGTGCAGTAAAGAAAATTCTGGTGGAACATTTTCTGTTGGAGAGTTGTGGAGTAGCATTATCATTCACTGTAACAGCTCGAAGAGTACATGCAATATTTGTGCATCGTATCAAAGACTTCATAAAGCCCATATGACCTATCCACATCAAAGATGAGGGGGAAAAAAACACAAGCAAGATCAACATGCCCAACATGCTATGAGCATGGGCTCTTTTATTTCCTCCCCGATGCGTCTCTCCCCACCCACCCATAAAGCCGGATGCTGACGGTTACCTTGACATGAAGGACGTACGTAAAAAGCGCATTAGTCTTGGTTATGAGTTTCTGTTCCCGGTGCCACTGCAGGAAGTGTGGAAGTCATTTTGACATGTAGGCTCAAAAGGATTTCTTCATGTGAGTGGAGTCTAAAATAATCTTGGTCAACATCAACTATAACTGAATAAAAGCACCTATTCAACAGTTATGGGACAAACATCTGGATGATGTATCTTTACAAACCTTCTTGATGAAAATGACAGTAAAACCATCAACATATCAGATTTAGGTCGAAAAAAAGAGCAGGGATTTTGTAGTAACTCAGGCTATTGTTGCCACATTTCCATTGTCCTGATAGAAACTACATATTGTGTGACGATAATCTCTCATACTCTCGTCTTTTCGTCACTGTTGACTGGTGTGTTTCTCGTAGTGTTTAGTGCAGCTCCTCTACCTCCCTACAGCAACACACATTGGATCCTTTGATCATGAGGCTCCTTGGCTCTCTGCTAGAGATGCTCGCAGATTGCCATCATATACTAACTCCCTCTGGACTACTTGGGCTGGGGATTTCATTAGCTTATCATCTGTGGGGATGTTGGTGTGATTATGCCACGGTACAGTGACAGCCGTGGGTGACATGAGTGAGGAACAATCAGATGCAACTCAAATCCTACAGTATCATGTTTCCGCTGACGTTGGGTGTTCGAGTCAAGACTTTTGATTAACCTACCTTGATGCTGAAATGACACTGACAATTATCCCAGAAACCCTACAGGAAGTGAGGGGGGGAAACAAACTCCCACACAGATTTTATTTTGCAGGAATCGGCTTTAACATTATAACTCGCCCTATTAATCACATCCGATTCCTGTTCTGTTATTTTACACCTCTGTGCGGGCAAAATAGCACACACACAGAAAGACGGGCTGGGTAAACAAATGACTCTAAATTATGCAATCTATCAATACAAGAGGGAACTGCAAATACCAAGCTGTCAGATCCAAATGAAAGCCATTAGTTTGCAGCGATCAGAGCCTTTGACTGCCTCCAACACAGACAGCCTGCTGTAGTGCAGTCGGCAGCTATTCTATTAATAACAGCTATGATGGCACCTGCCACAAAGAAGCACAATCAAGGTCGTGGCGCATACAGGTGTTCATCTGTTATTCTGTCTGTCTGTCAGATCCACGTACATTTTAATTCCCCTTTTATTGCTGGAAAAGTGATGAAACTAAGTGGACTCAAAAATGTCCTTATGCACGCCAGCTTGGAAGATGGGAGAAGACACAGATTTATGGACGGTGAGGTAGATACAGGAACATTTCAGAAAGGTGTCCTAATTGTTCTTGTAAGATTCAATTCTGACCATCTTCTGACAATACAACGTTCTGCTGGGAACCTTTTGGACCTGGTATTCATGTGAATGTTACTTAGACTTGTACCACCCACCTAGACCAGACCAGGCACCCCCACCCCATAGTAATGACACTCCTTGATGGCAGCAGCCATCCCCAGCAGGATGCACCCTGACACAGGCACACACACACAAAAAGAAGGAACAAAAAAAGATGAAAAACAGCAGAAGGTGTTGACCTGGCCTCCAAATTCCCTCGATCCCAAACTGATCAAGTATCTGTGGGATGATCCACAGAGACCCCTAACCTCAATCCATAGGACCCATAGGCCCCCACTAACAACATTCTGTTGCCAAACACCCCTACACAATATTAAGAAGGTGGTCATAATGTTATGCCTGTTCACTGTGCACGGGCATTGCAAGTTTGATGCTATGCAGCCTTGCTATTCTACAAGCTACTCTTGCCTGTTTTCACAGTTAAAAAAATAAAAATAAAAAGATTTCTGGCACAGTTTGACACTGAAATGCCTTCAAACACCTGATAAGGTTTTCATGTGGGAAAAACATTTGACTCTTTGAACCAGTCTAATTAAGAGAAGATAAACCAGAAGAATGAAGCATGCAATTTTCTTTAGTGAATGAGCATTAATTAAAAATTCTGTATGTCAAACCCACATTTGAATCCCCTCAGAGCATGACATTGAGCACAGGCCACAAAAATAACAATCCAACATCACCCAGAAATCATCCTTATTGCGTGTCTGGAATGTCTCCAGGGCTTTGCTGTTCAGTATCCAGTTCACCATTTTGAGCTCCTCGTCTAACTGAGTTCCGATTTTCTTTCCACATTGTTTGATTTAATTATGTTATCTATATTTGTCTTGTCTGGATTTTTGTGTGTGCGCTGCAAATGATAGATTCTTTGTTAAAGTAGGCCACCTCTCTCATTATAGTCTCCCAGGGAAAAAAAAAAAAAAGGCAAGAGGGTTTTGCACTTCATTATCATTCTTAACAACAAGAAAGTACTCTTCTTTTTCCTAAATGATTAAGCACGTCCTCTCTGGCTCAGCGTATTTAACTGCACCACTTTCAGCTGGTTGTTTTGGAGCCATTAGTGGAGGAGGGGGAGAAAAAGTGGAGCTAACATGTGGACTCGTCGTCTGTCGCCTCCTCTGCTTGGGGTTTTCAGCAATTCTTCATCACTCTCGAACTGCGGCCCCTCATATATGCGGTTTAAAAGAACAAACACGAGTGACACAAGCTGTAACTGCCGTACACAAGATTCCAATTTAATATGTGCTTACTTATTTAATGAGCAAACTGTTTGCATGTACAAAATAAGCAGAGAGCTTCCTGTGAGGGATTCTACGACCTAAAGAATTACACAAAACCATGAGATGGAAAAACCGGAAAGAGAAATGTAATTTGGGGTTATAATTTGACAATTTTGATGTTTTGAAATCATCCAGATTTTTTAATGCAATGTCCTAACCCTCGATGTCCGTTTTCTCTTTGTCATACCAGTATTGAACAGCCTTTGAGGGCTGTAGAACCATTAGGAAGAGGTTTAAGACAACTGGCTTTTAAATTAGATGTACAAAAGACGGTTGAAGTAGTGTATGGTTGCATATGTTTTCTTTAACCTGTGTGACCATTAATCTGTACATATAAAAACTAGGGCCGGGACTTTAACGCGTTAATTAAGATTAATTAATTACACAAAAATAACGCGTTAATTTTTTTTAACGCATTTTAATCACACTTATTTTTGCACCGCGGAACGTTTCTCACTGGATGAGTTTCGGCGGACCGATTACACTGGAGCACCAACTAGCGTTCATTACCAGTGTCCTCAACAAGCAGCGAGTGCTGCCGTGAGCCCCTCTCCCGTCCCAAAGCACTCACAGGCGGTCAGTCTCACAGTAGCCCCGCGCAGCAGCGGTCAGAGCAGAGAGGGAGAACCACGCCACCGCGTCCAGACTGCAAACGAATGACGCACGCATGCGCAAAGCTGCCGCTGATCGAGAGCGGGATGTAAATGTTTCTTCACTGTCACACTAAAATAAATAATAAAATAATAATCCATTTAGATTGTTAATTTTGTCAAGTAAAAACCGTTTGTACAAAAAATGTTAAAAATATTCTAGTTATGGCAAAAAATGCTCATGTTCTTCTGTGCCTGTGACTTGTAGGCTAGAAACTAAACCAAACTTAAGAAAACAAAAAAAAAAACAAAAAAAAAAAACTTAAGTTACTGTGCCAGAGTGTCTCTTTAGAGTCATTTTGCCAATACCAAGCCCTGATAAAGGAGGCGCGTTAATAATATAGCGTCCATCACAATTACATCCAAAAGGTAAATTATGCAAATTAGCCGATGACGTCATTTAGCGACTTCTAGCGACTTTTAGGACAGCCAATAGCTACTTTCCTTTCCTGAAGAGTTGGCAACACTGTTCATTACTTCAGACAACAAACCACAGTGAACATGAAAGAAGAAGCTGATGAGACCGCTTTGGTTGGCCCCATGGATGGGAAATTTAGTCATTATTCAATGGTATACTAAAAATCCATATGAAAAAAATTACTTCTCACTGTTCTCAGGTCAAATATTTATATGCGATTAAAATGCGATTAATTTCGATTAATTAATTACAAAGCCTCTAATTAATTAGATTAATTTTTTTAATCGAGTCCCGGCCCTAATAAAAACATTAAATATATTGTGAAGTTGCTATTGCTATCTTTACCTTTATAATTTTGTGATACAATTATCCACAAAGGATCACATTCTATTTTGAAAAGAAGTTGCCATCAGCTGTATTAATGTTTATTTTATGGATATGAAAGTCATGTGACTAAATTATTGGTTGAAAAGAGTCTAAATGAAATTAGCATCGACTGGAACACTTGGTGTCCCTGACCTTCATGGTATGAGTTAAATGATAAGGTTATTGGCATAGAAACAAATTACAGCTCCCATTAAAAATGAACAAGGAGGTCTGGTGTCCTACCGGTTCAAGCACTGACCATGTCTGGCCTTACCTGTATGTTAATTTAACTTTCAGCTGTAATCATGTAGCCTAAAACATCTACGTCATATGTATGTCCTTCCTTCAAGCTGTTATACGTTTATATAATTTTCACGCTAGCAACCGTCTCAATGAAAACATTCCAACATGCCCATATACTTTCATCAGGCATAACATTATGGTGTCTGCCAAGAGACTGCTGTTACTGGGGGCCTTTGGGTCCTATGGATTGAGGGGAGGGGCCTCTGTGGATCAGACTTGTTCCAGTGCATCCCACAGATACTTGATCAGTTTGGGATCTAGTGAATTTGGAGGCCAGGTCAACACCTTGTGCTGTTTTTCATGTTTTTTGAGTTGTTCCTAAACCGTTTTTGTGTGTGTGTCATTGCTATGGGGTGGGGGTGCTTAGTCTGAACTAGGTAGGTAGTACATCTCTAAGTAACATCCACATGAATGCCACGTCCAAACGTTTCCCAGAAGAACACTATTGTCACAAGATGGTCAATGTTATTAACATCTACTGTTAGTGGTTTTAATGTTGTGGCTGATCAGTGTACATAAATGACAGAATAGGTTGACTGCCAATGACTCCCAAAACTACAAGAATTGTGTTTACAACTTTGTGAGCAGGTGAGGTAGTCTCAGGAGAAACCACTTTGATTAGAGGGTTTAACAGTGTTGTAAATGTATTGCCAGAACTTTAATCCAGGTGACTGGGGTTCCTTTTTAACGTAGCTGTCTTTTTATTCTCTTTTAAATCATTACTTTCATTCTCAGTCTGTTTGGTTTGGGAAACTAAACTACTTGGTGAGGTATATAAAAAGATCATGGTTTGGGTTTCACAAAGTTAAGCACGCTTTACAATTCAACCTTCTCTGACATTTTCTCGTCTCCCATGCTGATACATCCCGCTCAGAACAGTTTTACACCACGTTTGTAGCTACTTCGATTTGACCGTTTTAAAAATCCCACTATTGCTGTCATTGTTCTGGTGAGGTGGAGCAAGGTATTTCAGTGATCTATACTTATTGTGTGTAAATATTAAATAAATATCTAGATAATCTATATGCTGTTAACTCTACAGCGTGTTGAGTAATGCTGGTTTCTGAGTTGTTAAGTGTCCCTCTGAATCAGGTTTTCATATTGTTGGATGGCAGATATTACTGAAGTCAGTGGAATAGCAGCTAGTACAGAGGTAATGCCAGGATTTCAGCTCTCCCAAAATGCAGAAACAATAATTAATCTTTTAAAAAAACAAGGCTGCAATCTGAAAAATCTCAGTAATTAATGCACTTGAGGTTTGAAGAAGCTTCGTTGGGTGTGTTACATTTTGATGGACACTGTGGAATCAATAGTTTGTTGTCCTGTGAAGATTTCTAGCTGAAAAGGGACCACAGGGAGAAGTTCTAGTACTCAATGTGGTACGGATACTTCACACAGCGGCAGCCACAGCTAGAGAGACAGGCCGCTGGATCAGAGCAGCCCTGTGTCAAACTAGGCTCCAGGACATCCATCCCCTAGGCCACACATCCCAGCATATCTGAACTAATGGGACTTCCCAGGAAGAATCATAACACAGTTTGAAAACCTCTAAATGATGAGAGTAGCAGGGCCACTGCACTGCCGTCTGAAAGGTTTACATCTCAGCTCCAACTGAGATTTAAATTCAAGCAACGGCAGCCTGGTGAGTCGACGGAATGCCTTTAGAAGTTATCTGAACTTTGACAATACCCCAGTGGCTGTGACCGAAAATCTATCTTATGTATCTAATTTTTTTCATCATACTGCGAGATCCTGCATATTTTTATATAGGACTATCTCTAGGGCAGACAAAATGAAAAGCACGCATTCATTTCCTTTGATATGCTATCTCTGACACTATCTGAGTGACAGATCCTGTTGTAAGAGGGTAAGTACAGCGGATAGGGGAAATGACACACACAATATATAATAATATCCACTGCGGCAGAGATTTCCATGCAAGCGTCCGGTGCTCTCACTGTGCAGTCTCTCACATTCCTCTAGACACGAACACGAGATACACTTTGCGTGTGTGATTAAATAAGTCCAAGAAGCCTTTAAATACGAGCAATTTGGTGTTAATCTGAATGTAAGAATCCTCTGGGGAGTTTGGGAAAGTTTAAAACTTTGGTCCACGTATTTCAGAGTCTATTAAGAATAGTGCGATAAGCAATACCTGCCTGTTAGCAGCCGTCCTCTGGGTCAGCATGCCTCATTATTTAGAGAGGTCAGGAGAGAGTGGCAAGACCTTTGGTATCAGGAAGGCTATTAAGTATTCAAGCAAGAGCTCAGTACAATAAGCGCACGGAGATTCCAAAAACACAAGCTCAGTACTGCCGGCAATTTTAGATTTCACAACTTGTCAAATCTAGTGGATGTGAGTAATAGTAAACTGTGGTAATGCTGAGATTGAAAATCAGTATGGTATCCCGCTGTTATATTAGCATACCTACCTCCTAATGGTATGTCAGGGTTGGTGCTTAGAATGCCGCTGCTTTCCTCATGGTTTATAGCACATATAAATGGTATGTCACTAGTGCTGCGACGACTCGACATCGATTACATACTACGTCTATGTCGATTTGCTTTGAATACTTTGACAAGATGCAGTGTTTATGTCCTTCCCCTGTTATGGTCACTCCCGCTGCAAGGAATGCCTTTGCTCAGCCCGAACCTAAACGTCATAAGTGTAGTCACTCATTTAACAGAGACCCAGTATGTTGATTCTGCCTACCACCGCAGCACAGCCGCTGTGCTAAAATCTTAACTTACGCCGATCAGCCACACTATTATGACCACTGACAGGTGATTTAAATAACACTGACCATCTTGTCAGGGGCGGCTGTGGTTCAGTAGGTAGAGCGGGTTGTCCACGAAGCAGTTCAGGGTTGTGTGCCACATGCCAAAGTGTCCTTGAGCAAGACACTGAACCCCCAGTGCTCCCAGTGTGGAGGCACAAGGGAGACCTACACAATATTAAGAAGGTGGACATAATGTTATGCCTGATCGATGTATGTCGAATACAATAGGGTAAAAGTTTGAAATAGGATCCTTATTCTTAAATGTCATGTTAAAATATGCTATTTGGATTATGTTTATTATTATTGTTTGTAGCATACCCATATGTCACTCGTAATCCACAGTCGTATAAATCCTTTCATCATCATGCCGATGAGTTAACAGTCTAATCGGTAAGTGGTGTAAACATGTGAAATTTGACAGTGGAATATGAGTGGCATACCGTTTATAACCAGCAGGTGGATGGCGATGGAATACCAGTAACCAGCAGTAACGTACCATCAGCCACATTTCAGTCTTGGAGCCGAGACACAGTGGCCAGTCTCTTCATGGCCACAATCCAAGACTTTTATTGGGATACTTCCAGCAGAATAATGCGCCCTGTCATCAGCAACCCAGAGCTAATGCTTCTCAGTGGTTTTTAACAAGTTAGCTAAACAGTTTGTGTTGACTAATTCATATAGTATGGTATTGAAAACTATTAATTTGTTTTCTCCTCTCAGTCTGTTGATAAATCAGTCTGACTGTACAGAAGAGTCTGCTTGAACGAAGGCTGTGTTAGTAGTTAGTAGACAGTGCAGTTTAGCCGGCACATTAAAACAAAATGTGCTACATTACTATTCAAGGAGATGAGTAGTTAAGTTAATACTAGGCCCACAGAGCCTTCAGCCTATCACCATGGCTGTCTCAGCCACCCCCAAAAAACCTTCAGGAAGCTGTGATGTTTTCCACGATGAGAAGCATTTTGTGTCTTACAAGATATTTCCTTAAAACTCTACACTTGTATTTCCCCCTGAAGCTTCATATTTTACTGCATTACAGTGGTGGTTCTTAATGCTGTATCATCTCAAGATAGATCTATGAACAAGGCCAAAGCAGTCCCCAGACTTCAACACAGCACTTTTACGATAAGGTGAAGCAGGATGTGTGTAAATTTTGTTCTGAAGAATCTGCTGGAGTCAGCACCCACCAGCATCCCCTCGGAGTATTTTCAACACCTTGTTGAATCTATGTCCTGTTTGCTATGGGCTACTTGCCAGTTGGATTCAGGATGTTTCAAATTTTTATATATAGGTGTTGAAATATATAATAAGACATAAACTCATGAACGCTTGCTGTGAAGCGATGACAAGATGCTAAAACACTCCTTCACTCCATATTTATTGGATATTTGATATCTTCACTGAATACTAGGTCAAAGAATACGTGTGATTCAAAGAGAAATACATGGAGGATAGGTCAGTCATGACTGTGTGGTCCTACCATAGAAGAAAATCAGATTACTTCCATCTCTTCTCATGTGCAAATCCATCTATTTTAGGTTACAATATTTAACCTAGACTAATTTGTTTCTCCATTGCATTTGTGTTTGAGTACACCCCTGTGACTAGGAGGACTTTCTTCAGTAAACTGTGGTGTGTTATTTGATTAATTGATTTAGATGAGGAGATTTACTTCCTCCCAGCTGGTAAATAGTGCACAGGGGAGGGGAGAAAAACAAACGATAGCTCTGCTGATATTTCTGCTGAAGGGTAGAGAATATAAATCCTTTCTACGGAAGGCATGACTGCGCATTTATTTCAAATCATAACTCAACACTGTTTACATTTGTTGAACATTGCTTTACACTCATCAATAATGCTAAGGGAAACATGACTTAATGGAAATAAGCTTATTATTTGTGTAGGAACAAGTCATTATTGTGTTCTCCAAACTGAACCTTCTTCAAACTTTGCAGAGAGGCTTTTCTCATTTATCCGCTGACGTTCATTGGATTTGGTGCCTTTGGTAAGTTGCAGGGGCCACGAGAAATATGATTATCTTTTGCACAAAAGCTCATACACCTCTGCAGTTTATGTCCTATTATTCAAACGGCAGTAAACTGTTTTGTCACAGTGTACTGTGTTCACCCGCTTCGCTTCAGCTGTGAGAAACTCGGCTACTCAGAAACTGGGAAAACAAATGTCATTTCTTGTCTCATTAGGCCCTGCAGGTGTGGGATGTCTGCTCATCAGTGTCATTGTTGTAAGTTTTTTCTGGTCTGTTGTTCAAAACAGAAGGGAAATCACGCAACTTATTTCTCAGTGCTTAGGAAAGTTCTGACATGAGTTGAAAATGTGCTTTCATATATAGCTCCACAAAATGCGTAGTACACAAATAAATTATTAATTCTGATAGAGAAATTAGCTAATACGTATCTGTACTGAAGACTAATATCTGGACTTCTCTTGCACATTTAAGAGTCTGACAAAGCCTTTTTCCCAATCTAATATTCTGCATTTTTTTCCATTAGCTTGCTGCTTACTATACGTCTGTTGACTTCTCATTCTGAATCCTAAAGCTCAGCTTTGCCCCAGGTGAGTAAATAGTGATGAAATTGTGTCTACTCTGGTGAAATATATTTGTGCCATGCCCCCAAAGTGTTACACCCTCTGAAATTCTAAGGCCGCCATCTTTAGAGCCTGTTGTATCTGGGAGGCATTTATAGTAGTGGCTGTGAGATGTTCAAAACCTCAGCTCTGCAGCCCGTGAAAGACAGGAAGGCATTTTTGGACAGCACAGACATAGTGACGTGATTTCTCTTACGTTTTGGACAAATGACCCAAAAATGGCCATCGCAGACGTCCAGCATCTGCAGAGATGTGAGATGAGAAATGACCTAAATGACTCAAATACTAATTTCTATTACTAATCCAAACACGTATGTAGTTTATTTGCTGTTGCACACTAAAGATCTCCACAAGTTACACACACGAGCAAAAAACAAGGATAAAGTAGCATAACTGATGAGTTTATTTTCATTAAAATATAATATACTGATGGTGTGTTGCTAATACTCACTATGTGTCTGAGCTTAATGAGCCGTATAGATGCAAACATTAGATCCAGTGTCGTGCCAGTGCAACAGAAGTGGCGTGTGCCCTGCCATGCCAACAGATGAGCAGAGCTAAGGCCAGGTATCATTTAGAGTGATGATAATATAGATGAGGAAGGTGACAAGTAGCATCAAAACATGATAAATTATATCACATCGGTTCATATTCAGTGAAGAGTGTCATTAGTTCAGCAATCTAGACAAATGACTCCAGAGTGGATGAACAGCTGCGGTATGCTTTTACATTTTCTCCATTCCACAAACTGCTCCGAAAAACTACAAAATAATGGTATAAGAGTTCTGAGAAAGAAAACACTGTTAATGTTTAAGCAAATCTTGGAGGTTGGACGTGATTTGTAATGAAAACCATCCCCCACAAGCCATCAGTGCACCGCTGTTACAGATGACCCAATCTATGTGCCTCTAGCTTTTGAAAAATGTCCATTTTTATTTAAGCATTTTTTAAAACGGCTTGCCCTTAAATGTGTGCGTGGGAGTTCTGCACTGACCATGAAAAACAGAACCATAAGACTTGAAGATTGCATTTTCCTGAGCCAAAATTGTGTTGGGGGATTGTCACGTTCTGAATTTACATATGAACGCCAGTGAAAACAGCTGTATAATGTCTTCTTCTCTTGAGGGAGCAGAATCCCATATTTTAGGCTTTTAAAGATGAAGATAAAGATTTTTCCACAGAGAGTTTTTACATATGACAAATAAACTAGTCTCGGCTGCCAGGGGAAAAATACTACCACACATAATGGAAGACACTGTTTCTAACTTATTAGCTGACAGGTACTTTTACTTTTTATTTGAAGCCTGTTTAGGGATGTGCCCTAGTAGCTAAACAAAGGACATGGTGGGATCCCAAAGAAGGAAGTGTACTGCATGTGGTGAGGCCGACACTCTTTTAGTAAAATGTCTCTTTGTGTTGATGCTGATGACGTTTGATAAAGACAGTCATGTTGTTCTCAGGCTGAATTGTAATAATACGCAAGCTATTCCTTAAATTACAACGGGTCAGAATCAAAGTGCTTCCAATATTTTGATTTAGAACCAAATTGCTTCAAATTCAGTGAGGTTACCATGAGTATATGTTGTTGTGTTAACGGTCTCTGGTAAATGTTAGCGTTCTAATGTTGGGAACACGATACGAGCTAAATATCAGCCGGTTAACTTTGTCATTGTGAGCATGTTAGTATTCTGTTGCCAGCATTTTGCTCAAAGCACTGTTGTCCTTGCTGACAGCTTCACAGAGCAGCTATTGTAGCAGTAACCTCTTTCTTCTTATTATTTGTCTGGAAATGCTCCAAACATTTAGTTTCTTAATTAGCTCACTGATATATTGATTAGTTTCTGAGAAGTCGATCAATCCCTTGATTAACTCACCACTAAATAATAACAATAAAGTCAACCATTAATCTTTGAACTTTTTGTTTTCACATTTTCTCATAATTACATATTCTAACATGAAGTATCTGAATATAGAAACCATTTCAAACTTTATCTTGTACCTAATGATACTATTCATCACAAAAGTTAAGATTTATGCAGCGTGGACCTAACTAGGACATGTGTTGTTTACTATATTCTGCCGATAATTAGGGTAAAAAGTGTTGAGTATAATGCCTTGTGCTGATTTAAATGGAAATACACCTGCATTGTTTATCTGCAAAGTTCTGCTCACGGCCACTTCGAGCATAAAGTTAATGGAAATCTAGGTCATTTACTTTCATCGGTCTGTATGTGGAGAAACCAATCTTTCACGGAGTTCTTGTCTGAAGCCCAGCAGACAAATACACGATGACGACTGACCACCAACCGAGCATCAGACTTTACTCACTGTAATAATCCAAACGCTGACACTGCTGTCTCATTTTGAGGCCAGAAAGCCAGCAGATCTTCTCTGTTTAAGGTGCATTGTGGCGATGCTGCTGCGGTGGGCAGTTTGATTTGAACAAACTGTGTCTGTCTAATGAATTCACACCCTTCTGACAACTGGGCTTTTTTGGATAAAGTTTAGTATTCAGCATGCCTGCCAGCAGGAGCCACAATGAATGGGGATGAATGTAAACATATGTCAACATTACTGATGACGATGACACATTGTTGCTGCCCAAAATGTATCATATCCATATCCCAGTTTTGTGGAAGAGAGTATATAATTACTGATGTACCTCTTTATTTAGCGTTTGACTCTTCAACAGTTAGTTCATCCATCACATATGGTCATAATATCTGTCATACCTCTTGATTAAAGCTTATACAAGCATTATAGTTTTAAAACTGTCAAGCTTAACAGTAGCAGCCAAAACTTACCTTACAAGTTAAATAATACATGTTAGACTAGCTGACTATAATGTCAAGTGTACATTTTAGACTTTTTTCCATCTGATGTAGAGTATATCTGGCTGGCGGTCCAGCTGGTTTTATGATACCTTTTTTCTTCATTTCATGAAGGAACGGGTCTTCTAAATAACTCTAAATCGACATTAGCATTTTGAAAGCAAAACACACCAAAATGTCTCCTTCCTGAATTTAAAAACACATTCTGTTTACCGAGCATGAGGGAGAGAGTTGAATTTATTATACTTTCTCTGTGGATAAGCCCATCTGATTCATCCGGATATCCCTTCCTTTTGATTGTATAAACCATCAAGAGTGAGCTATCCATACTCGGCCTCACTGCAGTCTAATCCCCATTCACCTCTGGCTGTCATTCCACTGAATGCAGTTTCATTCGAAATTCAGAAATTAGACCAAAAAATGTCACACTTGGCGTATAACTCTCACTTGGCTCTAAAACCCAGAAAACACATTAGTGAAAGCAGAATATCCTTAAGTGTATGCTCAGCAGATGAATTGAGTTGCACACAGTATTTAAAATAGGGTCTATTATTAATGAACCCACAGTAATTTTAGTTTCCTCTCCAAAACAGACTGCAAGTTTATTAAACCTGTGATTAAAACGTGGCTGAAGTCAATGCCAAAACATTAAGTTCTATTAATTAATAATCAAAGTGTTCTGCCTTAAATATGTGATCTGTCTTACATGAGTGTAAAGCTGTGCCTCTCATTCACAATGAGACACCCAATCTGTCCGCTGTTAGAAGTGCAAGCTGCTGTATTGTTGTTGACAAAGACACCAGTGCTAATTAGGCTAATTATCTCCCAATGTTTACCTTTATGTTGCCAGGCCATCTCATTTCATCCTTGTCCAAAGCAAATCAATTCACAACAAAGTCAAATGCCTACATGTCTCTAGCTGTGAAGTGGCAGTGACTGACAGATTCAAGCTGATTGAATAATAGAATCTAAAGGCTTTCCACAAAGAACTCATTAGAGGCCACACCATGTGTCTAAATGTGAAGAAGTCAATGAATATTAATATGTTGTAAGTTACAATGTATCTGCAAATAGTTTACGATGTTTTCTGTCTTTAGGAAGGTATAACCCAAATAAAAAACGTTAAAATGAATACACATGTGGCTGTGTCGGTGTATGAGCTTGAACAATCAGCGCAGTCAAAAACTGTGCTGTCCGATTATGAAGACGTCTTTGACTTTTTTGAATGTGATTGGTGAGTGTAGCAGCTAATACTGATCGCCTGATGGAGTGCATGATTGCAGTGTTCTGCCTGAACAGATGCCATGCTCCATTTCACCCAGAAACAGTTGAATTGAAAGGCTCTGCTCTCCAAGATACGTCCCCAATGTATCCAGGCAGCTTCTGACGGTTTCTGTACTGAACACAAAGAAAACCCAATAGAAAACAATGTTCTGTCTCCAGATTTTGTTGTGGAGTACCCTGGAAACTAAAGAGCCAACACCGCCGCAGTCATCACAGAAGCAATGGAATAAGCATGGTTTACTTCTTCATTGATGCTTATGAAGTTCATACTCAATGCCCTTGAATGGTCATTATTGCAGCAGGGTGTTTATTTAAGGGAAAGCGTCTGAGAAACTTCTGCACTTAGACATGAGACAACACAGTTGCAAGTTTGAGGCTGAGGTGTTATACAGAATACCATATGGTCTCAGATGCGAAAATTGTAAAGTGCCTAACATTGACGTCAATGAATGTCCAATCCTGTATCACAGTATGGTTCAGCGGCAGCAACTAGCCCATGCGACATTGCATAAAATCTAAAAACTCTGCTGGTCTTGAATGATACCCAGTCTTCAACAAAACTGATGTGGGATTCTTTACGACTCAAAACCGGTACATGTTAGTTGACAGAGTCACATTAAGTACCTTCTAATGCTGTAGGTATAAGTTAAGTGGTGCGGTTGGGGCTGCATTTCCCAGCAGTCTTTTCTGGTAAATAGACATTTCTAAGTTAGAAATGTATTTGTAAATGGGGGTCCTAGTGTCTAATGAGCTGAAGAGAAAGTCCTCTCTTCTGTGAGCGCCAATGTTTAAGACCCAATGCCTCTGTGACTGGCAATTGAAGCTGCAGGATAATGAGCAGTTTCCAAGGCCTGAAGCAGAAATTTCTGACTGAACAAGGCCTTGATGTAATGAAAGGGCACTAGCTTAAAGTAATCCGAGTTTGGACTCTTGGCTTCTTAGCGGGTATCGCAGCACGCTGACAGCAGCTTAATTAGTTACAGTAGCATGTAACAATGTAGCAGTAAGGAGCATAACTAGAAACAGCAGGAAACGTCAGTCAGTGGGTGCCGTCGCATTTTTTTAATTCACCGCATTGATTTATTTAAATTGGATGACTGGTGACTGTTCAAGGAAATTTGACAACCATCGATTGATGCGTGCATAACTTCAGCCTTTTAAGCATCAAGTAGTACAGAGCTGTTTTACGTCTGAGTTAATGCTGGTAGTGATTTCTTACCTTACTTCATTCAATAATGATCCCAGTCAACTATAGAGCAGAGAGCTGCTGTCCTGTCCTGTTAATTAGTTCAGCATTACTGGTAAGCATTCCACTGGCTTAACTTCAGCTCATACAAATGGTCTAGGGGGCCTAGGGATAGCAATATTTTCTATTAAGCTTAGCAAGGCCTGGGATTTACATCACCATGGTCTGAATGTCTATAACCATATATGCCCACATCTTATGTTGAACTACCGTGGAAGCCAGACCAACGATTGGTGGCAGAAGGTTGGTCTAGAACAGGGGTGCCCACACTTTTTTTGCTCGCGAGCTACTTTTACAATGACCAAGTCAAAGTGATCTACCCATATATATATAAGTCATATTAATTGTTGCTAAAGTGTTAAAAGCTCTATCAATCTTTGTTGAAAAATTGGTGCACTGCCACTGCACCTTTAGAAAAATAGCGCTGTCTCTTCAAGAAAGATGGTAGTCTTGTGTTGTTGTTGTGGGTGGCTGTGCATGTGTGCCGCAGAACTGAGGGTATGTTGCAAATATAAAGTAAAAATAAGTAAAGATGAACATTTGTCTTGCTGTTTGTTTTGGAGGTGCAACAGATAAATGTTTTAGACTAACATCTAAAACATTTTTTTTCAATGGCATGCGATCTACCCGCACTACCTTCGCGATCTACCGGTTGATCGCGATCGACGTAATGAGCACCCCTGGTCTAGAAGCACGCCAGTGAGATACGATTATGCTTCTGCAAAGTTCTGCCTTGCCAATCACATCATTTGGACGGGCTTTATGCGTTGATGGACAGAGCAGTAACAGTGGAGTAGCAATACATGTCAAATGAACTCCATTATTTTGAATTTGTTTACAACAAAATGGCTCTGATTGGTTGTAGGAATATCCTACTGCCTGTGGAGCTGAAAACACGTTTTTATATCGTCTAAATCAACATTTTTAATCAACATTTTGCTTCTTCCTTTTACTCAGGAGGCACACAGCTGCCCTCCTTTGTCTATGGGAACCTTCACGCTGGTCAAATTACCTGAGAAGTAAACACACTTGGGGGATGATTATACTCTGTGTTAGACTTGAGCAGCACCTGCACTCTTTGAATCCAAGGTCTGGTTCACGGTTTAAAAGACAAAGCAGAAGTTGACACAGCAGGAATGTGTGCAAGTCGTGCCGGAAGCCAGTACATTTAAAGCTGCAAGAATGCACATTTTCATGCAATCAATGGATCACATGACTGCGTGTATGTTAAAGGGGGCACTCGTAGTGATGAATCCTTGGATTGTCAGTTCCCTTGAGTTGCGATTTCGCTGTCAGCTCCACACAGATACCAAAAGTGTCTCCTTAGATGGGTATAATCATCCAAGCAATCATGCACCAGCTCAATGTGGACTATATGCGTCCACTTAAGGAGGGTATGATTGGGCGAGGTGGGCTGAAAGCAGGATTCATGTGATCACTTAGAATATAATATCAGGATGTCCCTGCTTTAAACCCTAACTCCTATACAGTTATGGGGAGGGATGTTTTGTGCTACCCCACTTTCCTCTCTTCAAACAACTTAATGTTTCAAATGGAGTCTCCTTCAGCTCACTCAACATATGCATGAATGTGAATTTTAAGTGATGCTGCCATACATCTAAGCAGTCCTGTCAACAAAATATAAGAGAGGTGTCTTGAACAAAGCCACATACTCAGAGCTGACAACATCACATATTAGATGCAACTCAGCAACTTTCCACTTGAAACATGGGAACAATCTCTGCATGATTTCAAGGAGCATCAATAAGAATAAGACGTCAGTGGGGATCTGATAACTGTTTCATCTTTATATTTGTTTATTCCATAAGGTCCCATTTTAAACGTGATGGCTGAAAGATGTATCAATGAGTGCTCGTGACAGAATGTGCACTCTGAGAAGAAGTGGAAAATGAGGAGGTTTTAGTGGAAATTTAGCATATTTGTAAAATATGATTCAGGATCTGTCTGTAAACAAATGAGTCGGAGCAGAGATGTAGAAACTGAGGTGTAGATTGTTATTTCTTCCCAGCTGTTGTTCTAGTTTCACTTTCCTATCATCGCTACAGACAGAAACTCACCAAAACAAGTATTTTTTTTACACAGTTTGTACTAAAATCATCAGTGAAATGTTGGCAGACAGTATTTTCAACACCTGCCAGTTTGTATTAAATCCTGCTACACCTGGCTGCATTATGTAAGCAAACTGATCCCATATTCCTCAAGCCACAAACTAAGGCTAATGTTAAATCCTCCCTGGTCCGCTTGTTGCCGATCTTTCACACCCTCGGCTTTGCCACTGTCGCGGCACTAAATTACACTCACACTGGACTGCGATGCCAGGGGGGCATACCAGTAACAGTCACCGGTGAAAGACACAGGCCCCACATGGAGACAAAGAAACTCTAAAATATGCGGTTGTTTCTCAACCATGATATCACTGGCACCAGCAGTCTAATCCATTACCCTAGACGCCTACACTGGAAGGGATCTGTGGATGCCTGATAAACACAAACAGAAACAAAGCCTCAAGCCTCATACATCTAATGTATGTTTTTTTTATCATTACTCAGTAGTTTGGGGTAGGAGGTAAAATACATTCAGTTACATACTGTACACCCTGCTTTTCTTGAAACAATTGGGGGTTATACAACCCCAAGAAGCCATTTCACGGACGGCTTCAGCACAGATTTTCGAGCTTGCACGTGGCTCCATATGAGTATGGCGCCCTTTCTCCCCTGCACCACTGGGGCATCTCTTTTGTGGTATTTCCGTTTTCTCACCAATAGTTCCTTAAAAGTGCCCTCAAGCAACAAACAACTCTGCCCTCCTTCCCTTCTCTATGAAAACTAATTTTCCAACCACTTTATAATTAGTTGAGAGCCATTATAGATAGCTAATAAAAGTGGAAGTTGATAATTGTGGTTCTGCCATGGAGTGTCTGGAAATGAGGAATAGTTGTGGCTTGGAGTTGGGAAAAGAGGGCTGTAAGTTTCCCACTACGAAGTGAAATAATTAGATCCGGTCTCCCAGAGCTCCAGCTGACAGGTCTGAGTGTTTCAGTCCTGGAATAAATGAGAACAGGTGTTGACTTGAAGGGGGCCCGGTACATTTTTGTGTTGTCCACTGCTTTGTCATTATCTCTCATAATCCAAATGGTCACTTGATGCAAGAGATTATTGTCAGTTTGTCCACTGATTGTCAGACTTATCTCACTGCTATCCCCACCACAACACTTGCTGGATGTATCATATTGCAATTAGGCCATGTTGCGCTTTAATCTATTTCCCAGTTACCATGTGATATATAGCAACTTAGTTATGTCTACATTTTATCTTATTTCATTACTGAAAATGGTACTTTTCAGTTATTTAATTGGATTTAATAATATTTATTATTTAATTTTTTGCCTTGCTTCATTCCTGAATTTGACTCTATTCAATACATTTTCTGCATGTTTGTTCATTCACTGTGATAGAAAGCTGGGGTCACACCGAACACTATTGCTGTACTAGATGTACTAGATCCACATCTCATGGGCTAGAAATAGAAGATAAATGAGCTTTTTTTTTTTTTTTTTCTCTCCCTTAACAAACTCTCCTGGCATCAGAAATTGGTAGGAGAGCACATGGTGAACAATCACAAAGTGTATTTTCTGCTGCTTTAATTCACATTTTCAAATGACATGAAAAAAGAACTGCGAGTACACTGGAAACGGACTTAGAGAATGAACTGTGACGTGCATGAGACTTAAAGGTCCATTTGAAGCTCACTCTCTCCCAGAGAGATAAATAAATAGCATTAGACTAAGTAGACCTTCAAAAATTAGTATGTGAAGCAGACAGAGCCGCATCTAAAAAGCACTTTTTGGATCTACCATGACCTGGATGACAGAGAACCTTCACAGACACTAAGAGCCACATTTCCATCATGCTTCCCATTCAGGTGGGCCTGCCACTCTTGTTCAAAACTGTATAACAGCGTAGGCCACTTGTGTAGGCTACAGTGTAAATCTGACGCAGAAGCAAACATCTATAGATTTCTGCAAATGTACTTCCATACGTGTTTTGTTCTGCAATAGGTGTTTCATCCAACCTGTTGTGCATCACGAATCCCTGGTATATCTGAGTAACTTGTGATCCTTTTAGAGAGAAAAGAATATACAGCTCCATGTTACGAGTCTTATTTTTATACATGCCCATCTACGGTTTTATTACCTGTATGTATTTTTATATTTTTTAAAACATAGTATCGACATGGTTAGGGTATCTGTGCATGTTGAGTCCTGCCAAGGCTTCAATGTCCTGACCCCAACAGCATGATTAGCTGCGCTTTCCTTCCATTTCTCCTTTTAATACTATCCTCTCTGCGCTACATTTTCTCCCGTGCTGTCCATTTTTCCGTGCACTCCATACATTAACAGCTCGTTGTGTTGTTGTCTCGAGTGTGTGCACCCACTCCTGTGGGTTGACAGGCAGCGATCGTATCATCAGCTTAAAAGCAGATGGGGTGGCTGGTGGACCACACTTTACCCATATCATGTTGTTGTTTTAACTCTGGCCTGACATTCCACACCAATCTCCCTGGACTGATTATGGCTAATGTTAGTCCGTATT
The DNA here is from genome assembly GCF_963514085.1 of Chelon labrosus. NCBI lineage: Eukaryota > Metazoa > Chordata > Actinopteri > Mugiliformes > Mugilidae > Chelon > Chelon labrosus. Next base: position 19,255,938 of record NC_140360.1, on the reverse strand, counting down.
TGTCAAAAACACAGAGGACCTTAGCAACATTGTCTTGCGCCAGCATGCTCCTCCTGCCATATTCAGAAATCTGTCTTGTCAAGAAGAATCCTTGCTTTATGCTGCCCTGTCATGACCTTGACAGCATTCTCAACCTCATTTTAATTCAGACTTGTGGAGCCTTGTGCAGTGCAGACAGCCTAACATGTAGTGTGGTGTGTGGACTTAAAAAATAGGTTGCAACTTGGTAGTCTTTTTTTTTTTTTTCCTGACCCTGCCTCTGCCTCAGTTTCTGATATCATGTATTTCCCTGAATGTAGTCTTTGGCTTTAGCTATAATTTTATCATAGCTGAAGCTATATTTCAATTTATATTCAGTGATGAGTAGATTACTGACGGAAGAAATCACACAAGAGGAAATCTACTCACTTGAGTAGCTCCACTTTAGCATAACACCCATGCGTATTTGTGCGTATTTATATAAGGCTAAGTGCGGTGATGGATGGATGGATGGATGAACAGCCTCGTCCATTACAGTATGTGGAACGTGGCTTCATTCCACTGTCTGCCAAACCGTGTTAGAGCGAAATCCACTTTAAGCATTATTCAAAACATCATCCACTGATGTGTCTGGGTCCGTCCCATTGTTTGGCTGTGTGTCTTGTCATGAGGGGGCCAAATGTGTCAACTGATATCTGTAATAGACCTGAATGCAGTTTAGCCACAGGCATGTTTTTTACACGAGGCGAGAGTCTCACTTCCTCTGTCCGGACAGCTGACACAGCCCTCCTACGTGTTGGCTTTATGTCATTTTTTTGTTGATGTTTTTGATTTTAAAACGATTAGCTTGTCTCCCATCAGAAAAGAATTTCTTAAATGGTGATAAAAGTAATTGTGTAGCAAATGGTTTGTTATTTTCTCTTCTAACTGTTAAAACAGGCAGATGAAATGTTATGAGCGAAGCATGTCGGTTGTATTATTTTACATCTCGGTCCTTGCTCTTTTGAATGTAGCCGTGTAAACAGTCCTGTCAGCGCAAAGGAGACTGACAAATCCACACACCATTGAATAATTCAAAGCACTCTGGCAGCCATTCATCCTGCCAGCTTTTAAAGCTTCTGACTGCTCTATTGATCTGTGTGCTTTGGCTATACCCCCAATGGATGTGGAGCCAGTGACCAAAATAAAAAGAGTGTTAAGATGATTTTTTTTTTAAGTTTTAAACAATGTTATTGTGAACGTACAGTTAATCCCAATGTCAAGTTTCTCAGCTCAAACTTATGTAGAACATGTGTTGTCATTCAGTAACTCTAAACTGAATCTAGGGTAAGTTTTATCTGTCCTTTTAATATTATGGGATTTGAATCCCATCTGAATATCCCTTAAGTACTCAAAGGCAACTGATTAGTACCACTTAATTGTCTATTACAAAGCTATTAAGAACCTATTCCCAAATAAAAGAAAGATTTAATGGGGTTGTAGCTTTCTTTTCTGTGACAGACCATTAAAAACTGTTACACTATACAGTAAAAAAGGACTCCTAAGTTAAACTAGTTTCTGGATGATATATTTAAGGGCCAAGCAAAAACATTTGATTTTAATAGAGGGAGATACGAGATAAAATAAATCACTTGTGCAGCCAACTTAATTAAACAGAAAATAAATAAAAGTTTAAATCTATGTCCAGGTGCTTTGTGAACATTGTGTGTCTCTAGTGTGTGCAGTGCCTTTATCTTTCATATTCCATGACATTTCAATTGCCAACAACTGACTGTGCTGAACTGAGCAAAATGTAATGGAAATTAAATTCTATTTACATAGACTGCTTAATCAAATTAGAAGCCATCCCACAGAGACCAGTTTAATACAATCCTCTGGCAGGGATGTCTCAACCGTCGAAACACGATGTAAACAAGTGGGTGACGGCCCACTCTCACTGGCTCTACTCATGTTACCTTGAACCAGTAAACGCCATCTCAGTCTTAATGCACTCACTCTGTGATTCTTTATCATGAGTTACATCCAACCCAAGGCCAGCCCACACCTACACGTACGACTTCACTGAGACTCGGAGGGAGCGAGAAAGAAATGCACTCCTCTGCAAACCCCAATAGTTGGATTTTAAATATTTCATTACGCCTTTTTCCAGCTTAACTTGCAGAAAAGAGAAGTGGGGCGGTGAAAAGCATTGATAGCACATGCAGTGTGCAGCAGTTATGAGACAACAGAGTGGGCTGAGTGAGTGTGCCTGCAGTCTCTCCTGCTCAAAATCAAGCTCTGCCTAGCTAATGTCTGCAAGCAGTGCAGGCTGATTGCCTGAGTGTTTCAATCTAGTCATTCCTGTGTGTGCTTTGACAGTGATGCCAACAGACAGTTAACTTCTCCACATGTAAGCAAACCAGGCTTTTCACCTACGGCGGATCTTTGAAGTTTAGGACCTGCAAATGGAATTAAAAAGAAACAAGGGCGTAATACTCGTGGTGTGGCTTTTACAAAGACTGATGGCAGCATAAAATATTTAGAACTACAGGTAAATTTGCTGAAAATCATAAAACTCCACAGACTGCTGGAGAACTGTTAAAAAGTTACTACTGATTCAGTCTTTTAAGAAAACTGTCACTGTTAAGTTAACTCCAAACTCCTGGTACTGCTTTTAATAGTAGTACTAGTAGTGACAATAATGCTTTTGGCTAACAGCCACATGCAGGCCCTTGAAAGCCTCATGGTATTTTGATATTTATTAACCACCCCACATCAATACCTCCCCTTAATCTCCTCAACTGATTTCCTTGTCTAAGACTAGAATACAAAGCTGGGTGTAATGTGACCACCACATGCTCAATCATAGTCATATTCACTTCAAGTGTGTAAGTGTAACTCATTCAGTTCCACCTAGATACTGTTGATTTCATCATGTGTGAAGAACAAAAAATGCCGTTGGTGTTGTGTGCCTGTGCCTCAATTTTGCACGTTATTCATATAGTTAATTGTGTAACATTTAACTACCAGGAAATTAATGTGCAGCGCATTTGCAAAAACAAGATTGACTGGCGACCTGTCCAGAGTGTACCCCGCCTATTGCCCAGCAACGGCTGGGATAGGCTCAAGCACCACCCTCCCGTGACCATCTCAAGGACAAGCGTTGTGTTGTTTGGCAACCATTTCTTTATTATTTTTGACAGAGACACAACTTTAACATTATGTTGGCTGACAAAAGTCATCCTTTATGCTTCTATAACACTTAACAAAGGTGAAGACTATCTTTTTTTTTTCTTTTTTTTTTTAAAGGACTGTATGTCAGGATCTGATGTCTCCATTAACCCTGACTAGTTTATTAACTGTGAGAACAGTACACAGGCAGGTAATGTATTCACTGAGTCAATGGTAATGGCTTTTACACAAGCGTGTCACTGTCTGCACAGGTAATCTGTTTTAGACGCGACACATGCTGTTACAAAATGAATGAGTGGCCGGATGTATTCACTTTGCTTTTGCTATTAACACATTTCTCTCCTTGAATGGCTCACACTATAGATAGAGTCATAAACCATTTTCACGGCTTCAAAATAAATTAGATAATGATAAAAACCCTGTTAGCCTCATTATCCACCAATGACCTTTAACTTGTGTTGCTGATCCAGCTGTTAGAAATAGAACAACTATAAATCCTGAAGTTTCCTCAGGGTTTATTTAGTCTGAGCACCACTGAAACTAACTTCTGTTTATTTAAGAATAAGTTTCACACTCATTGGGCATAATTACCTGCTTTATTTAATTGAATATAATCACCAAAAGCTTTTTCTTCTTGACTCATTAATTGCTTATTCAGAGGAATGTTTTCAGCTATGGTGTAAGAACGATTACTCTCATTTACTTGAAATATGTGCTAGTGGAAAGACCTCTCATTTTCTTTTTAGATTTTGCTTTTATATTTTGCACGCACCCAAAGTCCTGTCGTGCACGCAGTATATGTTTCATTCAACCTTTTATCCAGAGTTCATTCAAGAGTTAAAAAAATAAATGAAAGGGAAAGGGTGGTAAGTAAATTAAGGCAAGAGTAGCATTGACTTCTGTTGTCACTGATGCCTTTGCTGCCAGGATCGTCACCTCTTAATGTTTTGCATGCAAACAGAAAAAACAAATACGAAGTGAGTTCATCCTTCTTCTAAAGTACTTAACAGATTCTGTGACATAGTGGAAACTCAACAGTCTAAATCAACAACATCTGTATTCTGAGCGTATCGTTGACAGAATTAATAGAAAGTTTAATTTGTAATGCTTGTTCACACATATTGATTTCTCTGACACAAACTGCACTATCATCTAATGGCACCACATCTTTGGATGACTTTGGAACAAGTCCATCCTCTCACTGTATTCAGCCTCATGTCGATACTGTTCAGGTTTTAAGTAATGGTCACGCTCCAGCAAGGGTCAATGGGATCTTGTGGGTTTACCATCTGTACTGTTGACTTTGCCGTGTCATTGAGACGAATAAGACGGTAAATCTGGGGCCAAACGGAAGACAGTGGGTTGTGACAGTAAGGGTAGTAAATCCTCTTCCACAATTAGAAAGGCATGTATGACAAAATAAGGAATGTGATATGGTTAATGGGATTAAAGTGCAGAGCGGTTGACATTTCATTTACTACGAATCTGCAGTGTGAGGCCACAGCTCATGTCTCAGTTTATGTCTCAAGTTTTATTGAGGAGCCCAACAGGCTAGAGACTTCCACCCTGAGGCACTGGAAGTAGCTTGAGACAGAAAACTGCAGCATCCTTCAGGATGGCCCCAGAGCCCCTGCAGTCAAATATTTGTAACCTGTGGGAATTATGTGTAGCCAGACAGGAAGAATAACAACCCCTTCGATTTAATGCAGCTTTCACCTTTATCATTTATATTATCTATGTATCTATGAACATGTTTAATTTACTTGTAAGCCATCAACAATAGAAATGTATCTTTTTTGTATATTTCTCTAATTTGAGGTCATACCTATCCACAATTAAATTTCTACATTGCAGAAATGCCTTTTAAACATATTGAGAACTTTATTCAGTACATTTAAAGGGACTGATCCTGAGTTTGCGTGGTGAAAGCAAAGGATGAAATACTGTGAAAGAGCCACGAAGTCTGCAGAAGAAGTAGTTGGATGCTTCACTATGGTTGCAGGTTTTGACCTAATTACAAAAAGACGATCCTAGCAGACTTCATACGGCTAATGAACATATCAGTAATATCGTTGTTTAAATGCAGCTGTTTTTTTATTATTGTGTTTTCCACCAGTGAGGGACAGCCTATCTCTTTTTTTTTTTTGTTCTTTTTTTTCCTTCAAAGGTCAGTTTGTGCGTATCCAAAAACTCTGTTGCTATCGAAGTCTTTCATAATGTTTAAAAGTACTTATGTTTTGTCCTTCTAACAAGAAATGTGTGCTTTTCATTTCGGTATGCATGTCTGCTTCATCCTTACACATTGTTGCTAGCTAGATTGAGGTGAGAGTGCGCAGTCAGTATATCCCCCACGTCTTAAATGAAAAAAGCTCCATTCGCAAATAGCCAAATGGGGAGAGATCAGTTATCATCATATTCTGAATAAAGTGTAGCATTAGTGTGCATGCAATGTACTGACTTGGTGTTTTTTTTAACCCAAATGTTTCCTCAGCCTTAACCAATAATTGTGTCAACCAATATATTTCCTTAACCAGATTATTTTTGTACCCAAACATGACTTCTTGGCTACAATCTTATTCGCTTTAATGCTGTTTGGACACAAGCAGAAATGACTGACGCTGTTGTTTTATTTGAGTAAAGTCTCACTTTTTGGCATCTCGTGAACAATTGCCATCAAACATCTTGGAACTATTTCAACCTCAAACAATCAAAGCAATAATCCAGTTTATATTCGTATTAGTCATGCATGACACATGATTAATTTTATCATTCACACTTAAAGTGCTTAAATACTTCAAGGATAGCCCTGAGTGCAAAACCCCCTCATCTATAATGTAGTATATCTATGATTGGGTAAGATGACCTACAAGATGTGTTACATCACGGGGCAAACTGCATGTTTAACTGAAACAAATGGTATTAAATGAGACAGATCAGCAGTGACTAATACAAAGCACCTTAGGATACAAAACAGTGCTTCAGTGGGAAACAGAATATGCTGGTTCGTAAGAACAAGATTTCATAAAGAATCTGTAGCCTCATGAGAGATTCCTTTTTATTATTCTACTTACTTCTGTTAGTGTGAGAACTGCTAAACACAGATACATGGGAAAAGTCTGTGCCACGGGCAGGCGGGTTATACAGAATTTTAAAGCGTTCAATTGCCCACAGTGTTGCAGAATAACTTATTATTGACACACCGTTTCATAACAAAGCCATAGAGTTAAGATAGTGTTCTCAGAGGAGCCAGAGACATTTACAGTTTGCTGTCATTGCATGAGAACGCAAAGGGAGGGTGAGACATGAAGCTGATTGACTGACTGGAAATATTTGGTGCAGAAACTTGACATATTCGTCTATAGTTTAATATCAACATTCTGAGAAAATCGATGGCAATACGGTCAGTTCTGCGCTGAACAAACGGCAACTTTCAGCCGCAAAAGGACAACGTAAACATGTCAGGAAATGAGACATGCTGTCACACGGGCTTGACGGCCGTGGGTCAATATCTAGGTGTCTGCGTGTAATGGAAGGTCTTCAAATCTTGATAGCTTAATGATTGCAGGTTAAAGAAACAAGGTGATGGGGTGGTGACAAACAGACAGCTTGTCTGTGAGTATTTATTGTGTTTTTACAGAGTGAGGAAGCGCTGGAGACAATAATTAGCCTGTAAATGAGAATTGATCCTCTTGTGCCCACTGGTAATGTGTGTGTGTGAAAGCGTGCAAACATTTAGTGGACATGCACGATTGGCTTCGATGTAGAGTCTGTGCGGATACTGGCTTTGTGAGATGGGAGACACTGTAAAGTCATGTAAATACAGCCTTTCTTGAGTTGTAGTGGTGATAAAACGGCAGGCTGGGAGAGCTTGAGGGAATTGAGGAAAATGTTAATATAAAGTCATGACACACAAACTGTAGACATACTGTATACTGGAGCTTTAGAACCCAATGAGCAGGAGGGTCATTTTTTCTAATGTCATGTATGTCTGTTATCATTCATAAATATATCAGCTGTGACTTAACTCATTTAGTTTTGCATCTTTGCGTGTGTTTTGACAGTGAAACAGTTTATTTGTTTGGATTTTTTTGTCTTGTAGCAATGTCCTGATGATCTCATGGATTTATACATATATTTGAGGTAATATAGAACTTCTTGACACCAGTAACACCCTCATTAGATTTTTCTGGTTATGGTGAATTGTGAATTGTGGGAAACGAAGGCTTTGTAGGCTTTCCTACCACAGGGCTATTTGTTCTTGCAGATTTGCTAATAGCAAATATGAGTGTCACTCTTACCATCAGCCAACGGTGGTGAGTTTTGAGTAAGTAAGTGTTTAGTTCATTAAGGCCCTGTTTTAACTAACAAGTGCAAAGTAGTACGTCTTGAGTCTTGTGAGTGTCTCCAGGGCACCTGCTATTTTGGTTGATGTATTTCTGTAGGAGTGCAATGTTCCCAAGTGCTGACAGTGGGTGTGGTGATGAATTAATTCTTAGCCAGTCACATCACTGTTCTCATCACACCAGCCAGAGACGGATTCAACCGTATAACAAAATAACTGTAATTATGGGAATGGACTGATAGAAAAGACCTGCTTCAGCCCGAGCCATTCCCCTTTTTAATTCCTTCTTCATCACAAGTCAAAAATGGTCACTTCGCATGATAGCCATCATAGTGTGACAAGTGTGACTTAACAGCATTTGCACTGTAATGCATTTAAAGGATAAAATATAAAATGTGACTGTTAGTGAAGCAAAAATGAGAAAAGAGGCAGTGATACACAGAATTATTAGTCGGCTCAGTCAAAACTTCCTAACATACACCATGCAGTACTGAGTATTGTTGGGTAATATGGTAAAATGTTCCAACCAGTCACTGTCAGGCCACGACTGGAGATTGTACATGGAGTCAGATGGAGTTAGATGAAGAAGACCTCCTTTTGTAGCATCTCAGTGAACCGACACATCTGACTGACATGTTGTTAATCTAATCTAATCTACTCTAATCTTAACTGTTCTTTAGACACTGCCCTGTCTGGTGAAAGATGGAAATCAGTGCAACAATGTGCAGCTGCCTGTTCTCACTTTGAATTGACATACATATTCATTGTTTACCGAGCTGATTTCTCAATGAAGCAGTAAAATAATCTAAAATATAAAATTGTCCCCCTGATGAAATAAACAAATGACAGTTGCCGATGGCAAATATAGTCACCCAACCCGAGCATTACTTTGTTCTCATGAGTTTGAGCTAGCTGTTTCTCTCTCCATGCTCTAGTGACATGAGGCTCTTCGATCTGCACGCAAAATGCTGTGGAAACTTTTGTTTAGCATTGTCAACGCAGCTGCCATATTTATCATGCAGGAAGAAGACACAGAACAAAAATGAACTGATTGTGGCATGAAAGTCAAATACTTTGACTGTCACTTTGCAATTTGGCCGAGTTTGACGCGAAAGAGAATCAAAACTTGCCTCAGTGCTATTTATTTCAAAATTATAACTTGAATGTTCTGTTTTCATGGTGAAGCCCAACTGCCTCTAACCAGAAAGCGAGTCTTTGTGAGACACAGCAATGACTCATGGTAGGCTCAGTGTTGTCTCATGTGCTAGGAGGCTGGATGATGTCCAAGCTGCTTAGCCTGAAGGCGGCCAAACTTTTTCTCTTTGTCCCTGCTGCGGGGCAGGCTGAGGATATCGCCTGGCATTGGGCTGACAGAACAATTCCTTTAAAATCTCAGGCAACTTTACAAGTGGCCCCATGAAAATTTTATGATACTGACATTTTCTTGCTCATATGTTTTATATTTATTAGTCGGAAAAAGCGCGCAGAGGCTGCCGTGTTGAAATTAATAAATAACTGAGCTCTCATTTCACTCATTTTCCTGCGGCCGACAGTCACTTTGACACCTCAAGTTAAAAAAAAGAAAAAAGAAATCACTCTCCAGCAATCAATAAGTAAGCTGTCATGGCACCATTGATTACTTTTAATTTAAAGCTGTTTGAGCTACTCAAGGATTTCTGTTTCCTCATCTTTGTGGGTTCAATCCTCTGTTAAAGTCTGAGTAAATTTTAAGCAGCCCCACACAGCGGGACAGTGATGGATTGGTGGGTTGATGGTGAGATTATGCAGGTGAGACAGCTCCAAGCTTTTTATCCCACGCTATCTGATAGCTGTGCTCTGTTTGCTGGCTTCTATTGTGAAGATGTGAGGTTCTGCAAAGTTTTACAGAAAATGTAGAGCAGGGAACCCGAGGCACATCTAAATGTTAGAAACTGGCAGATTGCATTTACTGTGGTATAGTGACAGCTCCAACATGGAGAACATTAGCTAAATCTGTTGGTATTTGTTTGCTTCTTGGATTTCTCTGCAGTGCTCAGCAGAATGAAATCATATATTCAAAAAAGAAAAGGCATTTTCCCCTCCTGCCAACATTTCCTCAGTAGGCCTGCTAGTGCGCACTAATTAAATGCCGGTAATTAATTTGAGTGAAACCTAACATATCGTCAGAAAGAATGCACAGAATGAGACAGCGGCACAGTAGCTTTTTGTCCCCGTGCATGGTGATTACCAGCAGTGGTTTGGTTGCCTGCAGAGGGATTTGCAAACAGCAGGAGAAAGAGGATAAAATACTGCCAAGAATAAAAGGCAAGGTTTTGGGCAGCCTTCACTCATGACTGTCCTGGGAATTGACCGCCTGGGTTTGGGTGGGCAAAGTGAGTCGAGTCGAAACTAATCCTGAACTGAAGGAGCTGCTCTTCTGTTGCTGGGGCATGGCACATGAGGGACGTTTGCAATCTGGGGTCGACAAAGACAGCTTCATGGATTTGATCTGCTCAGTTGTAAAAGTCAAGTTGAGGAGCACAAATGAAACCATGGGAATGCCCGCTGGTCTGTGAACACACTGAAAACAATTGCTTGTTTTTAAGGCATTTATTTGATCCAGTCATTGTTTGTTTGTGTCGGTTGGACTTTCTGGATGCTGGGAATTTGGAACATGAGATCTGTTGGACATGGGTGGGTGGGTTTCCGATAGCGGAGTGCATGAATGGACTAATGTCGTGTGCACCAAATCACACCAAACCAGTTCCAGGGTGTTGAAAGTCTGTGAACATTACAGGACACACAGGTGGACTGTCCACGTTTGATAAAGCGCTGAGTCAGACTGGACTGCACACTATGTCTTCCATGAAGTTCGGATGGTTGAAGCTTTGTCATTATAAAACCATCAGACTTCTGAATGTCCATGAAGACAAAAGACATCCGTTTAACTTTCAGTAATGGTTCAAATGACTTTTGGTGAAAGGAGTCGCTCATTGTGACAAACACTCAAAGAATTATCACCAAACTTTGCAGAAAACAAGCTCTGATGAACACAATGTATTTGTTGCCTGAGAAAAAATAGATTTGACAACTAGATGGTGAGCGCAGTGAAGCATTTAGCAGCTAAGGAGCCACATTTTACTCAACAAAACTTGAGCTGAAAGGAAAGTGACAATTGACTTCTTCGCCTTTAGAAATGGCATCAAATTAATGATAATGTTCATCCGTGTCTGGGGGATGTGTACATGTGTAGCGGTTTGCTGACTCATTTACCCTAACTCAACCCCCGTCCTCATATAAAGAGATTTGCTCATTGGCCGTAGCTTTGTAACTGACAAGTTGGTTGCTAGTGGACGTCGTTCCAAGCTTTGGTTTCCTACGTAACCGAGTGAAACGAGTCAAACATAAAACCATTTTAGAGCATGGAGAGAGCTAGCTCTTCTTGCCATCACTGGTTTGTTTTGAAAGAAACTACAGTCAACAACTCTGCTGCTCCACATGGGTTCACCCAACACTCCAATCCCACGCATGGTGAATTAGATGGTAGACATTTGAAGAACTGCTCCCCTTGTTCACCACCTCGATTGGTGATATGAGTTCAGCCCACGGTCTTCGGATCATCTCTGGCCACAAAATTCCGTGCTTTCTGTTGCCACATATTCTTTTAATGCAGCTCTATTTTTATTCATCGCTGACATTGACAAAAAAAGAGATATTTACCATCATGGTCATGTGAACATGGACCATTAGCAAGTGAAAAGCATATGTGTGCATATTTTTTAGAGCCTCAAAAGCTTTCATCTCATCTTCACTGTAGGCTGATCCAATAAGAGCCCCGTCTCAAGACAGTGAGATACTGAGGGGGAGTAAGGTACTGTGCCTCAGGGTCTCTGCCTGTTTCTAATGAGGGAAGAGAGAGGCGGATGCTAGGTCTCAGCTTTACAGACAGCACAACAGGCAACTTGTTAAGTCTCTTTTTTCCTGCTCTGATTATAGCCATCTACCACCTCTGCTCTCTTCCATCCATCAGCTCCAACCTCACTTCTCCACAGAGGAAAGACATGGTCCTGCAGACTGAGTGTGCCTACTTGTACCTAATTTAGAGAGCTGCTGTGTGGAAGTTGCCCAAGCTACCCCCCCTCTTCGCCTGGAAGCTTATGATTGTCTCAGGAAGTCAGCCTCTACACCTGAAACACAGTGCATGCTCCTGCAGTTTCTGACTGCTGCAGTAATATCCCTCAAGCCAGTCAGTGTAGCTGTTTTCAGTGATGTATAAGAGATACAATCAAAAGCCCGGGGCTTTAATTACACTTAGTCTGTCTTGAGTATCATAAGCAACCAACCACTAATTACCTCAAGTGCTTGCTCCACTTTGCTCCTGCTTATATAGCAGTATAAAGATCCAGCTGATGAAAACAGACCAAGAGCTGGACCCAGCGATGAGATGATGCAGAGAGGGAGCTTTCAACCCCAATCCCAGGGCATAAATTACGTAACAATATAGTAAAATATTCATGGCACACCGTTGGGACGGAATCCTGGCTGCTCTGAAGTGCTGAGCAAACACTTTCACCCCTTAGCCACTCTAAGGCTGTGAGGAGGATGAGGAAAGGCCTGTTGGCAAGGAGCTGAAAAACAATTATAGAGATGGCAAACAGAGTTGGTTCCAAAATAATTTTGTAGGTATGATGAAGTTATGTTTTCATATGTGTACCCTATGTGTCGATTAATCATCAAGTACACATGAAAACTTGGTGAAGCTACTGCACCTATAAGAATGGAGAACATAGCAGCATGAACAGATAAAAACAAAAGCAGCTATGGAGTATGAAACTACAGCTCATACACCAGTGAACTGCTTAGGTGGCTAAAAGAAGCTCTCCCTATCTTAATGACGACAGATTGGTGGTCACTGAAACCTTCCTTGTTACTTAAGGGAGTCCTATGTGTCTTTAATGATAGAGAAAAAGTATGAAGGTACAACCCAACCTTAGCTTTACTTTTTGAATTGCATCATAGTGGTTTCTGGTTGGTCTTACTGACTTTTACACTGTGATGTTCCACAATATCAAATTCAAATAGTACAAGCTCAAAAGGACCCGAATGAAAGTTTATAAAGATTGAATTTAAATTGTTTTTTGTTTCAACTTTTTGACTTTATCCGCTCTCCCACAACCTGACTCATCTTCTTCTACTTGCCCTTGGGCAACTGCTAGAGAATGAGCATAATTTGGTTCCCAAGGCACCAGAGCTTTATGCATTTCCATCATCACTGAGAGAAAATGAAATAACATCCCCCTTGTTTGTTGCATTTTAAGGAGCAGTATAGGCTGCATTGCTTTGCAGCATTGTCACCCTGTGGTTTATTTATATAATTGCAATGTATCTGTTGCACTGCCGTTTTGAAAACTGATTGTTTGACTCATGCATGTGCAGCATCAGCTTGTGACCCGTGTTATTCCTTTCACCTGGGGCCTCTTCCGGGGGCCATACAAATTACATTTCCATTAATTCTTAGTTCTCTATCAGCGTGATTCATGAAAAATTATTCCGCCTGTCGAGTGCAAAACGAAAGATAAATTGATTAAAGGCTTTTAAGGGGTTTCCCATTTCTTAACAATGTCCGAATGACTACAGACATAAATAATAAAAACATGCTTTATGTTTGTTATGAAGGTTGCCACTATTGTTGTGACCAAGTTTTCTTTAGATTTTAAGTCTCATCTTAGCTGTATGAACAGATTGAACCAAAGGAATTAGTTGCAGATAGCTTAAGATTGCACAAATCACTCCCTTCCTGTGATCTGTTCTCCCTTCTATAAAGAAGCAGTAGCTTTCATCAGCTGCCCTGCTTATCATCCATTTCCTGTTTTTTGTTGCTTTGCTGCTGCCATGCAATGTAGATTTTTTCATCCTCTTTTTAATCCAAGACTTGCCGACACTTTTTAGATCTGAAATGTGAACTGATCATGTGGGCATAGAACACCCTGTGTTCTTTGCCCACTAGCCAGTGCTAGTCCATTGGAGGTGAATGCATTTACAAATACTCCATTACCTAAAAGCCTGTTCTCCCTTTCTATCTCATCCCACTTCTGTGCAGAGACTTGGACACTCTTGGTTATTCTGCAGCATTGCTGTGATATGCATAACATGCTCAGCTAATGGGTGCTCACACTACCTCTCAGCACATGTATCTTGTCAAGGACAGACATGCGATTCTAGGATTGCTCCTTGGATGGGACATGCTTGCGTGACCTGTCCAAGATAACTTCCCTATGGAAAGTAAAGAAAGAACCAAAACAACTCTTCTGTACGCTGAGAGCTTTTTTTTCTGCACCTGCAATGAAACTTGTTCATCAGTTCCAGATATTGGTGTGTGTCAGCTATCTCTTGTCGTGAGGGGTTTTGATGAGAAGTAGTTTTTCAACAACCATCTCTCAATGTTGGAGTCAAGTCGCAGCATCCTGCAGCATTCTCCCCTGGCCCTCTGTGGGATTTGCCAAGTTGTTCTCAAGGCCCTGTCAATGAGGCTGTTCGAGTCCACTGGACAGATACCTTTAAGGCCTTTGTCCATCAAAAAGGATTGCTGCTTACTCTGACCTGAGCCCAAAGAATGAGTAATTTGTCCACCCTTCGGGTGTCAATCTAAAGCCAGAAATGGAGTTTGACACAAAGCTCATTCTTTTTCCAGAAACACTGGGTCCTGTACAGCACCATGCCCCTTAAAGCAGGAAAAAAGCAAAAGCAAAATAATTTGTTCTCACTGCAGGATTTGGCATTCAATTTGGAACACATAACAACTCACTGGCAAAATCCTGCCCAAACAGAGGCTTGCCAATTAGCTGTGTGAAGATGTCTCACAAGCTTGTGAGTGGACTGGCCCTCCTCTGGCGGTTCATGTGCCCTCCACAAGGAGTCCTGGTAGCACAAACAGGCTTGTTTGGTAGAACATTTGTTATTGGCGCAGTGTGGAGTAGCATGATGTGCAGCAGTCATCCCAAGTTGTTCGGCCTCCTCGGCTGCATTTCTTAGTAGTTCTTAAGAAGATCTGTGGGTGGAGGCCTGCTGTGGTAACCCTTGTGCTCTGCATCGGGTTAAAGACGGCAGCTCAGTTTGTGCTTTGTGCTAAGAAGAGCCTTGAGTAGAAAGGCTGACTTTGGACGGCTACTGATACCAACTCAGTGCATTTACAAAACAGAACCCTGTGCAGGCTGAGAAGATGCTGAGATGCTATGTGTCTGTATTTGATGCTATAGCATATTCAGACAATCAACTAACTAAACTATGTTTGTAGATGAAAAGATTTATTTAATTTTTTTTCTGCAGAGATGTGATGAGTAAGTTCCTGTCATGAGATGTACAATATCACCAACTTCATCTCTACTCAGTGGTTAGGTCTGTGCATCCCCTTGATATGACATCGCTTGTGTGACAGGTCTGAGCATGATACAAAAAAATACTTGTGACATAACAATTTAGCTTCCTCACATGGTGTATTGTACTAGTCACCTTCTTGCTCTTCTGTGCAAACAGAACCAACACTACCTATTGTATTACTTGCATTTCAGCACTAATGAACACTTTAATGGTGTTTTCTCCTCTTCAGTAGTCACTAAATCCTAATGGTTAAGGAGCAAATAACAGACCAGAGCCAGACTGTCGTGCACATGGTTAGTCAGACAGACAGTTTTCATGTCAGAAGTCACGTCATGAATTGTTTTATACTCATTTGCGTATAATATTGGCATCTGTGAGCCAACATAGTGTGGGTGCTCATTTTATACACAATATTCAGTCGTAGTGCAATGAGCTCATGGTGCAATGCATGACTTCCCTGAATTAATTAGAAGAAGGCAAGAATGAGGCCCTTTTTTCAAATTAATATCATTAGTGGAACATGGAAAATAAAAAGGTCAGATGAAAGACAATGAGAACTCGAAGTGTGTATTTGTGTTTTTGTTCTAGTAAAGTGACCCTTGCTGATGTTAATAGATATCTACAATAGTTTACTTCATTGTTTGCTTTTTTTTATGTTACGTTTACAACTAAATGTAGCGCTGGACATGTTGCAGGGAGTTCCATGAATCAAGTCCACTTTGCAGACATAATTAGAAAATATGGATGAAAAGTAAGAAGTGGCTATTGTGGAAGAAACTGACCTTGAAGAGACGCAAAATGTTGGCTACCATGATTGACACGGAGCTCGCAGATGCACCAATCACTCCCACCACTCTCTCCGGCTTTGTGATGATGGGCGGCCCTCCGCTCAGACACTTGACATCAGTCGAGTCTTTCTCAATCAATGCCTGGACAAATGTCAGCGACTGTTCCAGAGCATGGGTGTCCCGGGAGCAGGTGTCCAGGATGCGTGCCCCGAGAGTGATATTAGGCAGCAGCTCATTGTCATTATTGATACGGTCCAAGGCAAATAACATGGCTTCCAGCCTGTGGATCCCTTTCTCCTTCTTCAGCTCTCCACAGGCTTTGCCGTCGTTCCCCCTTGCATGCACTGGGAACAGCCCACCCAGAGATATGTCCCCATCGATGCGTATTGAATTGAGGTGTGTGTGGCCTGGCATTTTGGGTTTGGCTGCCAGGGCGATCAGGAAATAACAAGCCAGCAGCAACCCCCAGTAGCAGACACCTCTGTGGCAGCCAGTCCACGCTCTCTCAAAGCCTGCTTGCAGAGTCATAATGAAAACCTAAATCCGCATCCAAATACAAATTCAGGTCCTTTGAAAATGAAAGACGTGTGCACAAATATACCCCCACACACATACAAATGTCCTGAAGGTTAGCTGCAATATTTTTTCCGAGCACTGTTGTCTTCAGAAGTCTCTTCTCATGGTTTCAAGCTCCGACACAAACTCCGTAATACTAATTATGCAGCGGCGCTCTCTTTATCTCGTACCCTTTCTTCTTTCCTCTTTGTGTTTCACTCTTTTCCTACACCTGAGAGTGGTGGATACATGCAGTAACTAAACAGTACAGAGTGTACTGAGGCAGAGTCCACAGAGAGCGCTCTCATACGGCAAGAACAAAGGTAGGGAGCTTGCGTCTCTTCTCTGGTTCTCGCAGGAGCGTTTAGCCTTCCCCTTGGCGTACCGCAGTCAGAAAGTCGCAGGACGAGCCAGCGGGCTTCACAGCAGTCTCCTGCAAAGAGAGAAGAGAGGTTTGAGACATACTGAAGAAACAGAGCAACTTTTTGAAATTCTGACTCATCTCATTTCAGTAGACATTTGTGTTGGGTTTTGCTTTGCTTTCAGTCTCAGTCATAGTTAATGTCAGTATCCTTTGTAGATAGTTTAACTTAAGTCGGCTCATGTCAGACTAGCTGCATACACGGTTTTAATCGACATTATATTCAGAGCTGCACAGCATGTTTGCATTGGTCAAAGCTATAGTGTCGTGTTTCGATTCCTGAATTTACGCAGAAATAATACCCGGACCAGCATTCTGCGCAGGAAATTTCTTCTGTGTTGCACCCATGCCTCAACTGCTTTCAGAGTTCTGTGATGAATTATTTCTATGTGCCTTGAGCATAACTGATTTGCTGCTGCTTGGCACTGTTCCATAAGCTTCATAACTGCACACTGCTCTCTTCATGTACATTGTCTCCAGAGTGTTTGACCAAAAGGTTATGAAGTGCAGCGTTAAATCAAGAGCACATGATTCTGATAATCAAAGAAAAAATCTCCCTTGCGTTATTATTCAATTCCTCGTAGTCTCCACTACCCCTTGCAGTAACAGTGGTCTCTCTCTGTCTGTCTATATAGATAGATAGTGTGGTACATTCTCCACCCTAGCCACACTAATAGAGCAATGGATCTGGACACAGTGGGAGAGGCCTGAAGCTGTCCCCCTGCTCTTTCTCTCTTTTTCTTTCTCTCAGCTGACCATCACACACACACATATATATATCGGACCTATCAGACCTATCTACATGCTGCTTTTGTATGCTAACATACAGCACCCTGCTGCGGTGTGGCCTGTAACAGAGGACACAAAGGGCAAAAAGTCTTTCAGGATCACTAAGCTGCCCTACGTTGCAGCAGCTGTCGAACCCATCACTTTGGTTCATATTTTGCAATTATTTTAATGGAGGTACAGTGGCTAGGAGTAATGGTTCTTTTTATTGCTGCATTTTTACAGTTTTGAGTACACATTTGGATAATACCTCACCGAAGCATCAAGGTGTCAAGAGGTTTGCCTCGAATCATGAATTATAGACAGCTTTACCGTCTGCTAGTCACGTGAGCGTCTTTGCCTTCTTTAACTCTGGACATCAAATCAAATAATAAAGATGCCCTCCTCTAACACTACACAGTGCCCTGTCTTTCGTTTCTTCTGCCATCCTGCTGGGAACCAAAAGAGATATTTATATCATTCTGCACGGATCATCCTCCTAAAACACAGCATCCATAATGGATGAAAGCGCACCAGTCACTGAAAATATCTCGGTGTAAGGGGAAGCCTGGAAGAACAGGAAGAGGAAAGGGATGCTTACACGGGTGTGGGTTTTGTAAAGGAGTAGAAAATACACACACGGCTTGAAGAGTAAAAACTGACAAACATGTTCAAAGGCGAGTCAAGGCAATGGCGATGGCGTGGAGTGACGCATTCTTTTTAACCACCATTCACCACATATTTTTACAAAAGCCCCATGTAGAAGGAAAATGTCCCATGTACTATGGATGCTAATGATCCTAATGATTCTCTGGAGCACTCGTGCAGCACGTGTGGCGCAAGAAATTGCTTTTTAATTCACGAATTTGATGTTTCTTTGTAGCTGTTGGTAATCATGCCGTATGATACTTTTCCAAGAGATCAGAGAGAATAGAAGCATGAGAATTAGGGACAAAAGCCGGAGGCAATGGAATTCTTATTTCAAATCAACCCATCCTTCATCAATGTGATTACAAACCAATAAAGCCACAATCACGATAATTACAGTGCACCGCTGGATGAAACAACCAGATAAGTGTCTCGAGGGCTGGACAATACTCTGGTAACTGAGTCGGGATTAAAGAATAAGCCTTGACATGTGAAAGATGAAGTCCTCCCTGCCTCTGAAGATCTTTTTGGAAGGGGTGGACAGCAGTGCCCCTTCACTGTCATCACTCTGCGAATCACAGCATACACAGTGGCAGCTCTGCCAGATGTTTAGTCACAAGGCCCAGATGGGCAGAGCAGATAAACATCAGCTGTCTTCTGAGAGTAGGAGTTGGGGGGGGGGAAATTGCAGAATCCACACAGCAAGCGTCTCCCCTCACTGTGACGAGGAGGAGCTTCAGTTTCCTCCGCACTCAGCCGGAGTCCCCTGCTGTTTTGAGCACCGCCACACTGACAGCTGATAGAGCTAAGGTTTTACTCCAGTGAGGGTTTTCACTGAAATGGAATTACACATTGCTATACACTAATAATGTAGACACAGTATTTACTGGAGCGCATCTAGAATTTAGGAGACGAGGAAGCTTTCCTTCATTAACCCATTCTATTAAAGTCTTATTAAAGTTAAATGAATCCCTATTAAATACTGTTTACATTTAACAGAAAATTTATCACATTTGCATCAGTAAATAAACAATTAAGCTATTTCAGCTATTTAACATCTGACAAATGTTGAGTTAATCTACATCTTGTGCACTTTGCATTGGCTTGAAGGAAAGTGAATGTAAATGCGAGGATGATGAGGGATTTTAGAGCATTTTGTTTTCCCATCACATAGCTGCAGGTTCCTTTCAATAAAGTCCTTTTTTTCAGTAGCACACATTTTAACTCAGTGCAATTTACTTTAATTTGTTCCAAGCATGAAAAAGTTTAGTGTCTACAAGGGAAGAGAGTCGCTCTTGAGGATTTAAGTAGGTCTGTTGGAGAGCTGTTATAGGATTAAATGCTGAAATGGAGGGACGAACAAGAAGTCCCTCTGAAATGGTTCAGAAAAGTCCAAATTTTCTCTCTGCCAAATGATCGAAGATTGCCGACAGCAGTTCTAAATTTTGAATCAGTCGTTGGCCACTGGCCAGCCGCCACCTAGCCAGAATGACAAGCAAACTCCCACAAAGCCAGACTGCTTCTGAGGAAGCATTGCCAATAATTAGCCACTGCATCACTATAAAAAGAGTTCTGCTTGTCTCGGTTTTTAAGCCGAGTAAGCCTTTAGTGTTAGCTTGAGTTTTCTCTCACACCGTATATAACATGAAGACAACACGGTGATAGTTCTTCTTCTAATCCACCCACGCTGAACCCTCATTCACAGTTAAGATACAGTTTTCAGATTATGTGAGTATCATTTCAGGGATCATACCAGTAGGAATTTACATAAGCAACAATAAATGCCTTGTATTTGTTTCACAAGATTCTTTCGATGATTACTAGCGTAGTTATTTCCACTTGAACCAAGCAGGGGCAGCATTTAATATCCTTAATGATATTACAGTGTGTAAGATGCAAATATTTTCTGCTCACAAACACTAAATAGAAATCCGTAGAAGGCTATGAGTGCACTGCTTCTTCTTTAAAGGCTTTCATTATATGATGATGCCATGTTTTATTCAGTGTCTCTGAAGATCCTGTAAAGCACCAAATGAATGCAGCAAGACAGTGTTCAATTTTACATCCTGTCTTTCCTGCAAAGCCTCTCAATGACATGGGTACTGCTAATAGGTCCGTCAAAGAGGAGCTGGGCGCTCTCTGACAGTGATGTCCTAATCCAGCGGGGAACTGCTGTTTTGGCCGTTATGCTTCAGCAGATGAAATACTTAGGCCCAAAAGACCAACGTGATCACAGCGCAGAATGGAGATAGAGTCGTCAGTAGAGGGAGCGTTACGGTATGCTGCTTGCACGTCTGTGGGCTGGTCCGCTCAAAATACATGCATCATTTTTATCACTCCACGTTTGTTGTTCATTCCTCTTCGCGTAGTGTTCACTGAGTGAGGATGTTTGTTCTGAAGTGCGTGATAAGTTCATCTGCTTGTAAGAGATTGCTTTCACATATTCACTGGTGATAAACGTAATCGCTGGTGTTTCAGAGACCACTTTTTCAAGAGGCAGTGTTTTTTGGAGCGAAAAAGTACAACACCCTGTCTACAGAGAGTCAAGACAAAACATGACTCAAAAATAGTTTTCTGTATTAAAAATATATGGCATATGCCAATCAGGCATAACATTATGATAATCTTGTGTAGGTCTCCCTTGTGCCTCCAAAACAGTTGTGACTCATCAGAGAATGGACACGGGTCTTCTGAGGGTGTCCTGTGGTGTCTGGTATCAGGATGTTGTTAGTGGGGGCCTTTGGGTCCTATGGATTGAGGAGAGGGGCCTCTGTGGATCAGGCTTGTTCCACTGCATCCCACAGATACTTGATCAGTTTGGGATCTAGTGAATTTGGAGGCCAGATCAACACCTTGTGCTTTTTTTTTTTTTAATGTTTTTTTGAGTTGTTCCTAAACCGTTTGTGTGTGTGCCTGTGTCAGGCTGCATCCTGCTGGGCATGGCTGCTGCCATCAAGGAGTGTCAGTGCTATGGGGTGGGGGTGCCTGGTCTAGTCTAGGTGGGTGGTACATGTCTAAGTAACATCCAGTGACATGCAGTGAGGTTCAAAGCTGGTGAGGCACAGATTTACAATTATGAACCCAATGGAACAGCTTAAATGCGTCATTCCATACTAACTGGTTAAGTTTCATACCTCAAATGAGCATTCTTTACACACATATAGGTATAAGGTACATATTTGGCCAAAGGAACATCTCCAAATCAATAGCGGTTAAGAGAGAGAATAAGAAAGAGGGCACGTTTGCATCACAGTTTCCACGGTTCATTCATACTCATTCAACATGAGAGTACCCAGTGAGAAAATAAAACACAAATGGAAATATTTTAATTTAAAACCAAATCGTCACCTTAATCAAATATATTATACAGCCATAGTAATATTGAGTTGTTAAATCTTTATATTCTGAAGATTTGATCCAACAAAACATTTTACATCATGACCACTTCCTGTTTTGACTGAAGGTCTAGTTTTGAGAATTTTTTAAGGTTAGATATATAATCTTTTATTTTTGGCATTCACACAGAGAAAAGATCCCAATAGACAGACGGCAGCTGTAGAAGAACAGCAGCATCAACCCGTGGCTCACTACTAGTGCCCTCTTCCACGAAGTGTGCCTTTTCAGTGCCGTTTGATGTCAGATAAACAAGACTCAGTGTGTTACACTCATACATGAAATACATTAACTAGGCCATAGAAAATTAGGACACATGATAAATATGTGTACAACCACTATATTGGTGATATACAGAGAGTTAGCCACAGGCACGCGCCAAGGACACGAGACTAACCCAGTTTGCAAGAGATTGCGCAATTCGATGTGAGGATCAGCTCGCTGCTGCCTCAGCTTGTGTCGCTCCCTATATTTACACAGGAAAAAAGTAAATTCAGTGTTTTTGACTATAAAAATGGTCGAAATGACTGGGATCATACTGAAATTACGGTTTCCCAGCAGAACATTCAATTGGCACAAGATGGTCAACGTTATTCACTCCAGCCAGTGGTATATATAATGGCATAATGTTATGCCTGATCGATGTGTAGTTACCTATATATTTATTATCATCAAACACCAACAAAATAGGCAACACTTAAGAGGGTGCATTATTTACATAAATAAAATAAAACGCCACTGTTGGGCGGTACACACTTGTAGGCAGCTGTGGGTGGTGCTTTGAGAAGCGAGCCTTAGACTGGATGGTCACTATCATATCCCAGGACTGATAGGAAGAAATGTGCAAGGGTGGAGTGAATGGACAGTGCTTTCACCCTGTCATCCATTGCTGAAGTGGTCTTGAGCAAGGTGCTTAACCCCTCAAGCTCCCCCAGCGCTGCCCACGGCTGCCCTCTATGCACACTAAGTGTGTGTACGAATGGATTAGTCAAATCCAGAAAACAAATTTCTTGTGCACAGGGAAAAGAAACAAGTTATTCAAAACAAACAAATTATATTCTGAGTTTTTCTTCCTGAAACGTTTCCCAATATGCTCACTTTCACCACAGTGAATGGTTATTTAGCAGAGCGACACCACATTAAGTGAATGATCTTCCTGCATGATAAAGTGACATATACACCATACCAACAGTCCTCATCAGTAAAATGAGCAGTGAGGCTCCTGTCAGGCTGCATGACTCTGCTTCTCCAGAGATCTGTATTTGCTGTTGTTGAGTGAAACAACGCTTTCTCCAGCTGCGCTGCAATCTTCTCTCATGTTTTGTTGTACAAACAGGGAAATGCTTTGCGCAGTTACTTGCACATCATCGCAGTGTGTTCCCATTGGACGTTGCGAAACCAAACCATATGGGAATATGACTGAGGTAAACTGACTACATTTATTTAGTGTTACTTCCTTGTTTTCATCCCCCTCAGCTGCCATTACTCAAGCTTGGTGTAGCCTGACAGAACTCAGCCGTGCCATCGGCCTACGTCACCACAGAGAACAGGTAGACCTTTGGGTGACAACAGAGGCAAGCGCGTATGTCAATTTTTGGCCATTTTCACTCTAGTTGATGAGTTTCAGAAAAAGTGTATTGATCTAATTAGATATTTATAGCCCAGCCCTACGTTGTAGTTTAAATAGAATACTTCTAAACACATTTTTTCCTGAAGTCACTGCGGACGTTTTGTATATAAAACTAGACTATGATCTTCACCTAATATTAACTAATTGCCTGAAGTTAAATAAAGCTGTAGGCACTGGACTGGCTGTAAATATTTCACAGATACATTCATTATTTATACTCTTGCAACTTGCCAGATACATTAATTAAGACCATTTCCAATTTATATTAATAGAAAACATAATCCATCCAGCATTACATTTTCTTCAGAACATATTTGCTGGTGCAGATTTGTTGCGTATAGACACACTTTCTAAGAGGCTAAGAGAAAGAAAAAAAACACGTAGTAGAAATCCAAAAGCGTATAATGACTCACAGCACAGCTGTTTGAAAATAATTGTCATTTAAATTTATTGTCTCACATTAAAAGTCCAGGAGTCCACCAGAGGAGAGGAGTGTGATGTTCAGTTCTGTCTGTATCATTTTTTTATGACACTGATGTTTTCTGTGTCGGATTCTGCTGCAATTCCAAGTGAGTTTAATTATAATTATTGACGTCAACCTGATGACTGTGATTGTTGTTTTTAGACAAAGGCAGTGGCAAAAAAAAGCCTCACTACCAAGGAGAGTAGCGACATATCCTCTAAAAGCAGTGACTCACTTGTTATGGTATTTGAGAAGAAAACAGTTCATTTACACCTCAGTACAAGGTAGGAGGAGACAAAAATGTAATTCAGCATTTTAGAAATGTCTCGTTTCCATACTTATATTTGTGTAATTGACTTCTTGATGCACTGTGCATGCAAATAGGATGTTACATTGATGGAATTACGTATGACACAAAGAGGTATAATGCTGCTACGGCATCAGTTGGCAATAATAGTTGTTGTTTTTAGTTCATATTTATCACCAGACTGACACTGAGGACAACATGATGCTTCTCAGACACCATCGCACAGATACTGTTTTATATCTCCTTCTGTTTCCTTCGTATCTTGTCCTAAATAAGACACCTTGTTATTTAAAAAGCCATAAAAAAATGAAGTTTCTTTCCCTTGTCTGCTCTCATGAAGTGGAAGTCACACTCAATCTAAAAATCTGTGTATATCTCAGCGTGTTCAGAGTTTTCTGACACCATTACCCGCATTGATGCAAATTGTGGCCATCAGGCATCAAGGGTTTAAATTCTTTAATTGCCTTTCATCTCACGCAGTGTCTCGACTTGACCTCCACACCTTACCTCAGCACGGTTTTCTAGTAAGAGTACAGAGAAACCTTTGTGGCAAATGTTGCACAAATCACTGCAGATGCATCATAATTTGAGCCGGCGTCACATTAATTCTGTGTGAAATGTTCCTTGTACGATGACTCAGATTCAAGGTAGAAGACAAAAACAAGGGAGGAAGAGTGCAGGGGCATAGAAAGAGCTGGGGGAAAAAAAAAATGGAAAGCAGAGGGGAGTGTGCTCAAAGCTTCATTACATGCATTGTAACTCCATGTTCTAGGTTATCTGCACTCATCCCATCGTTGTAACATCTATGACATCAGACACCCTCCTCGAAGCTAATTCACCCTTTTTTCCATTACCCTCGTCCCCCTCTCCAGGACACTGTCCATTAGCTTGCTCCAGCAGAGAGAGTGGGGCCGATTCATATTCGCTCATTAACACGTTCTTCATGCAAAATGCAGATTTCTTTAACAAACAGTCTGTGTTGCTGCCCTGGGCGAACCGAGGGGATGTAGAGATCCAAACATCTAGCAAAGAAAATCCTGAATGAGTCATGGTGGCATAATAATAAGCCTATTTCTTGTTGATATTCATTTTATATCTCTTATCATTCATGTATTTATACATTCACAAATCAACAGAGAGTGAATGCAGACTGAAAAAAAAAAAAAAAACTATATTCAGTGTTTAAACAGCAGTGCCTACGTTTTCCTTTTGGATAGAACAAATGTGTTGCAGCATTTAAATGCACTTTTATACAAGTTCTGAGCTGCAAGATGCCATTTCCAGTCCATTCAGTGTTAAGCCGTGTCTCCTTCCCACTGCATGTATGTAAAATGTGAATTATTCATGGCCAGATCCTTCAAGGCTCAGCCAACATATGTGCAATTAATGGTAAAAGGGTTGGAGTGTGGAGAGGTGGGGGAGAGATGTGACTGTCCTGGTGTTTTCCTTTATTTCTAATTCAAGATGGGGTTTTTTCTTCAACATGAAGAAGATTGGAAAAGTCTGCGTGAGAGGCAGTGGAGCAGCGAACAAAAAGACACTCGCTGGGGCTCTGTGGGTGTCCCACCTTGCTTGAACTTATTTTTGATGTCGCACTACAGTTTACAACGTCAACACACAAAATGCACCCTCTGAGCTGGACTGTTGACGAGAGCCAGTTGAAACTGAATGTCCTGAATGTGTCAAATGAGAAAGAAATATGGAGAGGTCAATATGAAGATGTAACTACAGTATAATCCCCTTTTACTAAAAACTAGGCAATTTGCCAAGCAAGCTAGGATCTCACTGGGCTGTTGTCTTCATTTAAATACAGCTTGTTCAGGTGAACCATAAAATCCTTACAAGCTATAGATTCACCAATTTTACCTGAGAAAGAATGAACTGATTGACAGATGAAGCTGTGATACTTGTCCTGCAGATCAATACGCTGGTCTTGCGCATGGCATGGAGAATAACGTTAAATTAATATGAAAAACAAGGACTAAAGTTTGAATGTCATTTTCACAGTAAACGGAAAATGTAATTAGTTTTTTAGGTACGTGGTACTTTCACATTATTCTGATATTTCCGCCTGCTTCCTGAACAAAGTGGAAATTAGACAACAACATAGCTGAAGGCAAAGATAATAGGTACATTTATTTCAAACTTGATGACAAAAATGAAACATTTCTTATGTCGGCTGCCATGTAAAGCACTCGCTGTAACCAATAAATCTCTCCCCAAGAGGAGCACCCTAATAGTCAAGTAATAGCAGGCTAACAGAGCCGAGCACATTTCAGAGTGTTCAGAGGAGATAGTTTTGTCTCGGAAAGCAAATGCTCTAAATGCGCCTCCCTCTGCGGTGACAATAGGGGGGCAAAGATGTATTTGTGAAGAATCACATATTTCAAATCACACATTGAGTCCTAAGTATAGCCCAGGTTTATCCGCGCTCCTGGAGACAGAAGCTATGAATACTGCATCCCTCTGGTTGCTGCCACCCTGTCAAAGAGGGTTTCAGTGTTGAGACATGCCTGAATGACTAAAGTGGATTTTTTATCATGAGAACAGCACCATTCACTTCTCTTGTGCATTCCTTTACATACACGCGTGGGATGCAGAGTGGAGCTCACCGTTCCTGAGAGACTGAGAGGCGAGATTATATTCGAAAAAGATGACAAGAGCGTCAGAGGCTCCCAAATCTTTTTTGAAAACTCTTTACATTAGAAAGTAGTGGCGGATTGTTTCCACCAGCCAAAGTTTCAAATTAAGTGATCACCAGGGATCACAAGAATTTAATTTGTTTTCTATGTTCCTGTTTCAGCTGGTAGGACTCGGTTGCTTTATCCTCTCAACCAGTGATTTACGTCTAAGCCCTGTTAAAAACAAACTGAGATATCACCACTCAACCAAGCCACAGCTCTGCGTCCCTGCCATGGTTTCACTGTTGAACACCTGGACCTCATTTTCACTGGCACTGTTATTGGTGGAGATAATCGTACATCACTTTCTGATATTTTCAAAACTCAGGCGAGCTCCAAACCTGACTGGCACAATGCTGGTTTGTGCCGAATGGGTGTGTTTTCCACACCATTTACATTTGGCTCACAATACAGCGCATGCCGTACGCGAGAACCTGAAACAGTGGCTTTTTCATATTGGGCCTTTACATGTGACGCAGACTATGAAGAGTATTAAACACATTTATTTTATTCATTCATTCGTGTTTGGTGACTGCTTGTCCTCTGGAGGCTCGCGAGGCTTGAGCCTATCCCAGCTGTCATTGGGCGAGAGGTGGGGTACACCCTGGACAGGTGGTCAATCTGTCACAGGGTTTTATTTCATTCAAATGAAATTAAATGGTATGATCTTCGCCAACATTTGCAAATCCGCAGCACTGATGCCTAATACGTTTCATAGCTGGCTGACACTTATCAGAGCTGTAGCCACACTACCAGAATCAGTGCAGTAATTTGGTTTGATTGTCAGATGATTGAAGGAATTCAGTGTAATATTTGGCAGTTGTAATTTAAGTGGCTCTCTCCACCCCTGTCACTACGCAGCATGTGATATGCCGGCAAGGCCAGAGAGGGTACTCCCCGAGTGATTTAAATGGCTGTCAGGAGGTCACAGCAGCGGGGCCTTAATAATGTATTTTTCTCCAAACAAAGTATTGACACTCTTTCATTCGTCCTCTGTGGGAAAGCTCTGCCGAACCCTCAAGAATCACAACTTCTTGTTTTCTATTCAGTTACATTCATTGGTTTGTAGACGTATTACAGTTTCGCTTTTCACAAATATTAGGAAGTTAATGTTGTTGTTGCATATCTATATTTTATTTTATCATTATTCTAATAAAGTATCTTGCACCTGGTTGGATGTCGGTTGTATCTTGTGACGTAACCTAACCGCCCACTTGGGGATAGTTTCATTAGAGATGAAGTTGTTGAGGTGCGACAAACATGTTTTGGTTTTACTGGACAGCTGGACTGCAGCAAGGGGTGCAAAATAGGGGAAAACACTGGCCAAGGTGATGTCCTTTAGCTGTATTGTTTTGTCCTTCAACGCTAATAAATACAGTACGTTCAGTTTTCAGTGATGTAAGACAAAGACAAGCTGAAAACAAAAGAAATTAGTTGGCAATTAATAAACTAAGTAAATGTTATGATTGGTTAAATATTTAAAAAGTCAGCTGTATCATGCGGCTCCAGAAAGCCTGAAGGTTTGACAAGATTTCCACTTTTGTTTTTCATCTATAACTTCCTGGAGTCTTATCTGGTTGCCAGGCAACTGGTCCCAACGAAGAAACACTCTGGCTCACAACTCGTGTAAAACTGCAATTTGTTGTTTTTGCACTTTGAGTTAAACTACACAGGATATATTGTCATAATTAGCGAGCTTTGCTCTACTAGGGCAATTTTGCTACCTTTTTTGGGGCAGATGAGCTTCTCTCCAGTCTTTATAGTACGCTTCTAATGCAGCATACAGAGATCTGAGTTGTATTGATCTTTTCGTTTCACTATCACCTGCAAATAAGTGTATTTCCAGAAATGTTTCACACACACCTTGCCTAAATGCAAACCAAATGCTTCCCGGAATGTAATTATTGGTGTAACAGGGTTGCAGTAAAAATAGTGGTGGTTATTTTTACCATCTCTTCCACAATAATTTTCTTTCCAGGCTTCTGTGGACGTGGTGTTCTCGCATACTGTTTTGTACTGCAGTACAGTAATTCCACTGGGTGATAGGCAGACCATATACTCGTTGGCACTCTTGCGTTTCTATCATGGGTCCCTGTCATCATCGCAACCAGTACCCTTTCAGGCACACTCACTTCCTCATGCTGTCATCTTTACTTTTTAGTGGCATCATTACTAAAAGACTAGAGAGCACAGCCCAGCTTGTTTAGTGCTATCCGCCAACACTGAAATCTCTCCTCTGTTTTACCATTCATCTCTTCTTAGAAGAATCTATCCAGCTTCAAAGGGTATCCAGTCAGCCTTTGGTCGCATGACATGGATTTAATCCCCAGACTAAAGATTTTATAAAAGTGATTTTTTTTTTAACGCTTCTTGTCAGATGTGCGTGCTGGGCAGCTGGAGCGTGGCTTAAAGAGCATGTTATGAGTCTGCCAAGAGGAGTGGAAATAAGAGTTAAATGCAGGAATACAAACAGTGAATCAAAGGGTATTAGATTGTAAGCTTTGCATCGTTGTTAATTGGTCTGCCAGTACCACTTATTAAAACCTGACACTTTTTTTCCTCTATCTTTCAAGCCGTATTCTGTAATTCTTGGCAGAAGGTGTCTCGCAAACCATTAGAGAAATACAGTTGAGCTCTGCAGGCAAATAGTGCATCATGATTGTTACAGTCAAATTAATATTTTAGTAGCTTGGAAACAGTATTTGCGTATCATCCAACTGAGTGTAGACAGACCGCAAAAATTGTAAGAGCAAGTTTAAGGTTTTGTCAGGGCTTAATCTCCACTGGTAAACCCTTAGTGGTTTCCCCTTCACTTTCATTTTTTTCATAATAGTTGATGCTTTGCAACATCATAGTTATTCCCTGGGTTGGTGTGGAGGGGTTGACTTTTCATTTACTGTTTTATGATGCTACTATTGCGAAGCCTTTTAAAGTTGTAACTATAATTAATGGCTGTGCAAATACACTGCACTTTACTTAAAAATTGACTTTAGAGCAGCTTTTAAAGTCAAGAAGCTCTGAAGTCAGTCGCAGTGTATCGTGTACATCAGGTCCAACACATGGTTTTGTGACAGTTGCCCCGAGGTTTGCTGAAGGGCCTGTCTGCTATGATTCGGCTGCCTTCAGAAACCTCTGACCCATCATGCTACTGAGGCAGTCTGAGGAGTGACGGCCTCTGGCTTCACTGGGGCTTCTTTCAGCTCCGAATCAGTGGAAATGAGCAACAGTGATTGAAAGTGTTAATGGCCCAACGAGATGTGATGATGTCCTGTCCATCTGTCCATCAATCCAAGCAGAGCTCACTGCCCAAAGCCAGGTGTGCTCTTCATGTGGTGTATACTTAAACTTATGCCTTATTTGTGAAACTTCTGCTTTTTATCTGGATTACGTTCACAATTATAAATTAACTTTTTTTTTATGGGATAAGCTAAAAGGTGTTTTGATGTTGGGTAACTGTATGAGGGGGTGCACAGACTATGGCCCGTGGGCCAACTGCAGCACATGGTCAAATTTATTCTAAACATATAGTGGAATATGGCCTACACATTGGAACTTGCACTATTTAGTTTTAATAGTAGTTGGCACTAATGTCATAAACGTTGCATATAACGTTGAATAATCAAAGACGACTTTTGCCACAGATGACTAGAAATGGCAAAATCGTTTCAGACAAGGTGGAAAAATGAATATTTCTTCTCAGAAAACGAGGGGAAATGTGTCTGTTTGATATCCAATGAAACGATTGCTGTGATGAAAGACTATAATATATGACAACACTATGAAACCAGACCTACACTGGTGCAAATGGCAGCTAGTCTGCTCTACAACTTTCACCATGCTGACACAACACAAGGAAAATGGCACAATAGCCACTTATACGGCACTGAACTCATTGCCCGACATGGGAACCATTCTCAGTTGGTGAGAGCACGAATTCCACAGACACCGCACAGCCGTTAAGTCTTTATCGGGAGGTTGGCGATAACTTACTTTGAGAACCAGAATGACCAGCAGCTATCTCTGTAACGTCCTTTGCATCTCAACCACCAGACTTACTCCTGCCCTGCCGACCGTCCTTCAGACCAAAGCATCACTGTTCCCACTGAGTACAACACTGTTACTAATTACAATGAGTTAAAAATATATTCCATCATTCAAGTGAACAAGCTTGAAATACTTTATTACAAAAACCGTGTTGAGGTAGTTTGCCAGGCAACCAGCTACTATTTTGTTCGAGTACCTTGGCAAGGTCTGGTGTTTTATTTTTGGTGTTTGCGTGTTCTGATAGACACGTTCAGTGCCCCCTGTGCCCTCATTTTCCTGTGCCATCCAAAGAAATGTATTTCTTGCATTGAATATTAAGGGAGCACCGTCCGTACATTATATGTTATAATCATTTTAGCACATTGAATTAATTATGAACCACAATCAAAGCTTTGTGGAAATGAGGCACTTACACCAGAAATATTGAACATAATGTAGCTCATCATTAAACATAAACTTGTATCAATACAGAAACAGAACTGCTGTCTGCCTTCAGATTTCTAAAGCTCTAGGTTTTAAACACGATTTCATGCTGTACCTGTTTAGATCGGATGTGATTATTCAGATTACTATTTAATCAAATTAGAAAATGATTCTGCACCTAAGTTTGTAAACTGTAACTTCTCAATTGTAAACAGCTGAACTCTTTTCTGCAGGATGGTCAGTCCCTGGGCTCTGAAGTTATCTGAACAAAACAAGCAGTGAGATATCATACAATATTGAAAATATAATATGAAAATATTCAGGTTACAGACTAATTGATAATAGAAACTAATTATTAGTGGCTATCTCTACAAATATTACCAACTTGTTTAGGTTTATTTTAGCTTGCTTAAGCAAACTAAAGCAATTAAACATGTAGATCATAGGATCGCAACATTGACTAACAACTGTTAAACCGTGTTAAACATGTGTGTTAACCATACACTTTCTGAAAGCTTCTTAGATGATCTGTCCCTTGTACATTGTTCGCTAATGACCACAAACAAATCTTGGTATAATCAGGAACCTTGAGGCTGAGCTGACTCATTGCTCTCCCCCACCGACTGCAGTGAAATATATAGTATGCCTGCCATGTCGATACGCAGAACCAGTAGATACTCTGGGCACGGCCTTGTGCCTCCTTTGTGGCTTTCAGCAGGAAACATATTTGATTCCAGGGTTCTTCCTGTATAGCCTTAGTGCTGTTAAATCCTTGTGTCTGAACTTCAAGGCCTTTGTCTCACAAACATCATTTTCACAGGGATAAAAGAAGGCACCTCAAATTCAGGGTCCTTTGACAGACTCGAATTTTGAAATGCATTGATTCTCTTCTCTCTCCCTCCCTCTGCCTCTTTCTGTCTCTGTTGTATCCATATTTACAGGCTTGCTGTGTGCATCTTGGGCTTTTACAATTGAATACAACCCATTAATTATTCACCCATCCCTGCTCTATCACAGCCTCCTTAGTCCTCTTTATTTCTCCCTTCAGTCTCTTTCGTTGAATTCTCCTCTGCAGATAGTCAGAGAACGCAGCCCTCCCTTTGCAGCAAAGCTTAGCATAAACCAAGCTAACTTTCCGTAAGACGGCCCTTTAAGCGAAGCGTGGGACCTGATAATTGTTCCTTTCATCAGTCTTGTTAATTCTTATATCAAAGGAGATGAGGCAGAGCATGAATGGGACATTGATTGCAAACCACAGTTAAGAGTTGGACGGGTTAGCAGCCCCTTAACACTGCCATCTGCGCTCGGAGATCAAGGCAAAACATTTTGGTGAAAACTATCTGTTACGTTCGCCATTCACATACCACATAAATCTGCACCGACTGCATTCAGCAGTGCCACAGTACAATTTCTCTTCTCATTTCCGGGCCTTGTGTGTGACCCTGCAGTCATCTTACACCGCTGAATTAAAAACTTTTGTTCTAGTAATTGTGCTTAAAAATTAATGCAGGTTTTGAGAGCCAGTCGACTGCTGGCATTCATCATGTCCTGACAGCTACCCCCGAAGATTAAGCATTCACCCTGAACGGCAGAAGAAAATAGGGAGGAGCCCAGATGAGAAACAGGGTCATTAACTTTAGGCTTCTCAGCGGAAATAGGTGTCTGATTGAGCAATTGGGATTTTCTGAGAAGAAAGCCTTGAGACAGACTTTGATCCATAAAGGAATCGTGTAAAAGATTTTGTCTGAGGTTTGTTGTAAAATAAAGGCCAGATGGGTACTGGGTGATACTGTGGTGAAAATTAGTACTGGAGTATTATTTGTCCTCTAGTGATGCACTGATCTTTTCTGGCTGGGGGAACAATAGCTGATCGCTGAGCCCGTCAGGTGCTGTCTTTGTATTAATCCGAGGTGCATTTCAACACAGATCCATCGCACAGCTGCTTATTGGTCTGGTGTTGCGGTGCGGTGAACTTATTTAGAAGATTAGCTGCACAAGAGTGAAATGATGACACTTGAAACAAATACTTTAATTTTTTCCCACTTTGCAGGAGATGAGTATTCAAATTAGAACATGATTTCAGAAGCGCTAGCCGTGACTTTTTCCTCAAACATTTATCATATTCTTTATTTTTCAGTATTTTGTGGGTCTGCCTGAAACCTTAAAGTCTGACTGCCTCACCAATGAGCTGCTCAAGTGTCCTTGTGGATAAAAAGACTGAAAGGAGACAACAGTAAGCCTATTTTAAACAAGCTCAGCATCATTTGTACTTATGTAGTAATTATGACTTGAAAGGAGATACCTCTAGGCAGTTCTAAAAAAGCCATTGTTCACATTTTCCTACACAGTGGAATAGAGTCGTTAGAGCTAAACCTCACTTTTGGTCTAGGAGGGTGAAGGCAGATTAAGGGCCATCATTGGCTAAATTCATCCAGTCTCTAGGACATTTTCCCTTGGAGGCTGTCCAATCAGAAACTTGGCAGGTTGTGTATAATGTTGCTCCTGACGTACGGAGCTGCAGACACTCAACCAGATTCTCAACAACTGCACACAAGTCTCACTCAACTTTTCCTTCAGCCTGATGTGTCTGAAAAAGAATGTATTATCACCCACTCCATGATACACATCTGGGACTATTGTGTATTTGCTTTGGTACATTTATTTAAATAAAAAAAATAATAAAAATGATGAAAACGTAGTGTTCCTGTCCTGTGTTTTTGAGTGTTTCTGCTAGCTGAGCATGAATGCTCTTTTTCACACATGCCCTGCTGCACACTGTCACAGTTGCACACAGTCACAGCTGGGAGCTGCACAGTACACTCACAGTTTTATCTGTTGGTCACTGAGCAGTCCCGCTGCGGCTGTTGCCCTTGACTTACTGATCCTACTTCGTCTGAGAGTAAAACCTTGAAAAAAAAACAACTTAACAAAGCAAATAGCATGCAGCTTTTTTTCTCCAACTTGTGACGCACCTGAAGTGATTGTTTTAGACATTCTTAAATGGCAAGACATTCAGGCTGAAATTAAAACAGTGCATCCAGTTTTGAGTTTCAAATTCACCTAATCCGTGTGTCTTTGCAGTCTTATAACATAAAGATAGTATTAACAAAAGCACCATAGCTACTGGAAAGTAAAGACACACTGTTTGTATTGTGTGCCCTTTAAACGAGCATGTAAATCTGTGTGCAGACATGCACTTAAAGCAATGCACATATCTTTAGACTATGATATAGACACAGATATTCTTGTTCTAATCAACAGTTGGTAGCTGTACGATGATGTTAAATAAAACCCTGCACTTATAGAAGGTGGTGACACAGAGGGCTGGTTTGATGGCAGATGTGAGCACGGATGCCACTATGGCGAAACTACTGCGATGTTTTTATGATTACATGCAAATGCAATGTAATATAATTGTCAGGAAACAAAATTCCTAAGGGTCCTCATGGGTGACAACATACAGAATACATTCAGCAGAGAGTTTCACCACCCATGAGTTCACATTTTGAAAAAATTTACAGCATTTGTGAATGTCACACTGTAAAGAAACGACTGTGGCTATACTCAGGCTTTGTCTCTTAATATGCTCTACTGTATATGTCTTGTTGCTAATAAAGGTCCTGTCAAGATCTGCCTCTGTTTGCCAGGGGGCTGCTTTGCTGTGCCAGTGCATAATTGTACAGGTCCCACTTGTCGCCTCTCCATAGCTCCCTGGGCTTGACGTGAGGCATCACAGCAAGAGAACAAGGGTCACAACCACTAGACATATCATTAATCACAGAATCTGCGGGTTTTAGCCTGGGATTATCCATCCCTAGGGGGCCTGAGTCAGTTACGGAGTCCCTGTAGGTGCTCCAGCTAGGGAGGGAAATGTCAGGCTGGTGGTGCCTGATAGACTCTGCCCTGGTTGAGGCAATCGTGCAGAGAGGATGAAAGGGCTGGAACATTGATTTCAGTTCAAGAAGTAGGTGGGAGGAAAAGGGAACAGGAGCGAGTCAGAACGCCTTCAAACTAGCAGTCGATCCCCAATTTAGGGAAATGTATTCAGATACAGTGTGGCTATGCCTGTGTAGGTACAGAAAAAAGTGTAGTCAAGATCTAATTACCTGTACCCCCTATTCTGTCCAGGCACCTTCAAATTTGAAATCAGGGAAGGCGGGATTTAAAAGTGTCAATCTGTAAGTCAGGTTTGTTTTTAACCACTCTGAAAATGTTTTCAGATGTGCAGGAAGTTTACACTGCAGGTATGTGTCTTCATTTTTTTTCGGGGGATGGAAATATGTGAAACAAAAAAACAGGAAGAATTAGTGATGAAATTCAGAGCTTCTTTCATTAACACTCAAAGCGTGCAAATCCCCACTGGTAGGTGAAAGGTAAAAATGGAAATAATGTGCCGGGTGACATAGAGAAAGAGTTGAGAAAAATACTGAAGACGACGGGACAGAGCATCGTATTTGAATGCCTCTATTATCCGAAGGCGTGCTGGCACTCTGTCCGGGGCGTTCCAGGTGGATTCGCCGAGTGACAGACAAGAAGAACACGTGACCACTTTTCGGACCCCATGCCCTAAAGAGATGAGGGGGTCAACTGCCCCCGAGGCTGTTGTCTTAACCTGTGTGATTAATGGTGCATTAACGAGATGGCAGGTCTTTGAGCACATCACGACTTCCACATTGCCTCTGCATTATTAATGCCTGCACAAAGAGCCTGTTTAATGAGCCCGAACTCTCTCGCTGGATGTTGATTAGGCATGCAATCGGTGTAAATTCTCGCCCTTCTGAATGTATCTACGTTTGAGGGGATAAGGTCTGTTTGTTTGTTTTTTTCCTCTGGGGGGTGTTATGTACAGTGTATATATATTTTGTCATTTCTATCTTCATTAAAAATAATAAGAAACTGATAAGCTATAATTATGTTTCAGTTTTTCGTAATTGGTTTTACGTTTATGTCTGTTTTCCACGATGCTCTGACCTTTCAGGACACCTAAAAACAGAGACTGTAGAAAATGATGAAGCAGACATCCAGACTGACTTCTTGATTGGGTCTTATCAGTTGCTATGTATCCTTCCCCCATTCATCATGCAGTTTTCATGAGACCCCTTTCCCACAAGAAGACATCAGCCTTGACTAATAGTTGTTATTTCAGCATGGATAACAGCCATTGTTAGCGTTGTTGTCTATGCTAGCAGATGGTGTTCAGTTCTGTATTTTATCATGACGTAGATGATAAGCGTTTTTAGTTTTAGTTCTCATGTCTGGTGCCGATGTCATAGCGCCAAGGTGAGCATCCCAGACAGGACGTTCGTCAGTGATATTGATCTTCCATTATCAAGCATGTTTGAATTAACAAATATCATACAAAAGAACTGCTGCATGTTTGGCTAACTTCCAAACGCTAGACAAGTAATTAACCACATGGTACATATAGTTTTTTCAGGTTATCATGAATAAGTTTGCTTTACAAGGAAAAAAACACAGATCAACCACAACAACAACAACAACAACAAAAAAAACACTGATAGGAGAAGTGTGGATGTTACTTAGACATGTACCACCCACCTAGACCAGACCAGGCACCCCCACCCCATAGCAATGACACTCCTTGATGGCAGCATCCTGCACACAAAACTGTTTAGGAACAACTCAAAAAACATGAAAAACAGCACAAGATGTTGACCTGGCCTCCAAATTCACTCAATCCCAAACTGATCAAGTATCTGTGGGTGTACTGGAACAAGCCTGATCCACAGAGGGCCCTTCCCTCAACCCATAGGACCCAGAGGCCTCATTGTGTTGCCAGACACCACAGGACACCCTCAGAAGGCCCATGTCCATTCTCTGATGAGTCACAACTGTTGTGGAGGCACAAGGGAGACCTACACAATATTAGGAAGGTGGTCATAATGTAATGCCTGATCTGTGTAAGTACCTGCAGCAAGCTTTAGAATTTCTATTAGTTAAATTTTGTTGCCTTCTGAAAGAGCCCGCCTTCTGAAAGAGCCCAACTTCTGCCAGTCCTTGTCCTAATCTAAGATTGCATCTTCTGACTCCATCTTTATATATAGCAGAGAGACATGATGCTTAAATTGATCTTCTCGTCTTGCCCTGGCTAAGAAAGTATTTCCAACGACCCCTGTAATCTGCGCTTTGTGCTCGGTCTGCCGTGTGAATAATGTGGATTCCCCCTCATTACAGTGACATCCAGTTTATTCTTTGACATTCATTATTTTGTGGGGAAAGTAAAATAATGGGAGAGAGCAGGTCGAATTAAAATAGAATTTCAGAGCAATAGCCTCATCATTCTTTTGTGAGTTTATCAAAAACTGGGAATATACAAAAACACTAACAATGTATGAAGGTTCATTCAACTTGCTGTGATGTTCTGTAAATGCTCCGAAATGCATAATAACATATGAAGTGATCTTTCCTCATTAAGCACTTTATATTGGAAAACTCACTAATTCAGCAATCATATTTTAGAGAAAAGGGCACATGGGCTCTTTTTAAATAGATTAATGGAAAGTTGAGATTTCTGTCCGGGCATACACGTGCACTAGATAAATATTCATGATTTGTTACCTCTAATAGAGAATGTCTATGTTTAGAGCTTGTATGTGCATGCTCCATTTGCAGCTTTTACCCGCACTGGGCAATTTCCAGTTTTACAGCAATCCATTTTCCACTGATTAAAACCAGATAGATTTTTTCCTCTGCTGTCACCAAGTCTTTATATGATGATGTATTTGTGGTCATATATGGTATGGCCTACAGCAGCACGGTGGGTTTATTTGTATTCTGAGTGTGCGGGACGATTGAAACGGCTAGGTTATCTTTGCTTCGGTTAGGCTAGTAAAACATGATCACAGCAGAGCCAAATAATGTGTGCAGTCTCATTATCTCTGCAGCTCTGACAGGAAGGGCGTGGGAGAGAACCACAGGCATGGTAATCACTGTCATTGACCAGCTTATCATTTTCAGGGGGCAAGATGCAGGTCTCCACTTGCTTTTCACAAGCAAGCTTAAATGTGTACTTGGTAATGACTACTCCTGCAATGTGCTCGTGTTTTTTTTTTGTTTAATATCACTAATTCATGCACAAATTATTTTCCACTTGCTTAAATCTAAAATCAATATATTACAATACTAATACAATACTAATTATTCCGTCACTTCAAATTATCTGAATTTCCTACACGAGCACATGAGCATTTGTATTTTATTTTTTTTGTCATGCAACATAATTTAGCAGCATCTGTGCAACGATGCAACAGCTTTGAGCAGCAGAACAATAACCAGCTTCTAGGGGGAACGTTCCAGCACAATTCAACAAATGATTTCATAAAGCAACAATTACTTTG
This sequence comes from Chelon labrosus, assembly GCF_963514085.1. NCBI lineage: Eukaryota > Metazoa > Chordata > Actinopteri > Mugiliformes > Mugilidae > Chelon > Chelon labrosus. The sequence continues at coordinate 19,217,614 of NC_140360.1, read as the reverse complement.
ACTGGCTGTTATTATCCTTTCAAACAGCGGCAATGTTGCGACAAAGGTAGCAATTAAGAAACATTCTCCTTAAAGACCGGGCTACGTTTCTGAACAGCTCTAATTACTACAGAGAATAAACCTACTCTATCTGCTGTTCTCCCATTAAAGGTGGATGCTGTTGCGACTGCTGTGAGGGCTAGAAATGATTCCACGTTATAGTAATCGCTTTAATTTCCTTACATAGTCATCACAATCAGAGCTCTCTTGATTTTTAGTGTCGCGAGGAAGGCCCTCGTCCTGTGTCGTCGTCATAGCGTTGAATCAAACGTATTAAAAGTCTAAAAACAGCAACAACCTGCAGTACGTGTGTGTGAGGTTCTCTCCCCCTGCATTGTTCCGTGGCACGTTATTAATGGTCTACTGATAGTGCTGAAACTCAGGCAGAGTGACAAAAGAGAAAGCGCTCCAAGTATCGTTGTTCATCTCTTTGAAGTGAGGTTGCTCAGTGATTCTCAGATCTTAATGGCTTCTCTTGTCCTTAAGCATATGGGCCACAGTTATTTTTTCCACTTTTGTCACTTTCCACTGGACACCGTCAGTCTCACTGACTGCAGCAGATGGAGCAACAATACTGTGGCAGCAACGAAGAAAAAACAGGATGCTTGCCCAGTCAAGCAGCACACCTGATAGAAGTGTGTCTCGGTGTGTCTGTGTGCATATGTTTGGCATCTGTCTCCGCTGATGAATCACTACATGTCTATATGCAGATCTGATACATGATCTGCACGGTCTAATGCAAAAAAAAATGATAGGTTTCATACTTGAATCAGTGTGCTCCAGTTCAGCCAAATACAGACACAGCAACAATTTAATACTACACAAATCAGGCATAACATTATGACCACCTTCCTAATATTGTGTAGGTCTCCCTTGTGCCTCCAAAACAGTTGTGACTCATCAGAGAATGGACATGGGTCTTCTGAGGGTGTCTTGTGGTGTCTGGATACAGAATGTTTTTAGACTGGGGGGCCTTTGGGTCCTATGGGATGGGGGGGAGGGTCCTCTGTGGATCGGGCTTGTTCCAGCGCATCCCGCAGATACTCGATCAGTTTGGGATCTTGTGAATTTGGAGGCCAGGTGTTCTGTGTGCGCGTGTCTGTGTCAGGCTGTATCCTGGTGGGGATATCATTGCTATGGGGTGGGGGTGCCTGGTCTGCTCTAGGTGGGTGGTACATGTCTAAGTAACATCCTCATGAACATCAGGTCCAAAAGTTTCCCAGCAGAACATTGTATTGTCACAAGATGGTCAGTGTTATTTACTTCTCCTGTCAGTGGTTTTATTGTTGTGGCTGATCGGGGTAGTTTCTAATAATCAAAGTCTAAATTAGATAAACATTGTATTATTTATTATATTTTTCTTACACAAAATAAATCAGAAAATAAATAATATAGTAAAAATTTTCAGGGTCAGTGGCATCAATATGAATTTGGCATTCTCACTGAGTTCATATGGAGACGTATGGGAGAAGTTACAGTAAGGGCCAGGTGGAAGGTAGCCATACTGAACAGCACAACATGAACACCACAGTCAGCTGATACCTCAACACCCCATGTCCTGTTTGTATATGTCTGTATGAATGTTTTTCTTGTGACTGGAGCCTTGTCAAAGACAATTTTCTGTAACCTTGTGTAACAGACAATAAAGTATTATCTTATCTTATCTTATCTTATCTTAACTGATAACATTATATTTATTCCTCTTGTGCTGACGGCTCTTCCCTTAAATGGACTCCTTGTTTATTTCTCTAAACCCTTCCAACACAAGAGCTTACAGTAAATAATCTGCTCTACACACTGAAAACTGTGATCTGTAACAACATAATAGACATTTCACAGCTGAAGAGGATTAGACAATGACTTTTTAAATTATGAGTCAGGGACATATGGTGGCCGGGAGAGCTCGTTTTTCGTTTTTAACATCGAATGAATCCTTTTAAGTCTTTTGCTTTTTAGTAGCTCGTCAAATAGTCTGACAGCATAGACAGTTCATTTGGAGACTGACTGAATTAATAATATTTAAATTCATTTATTCCGAGCCTTTTTCATCCGGGTCCCGTGGAAATATTGTCATTTGTGCTGCTAGCGGTGCACTTCTCTACTTGTTGTGATCATTTGCTGGTCTGAGTACTTAAGTTGCATTTCTGTACTTGGCTGCGTTGTGGATATTGTCAGACTGATGAGGATGTTTTGCATGTGTTTTCTTAAGTTGCCGTGCGTTGGGCTTCCTCAGCCATCATCGGGATGATTTCTGTTTACTCTCAGACTACAATGACAGCACTTAAATTCTTTGAGTCCAAACACAGTGTTATATAGTAATATTTGTTATTTGATCAATGGAAATCAAAATGAACATTCATCCATTCATCTTCTGTAACCACTCATCCTGTGAAGGGTCACGGGGGAGCTGAAGCGAGAGGCGGAGTACATTCTGGACAGGTCTCCAGTCCATCGCAGGGCTAACACAGAGAGACAGACAACCATTCACACTCACTCACGGCCAACTTAGAATCACGAATGAACCTAACCTAACTGTCTTTGGGCGGTGGGAGGAAGCCGGAGTACCCGGAGAGAACCCACGCAGACACAGGGAGAACATGCAAACTCCACACAGAAAGGCCTCAGTCGGCCCATGGATTCGAACCCGGAACCTTCTTGCTGTGAGGCATCAGTGCTAACTGCCTCCCCACTGTGCCGCCCAAAAATGAACATAACTGGAATCTTTCCAAGTTGAAAATCAGTTTTCTGTGGTGAAACCGTCCAAAGTCTTGAAGACTGCCAGTGGGATGTACAGTATTTTTTTAGCCAGCGTTTTACACAGCACTGTTGACATTTATCTCAACATGGGAATGTTCCACTGACATGAAGCAGGTGTGTGATAGGAGAACAAAGTGAGAAGGGGAGCACATCACACACACACACACACACGCACACACCTACACACCAACACACACTAAAACACATGCTGGAAGCACTAGAGTGTGGAAAGAGACCGTCTTGGAAAGATTGTTGTTGTTGTTGTTGTTCCCTTTTGGCAGCCACATGGATTTTTATTTATTTATTTATTCGAAATTCCATGTGCACGCTGGGTTGACTCTGTTGCTCTGCAATGTAGCTCAATCTCTGTACCATTCTTTTTTTGTGTATGTATTATGAGTCGAGTTAATCTTTGCAGCTCTCGGATATATAAAATACTTCTCACAAGGTCGCTGGGCTACATTGTTACCGTAATTCAATGCCTTCATGATACGATACAGCATTTATGATCAAAGTTTCCAGTAAAAGAGCATAAATTATAATCCACCTTCAGGGTTCACTCACTTACTGAACCATACAGTTGTAAAAATCTTTCATTTATGAATGGAACGTGTGTGTTCGAGGCTGTTTTAATATGTGAGGCAAGTATATTCACTTTTAAATAAACCTTGGTAATTAAATCCACTCTGGTGTAATTATATAAATATTTCAAATAAAAATACAAGCGTGCATGCTACAGCAAGCATTTACTATAACTATATGGGAATACAGTAAAGAAGATGGAGAATAAATATTGGTGAAGCACTACTCTGTGACGTGTATTGTAGCCGTCTGTACAGGAACTGCATCTTGCCCGCGCTTCCATTTTCAAACATTACACTCTTGGTTGGTGCCCAAAGGGTGAAAATGTGATTTATACCATGGAACATACATTCAGCATCTGCTCCCTGTCCGCTGAGACCAGAAATCTTCTCTGAAACTTTAATGTTTCATCTGGTTCTCTGTGCCTTAGCACATGCTGGGAGAAACCGCATGCTCGCAGGGATGCTGCAGGGGACTGGCTCTCTTAAAATGCCGCAGAAGCCGAGCTTGGCATGCTATAACGTGGAGAACATTATTGACATTAAATTCTGGTTATTAGCACACTGACATTTGACAGTAGCGGTGAGAAGAGCGAAGAGCTAATGCGCTCGCAGTGACATTTCCCTGTGGACCTGTCAGATGAACTCTCATAGCCCCTGTGGCTTTTCTCATCTCCGTGAGTGCTGCTGGACTAAGGGTCAGGCCACTGCTTCACTTACCTATATAAAGAGACCTGGGATAATGAAAATTAGCAAACAAGAATATCATTCTCTGGGTATTTTCTGTGAGATGTCATGGAACTGCTGTGCTGCTTCGTTTGATGACTTTCATAGGAATTTGCAGCTGAAGTTAGAGGCAAAACATTTAGCTTTCTATTCAAATGAAATGCCTCCACAGCAACACAGCATCATTTCAATCAAGCTACGCTTTCAAGAACTTCTCTGTTGTCAACGAAGCAAAAACACTGTAAATCAATTTTTAGCTTTACCAAGTTTCAGTAAGAGCAGGAGCTTTGACCCAGAAAATGAAATGTCCACACCCCTGTGAAAGCACTGTCGCCGTCTTTCTGGTGACATCAGAGTTTCCAACAGTGGTGTCAAATCACGCTGTGGAAGGCCACGAGAGTGATTTTATTTTAACCACGACGACACTAGCGTCTGCATTCACACGGCGTTCAAGTCTCATTAAACTAAATGATGGGATCCTACTAAATATGAAGGGATTATTAGTATAGCCGTTAAGACTTGCCATTGTTAAGGGATGGTCAAGAGTTCTTTAAAATGTCTTTTATTGATCTTTACACATCCTTAAAGACAAAGAAAATGAGAGGGGATATGATGATAATGACCACAGAAAACTGCAGCAGACCCTGAGTGACAATGAGTTAGAAAAGTCGCTAGATTAGATTGTACATAGGTGATATTTGTGGTTGTTTTTCATCTAATTAGAGATGAGTTTGTATTTCTAACTCAATAAATCAATGCTGCAACACCATTAACACTGTTCCACTGCTTCAATTAATTTCATTAGCGTACGATGTGTCCACCTTGTGATCCAATAAAGCAGCGGCAATCGATATAACAGGCTTCTCTGGTGTTGTTGAAACGACTGATGAGACACACATCCGCGCTATCAGACGTGGAACACGTTTGTAGACACTTGCTTCTTCAGTGCAGGCAAGCGGGCAAAGTTGGGACTTGTTGTTCCCGGCCCCACAACAAGCAACTGATAAAACCGCAGGCATTTATCATATCCACACAGATAGTCTTAGCTTGTGTACACGGTGCAAATTAAAACCTTAGTTACAGAGCATGTCACTGATTAACCCACGAGAGCCAGAGGGATTCGGTACATGTGTGAACAAGCCTTGTTGAACTTATCTGACTAAACTGAACTGACTACACTAAACAACTGTTGCATAATAAATCATATATAACTTATATATAACTAATACTCTGCCGATATGTACGGACCTTTGCACAGGCTGATTGAATGTACTGTTGATTTTTAACTGAAGACAACGTATGTGTGAATTTGTTTATACTCATCAGCTCAAGTGTCTTTGTCCAGATAAAGAAACTTTGTTACACTTTTGACCTGATCACCAATCTTGAAAATTGTTGCACAGATGGTCCCGAAACTAAATCGACTAAATGGGAGTGACTTTTGTCTTTTTATAGCTCTCTTTGGCTGCGTTTACACGGACACTAGTGTTCCACTAATAAAAATGACCATGTAACCACTTTAGTCTGAACAGACTAGATTGGAAGGAGCTTTTAATCAGATTGAGACGGGTGGTGTAAACCTTTCATAATCTTTCATAACCAGAGGGAAATATTATCACCTAATAACCACGTAAAAGCTTTGTGGTTGGAAGAAATATAGTCTTTTTGTCCGTGTGGGGTAAACAACAGGCGATGCAAGGTCTTTCCAGGAGGGACGGAAACATGGTGCATAGAAAAACAAGTTGTGAAAAGATGAGTGAGGCTGCGATTGACATGGGCTGTAGAGTTGAAAACGTGGGCCCCTGTTGGTCATCTTCCTCTGTTGAATTAATTCAGTGTTGTCAGTAAAGTTGAAAAATCTCTGACAGGTTCTGCGGGCAGTGCCACTTTGTGCGTGTCAAAAACGACTATTCTAATAGATGTTTTGGGACACGCAGATGCAAGTATAAGCTCTTTTTATTTAGCGCCCATGTAAACACTTACGTCGGAGTCTCTCGTTAAAAAAATTATTTCAGTCGGGTTGAAGAAATATTGTGAGAGCGTAAACAGAACCATTCACGTCACTCTTTCACCTGCACCGATCAACACGGTTCAACGGATGAAGGCTCAGAAAAACTCTTGTCACAGCTTGGTGCACTTTCCGCGTGGCCAATTGAAATAGCCCGGCGCTGCTTTTTCCTGAAGTTTTAATGAGGCAGGGAGAATGACGGGTAATTTTTGGTTTAATTTTGGAGTCATTCCAGCTGCCGTTATTACAGGTGTGAGATCCCGCAGACCACTTACTGCTGTACACTTAGGATTGTGCGCTCATATCACCTCGGGAGGCGGCTTCAGTCCATCTTGAAAGTTTTCTGATGCGTTTACGCCGATTTCTTTCATAATATCCAATCTGCTCGAGATGCATGAAGTGAAGTGTAAATGGCATGTTTTATGCCAAGTGTCTATTGTGTATTATTGTTAGTGCCTCCCCCACGCACCTGGGAATGATTGCTTATTCTCTGTGAAGGAAGGAAGATGCTCTGGTGCTCTGAGGGAGGCGTGTTTGCCATAACACACCCACACAAACGCTGGAACATACTTACCCTTGCTGGGTGGAATCGAACATGCAGAGAGGTTGTTTGGAGAAATGGGTGTTGCTTTGTTTTGCATGTGTTTGAGTATTTACATTTACATTGCTTTTCTATCTCACGATGACTACCGTAGCCTAATTTGCTTGCTCGGTGCTCGGCTTCACATTTTCATGACCTACAAAGATGTTTAATTGATGTTTTTAGCTTACCGCCGTCCCACTTCACAATTCACTGAGGTAAAACTTGTTTTCATTGCTCAGAGAACTTTTCTAAATCGCCTCTAAGCCGGAACTGACTGGTAGAGGATCTCTTTGTGAGCTTTTTCTGAACATTTCGTGAATGCCACCCTGTATCATCTGACTAATTACTTCCTCCTCTCTCCTCATCCCCTCAGCAAGATCACCAGGTATAATCTGAAAACATCCTGCCCCTCATGCCACACGATTTGCCATTCCAGGATTAGACTCTTTGTCATCCGCTTTCTAGCTCTAGCACTGTTCCTGTGCTCAAATACCAAACTGTTCAAAGAAGTGGAAAGATGTTCCCCAGGGAACTGCGTTGGGAAGTCTGAAACATCACTACTTTGCATTTCCACATCACGCTATGCGTTCTCATGGCATACCCTGTGTCAAAGTGTGCACTACGGAGGAGCTCTGTTGCTTTAATATTTGATATTTCCTATGGGGTCCGCGCTGTGTGACGATCAAAGATGGAGACAACCTTGAAATGCCTCCGTCAATTTACACATGGAGTGTGTGGATGAGAGAATGTAGGTTGAAATAAGGGCTACAGAAAGACCATGCTGGAGACAGCCTGCTTTAAAAGTGAGCGAGAGGAGGGGCAGAAAGTGGAGAAGGGAGTGAGTTGTGTCTAAGGAGTGGGAGGAGGATTCACAACCTCAGACCCCATACTGACAACTAATTAAAGCTGTTAAGCCTTTATTTATCACTTCTGAGTTCTGTTATAAGTGTCTCTGCAGCATGTTGTCAGTTTAGATCCCGTTTAAAAGGCATGACGGATCCCTTTATCAAAATCAAAGCACACTTTGCATACACATGTTACTCCATTGGACGATTGACTCCACAGTCCAATTTAGAAACTCCTTTGCCTTTTAAATGAGGGGTAGCTTATGGCTATTGATGGCTCGTTTCTTCCTGTGTCGCAGAAATAAAGTAGAAATAAATCCACGTTTCCATCCATGATACTTTAAGTCCCAGAACCTTTTTTCGAGGAAGTTCAGGGTTGACTGTGTTTCCACTGCAAGACCAGTGAAAATTAAACAGATTAGTCCTCGTATGAAAAAGATGGCTGTGTTTACACGTCATTTTTAGGGCAACTACCCAACAGTTCAGGAGGTGGCGGCAATGCATGAGAACAACGAGTCCGTACAAGCTATTGCGAATATGAAATGAAAAAGTGAAATAAAATGCAGTGAATCAAAAAGCTAGCATTCAGGTTGGTAAAGATACGTCTGTGAAGGTCATGGTGTTCTTTAATGTTTTTTTCGGATGTAGTTGTTAAAGATATTTCTTCAGAAGTGAATTCAGAGGAAACACACTGTGCATCCAAAGGTTCCCAAGGAGAGTCTGCACAATAGATGTTAGGCATAATGTAGCTCTGAGAACAAAACAAAAGGAAAAACTAATGCATTTAAAGATTTTGCCTATTTGACACGATGCCCTGGCATAGGCCGGTATTCATTTCTTTTTAATGACATGCTATTTTTAAATCGTAAAGTTATTAGTTAATCCAGTTGGAATGGATAAAAAGGGTAAATATATAAAGATTTCTGCACTTTATTCATTTTTTTGGAATGTCTCTAATATTAAAACCAAATATATTAAAATCAGAACTTTCTCGATTTCAGCTAATTTGTGATGAGTTGAACCGACATTTTACTTGAGCTTCAGTCCTCTGAATGCTGCCTCACCGCTGCAGAGCTCTGCCTACCAGTTGTAGTGGGATGATTGACCTTCCTTCCTTCCCTCCAGCTGTTTAGAGGGGATGAAGTAGGTGGGTTTCTGCTTTACACTCAAGAACGTCTCATAAAGGTTTCACATGGTCGTGTTTGTGGAGTTCACAGAAGCTGTTTCACTTCATCTTGGTGTTTGTGAAAGAACTGCGGTGTGTGCGGCAATGTTATCAACTTAGGTTATTGGAACATTATGTGGGGAGAACAAGTCGAGAACTAGTCTGTAAAAAAGGCCTCATTAATTTTTATAAAAATAAAGTACAAAAAAAAAAAAAAAAAAAAAAAAAAAAAAAAGGCCTCATTAGGTTTGGCGGCGATGCCACAAAGCTAAATGTCAGACCAATGCAGACGGAGCTTAGTTTTCCAACATTCTGCACATTCTGGGCTAAATTTATGCTTTGGCTTCTTGTAATTTAAATTATCTCGCTGGTAAAATATTTAAATGTCATGTTATCTATCCACACACATACTCCAAATGGCTGCCATTTGGTTAGTGCCAATTTTTGTGGAAGTTATAATATACTTTTTTAGTTTCAGCTGTACCCAGCTGCTATTTAAATCCACTGTTATTTAGGTCACTTTTTTATAGGTTTTACAAACTGTCCTGTTGAGTTTCAAGAGAAAGTCACAAACTTTCAGTGTTTGTATAGTTTAATCATATTTATTATCCTGGTCAGCTGAGGTATGTGTGTTTTTGTTAGAAGCTCAGACGAACATGGACTAAGTTATGCATTTGATCAGTTGCAAATCAAAAATGATCAATGTGTATGCTGTACCTTGTACGGTTGCTCTGTTTCTCTGACCCAGTGCATCTCCCTTTTTGCACTGATTTACTAAACTTGTATTGCTTGTTTTTCTCTTTGTAATGCAACCTGGAGAAATGGAAATAAGGATAAAATCATAACAACGTATAAAGAGGCGTTCTGTTGTCACATAGATGTGGATAAATGTAATACTTCCATTTTCCACTAAAATCATTTTTGAGGCTGCAGGGCCATAATAAGGAAATCTAACTCTTTCCTCAATTCAATTAATATATCTGGATCATATTAATTTAGCCTGAACTTTTGAGAGCTGGGAGCTCTAATCTACAGTTTTCCACATTTTGTCTGAATATATTCTCGTATTTACTATTCAATGTAATCTGACTCATCCGTCTTCTGTTTACTCTCTTACAGACTAGTAAATTCAAATGCTGTATCTCAAAACATTAGTAATGCCTGCCGTGCTATAAGCCCTTTAGTAAGAACACCGCTTTCAAATGGAAAAGCTGGAACCCCTTATTGAATTAGAATGAAGATTGTGTTTGACTTAAATTCATGAAATCGAATAAAAATTCAGCAGGGTTAGAGCTCTAATTTATGCAGTACCGACTTCACGCTCACTGAGACTAACTAAATGTAGAAATGAATGACACATACGGTATTTCCAAACTCCTTTTTTGCTTACTTGTTTCACAGTTCCACGGTGAATAAATGAATGTACCTGTCAAGTGTAAATGGAGCAAATAGATAGCAGGAGAGTAAGAGAAGAGACAGGCAAAGTCTTTCGACTTTTAACCAGCGCGGCAAGTAGCTCAGTCTCTGTGGCACCTCTGAAAGGCAGGCTCAATCCATTAAACTGGCAGTTTGGTGAACTCTGTGCAGCTCTCAGAGCTTCAAAGCAAAAGATATATCCTGATGCTCCCTCGAGGTTCTGATCCCACAGCTGAAGTGGAGAGCTGCTGCTTATCCTACAAGACTTTATTCAACTTGAAGATGCCGGATGTACCAAATAAAAATACGACTCACGATTAATATATGCAGGGGATCACAACACTAATTTAATTACAGTATAACACCACAAAGCATCACTCCACAGAGAAACTGTCATTACAAGATAACTGTTATCTGTTCCCTGGACGGGCCTAATCACTTTGTTAATGCCTGATCTCTCAGTGTTCATTTGCACCAGACTGATGTAAAGAGTTTGAGAAAAAGCGGAAAGCAGCATGATGTTTTTTTTGAAGATTTTTAAACGTAGCATCAGGAGTCTGCCGAAAAAGCGATCATGACATGATACCCTGAAGAAGGCTCATCGTTGAGGTTTGAGCTTCACTGCCATTTTTAATCACTGTAGGCGGCCGGGTGGAGACAGGCGACAGACTAGCTGGCCCTGTCACCAGTCCCAGCCAACCATTCAAGCTGACAAGTGTCACTGTGATACGTTTCCCTGAAACCACAGCCTGACTGCCTACGGTAATATCCTGAACCCTGGTCATTTCTGCTAGCTCTTTCTTGTAAAGGTCAAGAAAGACGCAATAGACAAACACTCCATATCGCCCCTTAAGTACCTCTTAAACCTGCGGCACTGTATACCATAGCTCTTTATCCAAATAAAAGTCCTGCACCTACAGTATCTCATGCTTTTGCTAGAATGTTGTGTTCACTCCTGAGCATTCAATCTTGGGCAAAGCTTTTGGGATCATGCATTTTCACTCTGTGCCTCCTCCATATAAACCAAGGTTCTCTTTCCTGGATCGTGCTCAGAGAAGACAGCAGGGTCCCTCGTGGTAGCTCAAGCCCCAGTAACAAGCCTCATTACGTAACCGCTGGCGAAAACTGCAATAAAATATGCTGCAAAATTCCAATAACAAAGAGGCACATGTGCTACTGTGAAAGATAGCCTTTGATATGTCAGGCATGACACATAATGAGTAAAAATGACAACCCTCAGTGAGGTGATTTGAGACAGTGAGAGTCTTCTCTTTAGATGTGACAGTTTTTTTAATTTATGCGCTTTGAAACGTCTCTCTGCTTTGTCTTTCTTTAGACAAAAAAGATCAGTTTCAGCTGAATCTGCTCATCTACACTAGATCATCTTGATGTTAACCTTTACGGGGACAGATTTATCATTCGAGTATCAAATTTAGTTATGTATGTTTTAATTGTGTTTTGTTCTGTCTTTTTTTTTTCTCAGAACCTGCAATATATTCTTCCTGCCTATATGAGTGCAGTCGTATATCCTCTGTTGTGCATTTTGTGCCTCATGGGTGTCCTCATTTCAACCCACTGCATTAAGTTATCCTCTCTGTCTTCCTCGCGTAATCCTTCATCTAAATTGTTCCTCTCTCCTCCCACCGTAATTGATGTTGTTAGCAGAGAATCCATGGAAATAAGGACTCCGATAACCCAGTTATTTGTAATTTATTTACAGCAAAAATGAATATTGAACGAAACCCAATCAATGTAAGAGTAAAAGAAGTAGAAATAGATCCGTATTTTAGTCTCTGACTCCCTGGCAGGGCAATAAGCCTGACGATGGCCTCATTGTATGCGGCAAGAAGATAAGCTCTTACTTTAGTGATGACTAGTAACATTTTCATTTTCCTAAAGTGACGTGCCTGCAGTAGCTACTTGAGCCAATCTCCTCTTTCAATGCTCCTCCTGAAATAAAAGCAGTTTTGGGACTAATTACTTTCCGCTGCATGATGTTTTACAAAAAGCGAAGTGTGTAACATTAAATGGGAACCATACACCGATCAGACGTAACATTATGACCACCGTCCTACTATTGTGTAGGTCTCTCTTGTCCCTGCAAAATACTTGTGACTCATCAAGGAATGTGGAGGCCAGGTCAACACCTTGTGTTGTTTTTCATGTTTTTTGAGTTGTTCCAGTTTTTGTGTGTGTGCCTGTGTCAGCCTGCATCCTGCTACATAAAAATGGACTGATTTTAATTTATTCTCTGTGAAAAAATATATCGCCCGATGACAGCTGGGATAGGCTCCAGCAGACCCTCGCGACCCTTAACAGGACTAAGCGGGTATAGAAGATGAATGAATGAATGAATGAATGAAAAATATAATGTAGCATCAACAATTAAAACAATTAAACCACGTGTAAGCCACAGAAATATGTGTGACACTTACACTGCATGCACACTGTCAGTCGTCAGGTTGCATTGTGGGTAATGTGGCACCAGGGTTTGATAAGGAAAAAGAATATGTGGAGTAAAAACGACGGTATCTGCTCTTTCTGTCATGAGTTTGACAAAGGAATGCAGTGCTATTGTTGTTCCTTGCAGGAGTCTATTGAGTAATGTCGCTGATATGACGATTGTTCTTTTAGTAAAAAAATACATGAAATAAGAAGAATAGCTTTTACCACTGGCACAAGTACAGCATACAGATAACACTCTGAGCTCCAGGCTATGATTTGAACAATTAGCAGCCTTTTCATTTGAGAGCAAGATGAAAATATCGGCTTCTTGTTTGTTAATTAGCACAGTTGCCTCAGAGGACCAGGGCTATTAAATCAAGTTAATTATCAGCCGGTACCCCATGAAGGTGAAGAATGACAAAAGAACTAGTGGCCAGCAACCTTGGCAATGGATGAATCTACAGACAAATGTGGTCAACAGACGGCTAAACAGTTTGGATAAAACCAGGAGACTATGACGTGATAGACAAACACCCTCATTTTTGTCTTTTTAAGGTCATGCACATAGTGTATACTAGTCCTTAATTCAGTATCCTGTCTCTAGAGACATATCTTGTGTAAGTTAACAAGAGGATCCGGCTAGAAATAATGGTCCGTTCTTTTCCAAAAGCCATTTCTTTTCTGCAGAAAACCATTTTGTTGCAGCAGATGAGTAAAAACAGTATTTATAGCGCACAGTCTTAAAATGGCAATGCCTAATTCAAACACCCGTATGAATGTCTGAAAGGCACTGAGATGTACAGAGGAGAGGTTTTAGGAAGCTCTGCTGACGATTCATAAAAGTAATATGACAAGGACGAGAGAGCAAAACAAGGAACCGATAAGAAAATGTTCATTCAGAGGTATTATGCCATTTAAATTGAATGTTTTACCTGAAAAAACATCCTATTCTCTAACTCTTCAGTTCCTTTATTACTGTGATTTAGATGAAACAAGTAAAAATATTGACCTAAATCTGGGAAAGACCTTTGATGGTAAAGAACAAGGCAAGGAAAGGAGATGAGAGGAACTTTGCCTTCCTTTTCCTCTCTTCAGTCGGAAACTCAGAGAGGAAGTGTCAATCTGTCAGAGGCTCGATATAATCTCCTACATTGTGACGCATGGGGCGATCATGGTGCCCTGTCACCGGTAGTCCTTGTCGTTGATTAAGACTTTTCATCCTCTATTGGGCACAGCTCTGGGCCGCCCGCACTTTGTCTTGTGTCATGCGTAATTTCCTCCTCACAGTCTCCCATCTTGATAGTGAGCTAATAGAAACTCTCTCCAGATCTGCTCCTAATGAAGACATATCCTCAGATGGCCAAGCAGTCTCATTTATATTGCCAGCCTATCAACTTGTTTTAAGTAGATTAGGCATGTTCTATGCGACAAGGAAAAGAGGGTGAAATGCAAGTGTATGAAAATAATTCATGAAGGGATTTTACAGCACTTCATTTTCATTCAGGGCCCATCATAGCGCAGTTAAAGTTTGCTTGATCTCTAGACAATGAGGGGATGAGAGGACTGTCAGTAGAGATTGGAAATGTAATCAGATTGTACATATTCACTGAGCAGATTGGTTTAGCAAATGGTAGGGCAGAAACTAACTGTTATTCTCATGATCGATGAAGCATTTGCTTGCGTGGTTTGAAACACAACCAAGTCTCAAAATATATCCCAAGATCTATTCAGTTTACAATTACGCTTAACAAAACAAAGCAGCAAATCTTCATGTTTTAGAAGTTTAGCAGCTACCTAAAATTTTTCCTTCTCTAATTACTCAATTATTAGAATAAACCAGACAATATTTTAAACTCCATGAAATAAGGAGGCTTCTTTTACATAATTTCAAAACAAACTAAATGCAAAGGGCGAACATGTGAGTGCTTTTCCTAGGTTTCATTTATTTATTCTGCGAATTGGATAAAAAATCCTGAAATCAGTCACCTAGCAGATGATAGTATGACTGTAGAGAGTAGGTGGAATATGTGCAACACTATTACAGCACGTGTAGAGAGAAATGCATTACTACACGAGTTACCTCGAAGCTTAGCATGTTGTCCTTTGAGGTTGTATGCATGCATCACTACAGTAGCTGACCTTAAGCAGACTTACATTAGCATCTAATGATCTTGTGCATCCCACACAATAAGCTTGAGGGAACAGACAACTGTGTGTAGCGGAGCATCTGGTTTATGGGGTTTGTTAACCAATATTACCATTAATAATTCAGCTCGGCCCTTTAATAGGTAAATGTTTGTGTAATTCGTGTGTGTTCACCGTTAATTTTCTATGTTTGTGAAGGCCTGTAGTGTGCTGTTGTGTAAGTACATATTATGTCCCAAAGATATTTAATCAAACTTTACATAGAACAGAAAAAACAACAAGCAAATCCTTCATTTCATGACTGAAATTGGAGACTATATGGCAGCATTACTTAACTAAAAATCATGCCTGAATGAAATAACAATTGATCGACTATCAAATTAGTTATAATATTAATTCTCTTCTGCTCCACTTATGGATTAATGAACTAATCATTTCAGGTCTATTTCTTTTACTGTATAACATTAATGATGATTGAATTCTTAATAAAATAAAAGTCCACTGTCTGCCAAACAGTGTGCAGCTTTCTGTAAAAAGCAAAGCCTCCAGCTATTTTATATGAAATGGTTAATGATCTATGACCTGAGAGGGTGAGGAAACTGTTGAACTTCATTCAGACACTGATGAAAAACACTCTTTAATTTTGCCAGTATTGGGAGATTGTGATATAAACAACCTCATCAGTCTCACAAGCACAATTAACAGAACTGAAGACTCCCACTAGATGTCTACTCATAATATAGTGCTACATATCACTACGGTTAACAATTGATAAGAGACATCCTGAGCTCGTTCTTCTTAAAAATGTGAAGCTATAGATTAAAAGCTGTCAGAAACAATAATTCCCAGACCATATTACTCTTGGACTGCTCGCAAGTTCAGATTTGTGCTCGCGTTGGCTTCTGAACACACTCTGAGTAGTTATTGTTATTTTCACAATAAAACTGGATAGCATTACACTTTTGGGTTTTTGTTTCAGTTTTATGAACACATTGATTGAAGTTGTTAGACAACTGAAAAGTAGGACTTGGTAATAAGATACTCCTTTGCACATTAAAGTCCATGAGAATTATTAGAAATGTATACTTAAAATATGAAATGCACTCATTCTTCAGTAAAACTACCCCATGTAACTAATGCATTATTATATATTACATTAGGATTGTTAATACTGGTCCATCAGTGCATATGTGGACGGTTTAATCCAGCTTTTAGGAATCATAGAGAACAGACTTTACAAGGTTGCAAGAAATGAGAAGAATGAGTTTTTGTAACTGCTCCAACACACAGACAACTGAAACACCAACTACATGCTGGTTATCTAAAGCATCACCAAATGCTGGAAACCACTGATTTAAACTTCTACAAGCCGTGTAATTCTTTACAAATAAACTGTAATTATAGCTGCCAGGTGAATGTAGTGTGGTAAAATGTTCCTCTGACATGCAGTGGACAGCAAGTTTAAAGTAACATTAAATGGAAAGACTGAAAACAGTACTTAAGTACTGTATCAGTATTTGTACATTCTTGCTACCACTGCATCTACAAAACTACATAAAATATGTTTTTTCCTCTCAGCATTCACCCTTATTAAAGCTCACTTTATTAAATCCTATGCTGATGCTCGGAAACTCTTATTTTTGGTTGCCCAAGTTGTCACATTGGATGATCCAAGAAGCTGGAAAGTTGTAATTTATTTTGTACCCTGTGGGCAAATGCACTGGTCTAAATTCCAATAAACATCTTAGCTCCGCCATTACATGCACCACTCCAGAGATTATTCCAGAATTCAACCCTGTGGTCATTTATGTGGAGAGCAACTTTAGAGGAAATGTGTTGTGTGTTGGACTCGGTGGATGCTAAACCCTGCAAACACATTAACTTCAAAGAAAACTAAGCTACACACATGCATTAAACATCAGCCACTGAACCTCTGTTATCACCACTGCCTCGGTTTGTACATAGGGAAAGGCCACCACACAAGGTGAGGGAATTACACAGGAAGTCAGGCCGAACTCCACAAGGGAAAAAAAATCCATGATAGGGAAAGTAATGATATGAGTTTCTGATGAAGCTCCAGCCACGGTTCTCCTCCTCCTTGTAATTGAAACAATGCAGCAGGGCAGCAGAAAGCAATGGCACATAGTGCATAACCGCGCAATGAATGTATGGGGTGTAATAGATCATGAAAATGGCAGTCTGATGACAGAGATGGAGCATTTCATTAGAAAACCTGAATTCGAGTCTGTATGGGTGGTTACTGGTGCTGTGATGAAAGACTGGCAGTTAAGAGTGCCCACGCAGTGCACCTGGAAGATGGCCTTTTGTTCACACAATACCCTTAATTAGACGTTCTGAGAGCCAGCACCGTGTTGGATACAGATGATAAAATACCTCTACTTGTTGAGCATGTGTTCTAAAACAACCAACATCTAAGGGAATGTTTTTTTCCTCTTGTGTTTTAATAGTATCAAGAGATGTACGAGTCAATAAAATAGTAATTAGTTTAATATCTAATTGCAGATCAAGGTAAATCAGACAAAATAAAAGCAGTTAAAATAAAACCAATTCACAGACTGCAGTGGCAGAAAAGTCATGCTGCTTTGGCTGAGATCAGTTCCTGTTCCCGCATACAAAAAACATTACCTGTATTATGTCCGCTATTATAGAAAAAAATCTGAATCTGATGATTATGACAGAGTGGAGTACATTTTCCGTTCATATCCAGTTATTGTATTCATGTGTGTTACTTCCTCGCAATCCATGTGGGTTATAAAACCTAAACAAAATGCTGTATTCAGAAACAAAAAGCTAGGAAACCTCACATATCATATATATTTAACTGGAAACAAGAAAGGAGCAGCATGAAAAGAAAAAGAAATATATATATATATATATATATATATATATATATATATATATATATATATATATATATATATATATATATATATATATATATATATAGCTGCATGTAGCAATTTTAAAAAGAGGATGTATATTCTTATTCTTGCAGTCTACAGTACCGGTAGAACTAATCCAGTGAAACACTCCAATATATCAAATGCACTCCATGCCATGTACTAATATTTCTCTACATGGGTAAGACATCCAGAGAAGAATAGCCTACGGCATTGTAGAAGTATTGCTGTGTGTGTGTGTGTGTCTCTCTGTTTGTGTGTGTGTGTGTGTGTGTGTGTGTGTGTGTGTGTGTGTGCGTGCTTCAGCTTCATGCTGCCAAGTTATGAAGCAGCCGGGGTCTGGAATTTGGTTTGTATTGACTGAGGAAAGTCTACAGTGCTCCCATTACAGCCACGCTGTAAACAAAGCCAGGACACAGTGTGTAAGTCAGATGAGTTGCAGGTACCTTGAATCGTGAAACAAACATGGTTCACAACAGCTTATTAAAGACCCTGTCCACACTCGGCCGCACAGCAAATCTGTCATGGTTTTACTTTTTGTTGTCTTAACATAATGAACGCTCCAGTTATTTCTATTGCAAATACATTTTTACAGGCAGTGAAAAGAAGAATGTTTTGGAAAACACAGATTTTAATGTATTCTATGATGATCTTTGTGTTGTCGTATATTGCAAATAAAATAGCCAATATGCTTTGGATCAGATTTTAGACAGGCATAATTTCACTGTGCCAGAAAATAAATGTGATGTGACAACGCTGTGGTTAAGGTTTGTAAGGCATCAAAATAAGTTGGTCTCTTGGTCACCATGGTAATACTTGTTCAAGGTTAGGGGGTGATGGAGATCATCCATTAACAAAAACAGTATTGACTGGAAACAGGAAGCACACCGTCCTCCTTTGTTAAAGTCTAGTGTTTTTCTAACCCATCCATCGGTCCGTTGTTCTCCCCATGTGGAATTTTCACTTTGTAATGAGTTTTTTTTTATATTCAACATACCTGGGAAATCGACTGTATCTACAAAGTTGATGATTTTTCGTACTGATCCTGAACATCGTTATATACGTTAACTAAAGGCCTTGACACACCAAGACGATTGTTGGCTGTTGGACGCGGTCGGGTGTAGACAACTGTGAACAGTTGAGATCTTGGTTTAATATTTAAAGATATATTTAAAGCAACAATCTGTATCTAATCTAGTCTGTAACACTGTGGTTTTGAGTGTGTCTTTCCACTTTTGAGACTCAAATCATGATCATTCATTGCATTCATGCAACAAATATATATCCTTGGCGTTGAATATTTTGTTTCATCATCACTGTTCTCAGCAGGTCTCACTGCGCATTGTTTGTTTATATAAACTCTATTCTTCGGTACATATGCCTTTTTTTCCTGTTAGTGGAAGAGAGATGTTGTTTCTCGGCCATCCCTCCAGATCCAGCTCAGTTGTACCTGCATGTTTGTGATATGAGCTACAGAGAATAATTCCCCGCTTACAGGTGTCAGACATGAAAACTGGGAGTGGTAGACACGGTATCCCTCTTGCTGCCTCTGCATTAGTAATCAGGACTTGGTGTAAATACAGACATCTCATTACCAGTGAGCTGAAGTGTGGTGTTGAGGAAGGGCAAGGGCAATGACAAGGATTCTCTGAGTAATGGGCTCTAAAAGATCAGCACACCATTAAGTGGACCTGCGGTGCACATAGCAGCCCTACAGCCCCATTATGAGGCGAAACACAACCAAGTGAGACAACTAAAGCCTCTAATGGCAGTCTCCCTTTACAATTTAATATTGTTAAACACAGCTCTGTGGATGTTGTTGAGGAGTGCAATATGATTGCTAGTCTGAACTATTGACAAAGAGTGAAGGAGATACTGAATAAAACATTATCCTGCAGGGTTATTTTAATTGCTTGCATGTTTTATTTGAGCTAATTTGCACTGGCCAATCACCAGTGACCTGAGGTAACTTGCATGCACTCCTAGCAGTCAATATGTTAATGTATTTTGCTCAGAAACAATGACATTGTGCTTCCTCATACTTACCCTGAGCATCCTGTCTGGCTTTGTTTATATTCGATTGTGGAGACTGGACTTAAGCAAAGCAAGTAGAGCATGGGATTGCGATTAATCATGTCCAGCGTCCGCCATCAGTGATACCTATATTGGTCTTTGAACCAGTGTAGACTATAGGAAGAACACTTATTATATCTGTCTTCCTCAAAGACATTTGCCGGCTAATGAGAATATCTGATCTGAATGGTGGATCCATATGCTTTCACTGCAGAGCAGAACGGGGGCAAAATCACATTACCCCCTGGTGCATGATGTTTGTACGGGATTTGATTTGCATTTACAACCTGTCTCATCATAAGCACTGACTGAAAAGTTTTGTGGCAGAAGTTACTGCAGAAAGCTCACACGTGCCATCCAACTGACCCTTTAATTGAATATTTCCACGAGGAGCCAGCCACTGTGACACACAAATTGTAATCAAGGCCAGGAATAGCGCGCGGAGAGATGGGTGGTTGTTGACTGCAGGATTTAGGAACTCAGCAGAGCCTTCCCACTGCTGCTGGCAAGAGATTTCTGCCAGGCGCTCGTGTGCAGAACAAGAACTAATCTGGAGTGGTCTGTTGCAGCTAAAAGGAACTGGCCCTGGAGTCACGCTTTATGGGGAAAGTGGGGATAATTCCCCCCACTCATTTCTTCAGTTTTTTTCCTGTAAACCTCTGTAGAAAATTTTGCTAAATACTGAAAAACAGTATTCAGGCTTCTCCTCTTGATTGCCTGTTCAATCCGAAACAAATCAGTTAACACATTTATCAGTCCAAGGCCATTACCTGATAGTCACAACCAAAGCTGTCCTTGTTAAAATAATCTGTTAGACTGTTTCTATGACTAACCAAAATCAATTTTCTTCCCATACAAAACCAGAAAAAGCAGTGTTTTGTTTTGGCTTTACGCCTGACTGTATGGTGAGATCAGTTTGATTGCACAAGGATTTGGTTTTTAACGCACTTGGGTGGGAATTTGTGGGCTTCAGTCTGAATATACTCTCATACATATTCATTAGTAGTGGGCAGGCCTTTAGACTGACAAAGAAAGTGGCAAAATGCCTCCACTGACGCATTGGGAATATCAATGAAAAATGCAGAAGTGGGCCCCGTTGTTAAACACAAGTCTCACATTTCTTTTTTAGCATATGACAATGGAGGGCGACAGGTTGACGGGGAACATCGGCACGACTCCGAGTCCATATGTGGCAAATGAATTAGCCTCCAGGGGGTGTCTGCAAACCGCGTCCACACATGACATTTTACAAAGTGTGACGTGATGACATTTTGTTTTGAGCACGCAATCCCCCATGATAACGCAAATTCATGGTACAAGGGATGTATGAAAGTGTTAAACGTTTATGCTGTAGCCTCAGTTAAAGAATAATTATGTTCTATACATATGAACTCAAGAAGATCATGCGATTCAATCAAATAATTTAAAGATCACATGAAAACAAATCCACTTGCTTCGGGTTGCTATGGCGACAGATTAACGTAGTACACAGCTGTGCAGATAACACAACACATACGAAACCAAAGGTTTTCTCAAGGAAAGACAGCACGGTGGCTTCTCCATATCCGACCCAACAGGTAACTAAATTAAAGGATTGTTTAATTCACTCTGGCTGCCGGCGGAGCATGAATACATGCATGAAAAAGCAGCCGATTTAT
This sequence comes from Chelon labrosus, assembly GCF_963514085.1. NCBI lineage: Eukaryota > Metazoa > Chordata > Actinopteri > Mugiliformes > Mugilidae > Chelon > Chelon labrosus. Next base: position 19,196,252 of record NC_140360.1, on the reverse strand, counting down.
CTTTTTTTACTGACACCAAACAACACAAAACAATTACTGACAATGTCTTTCCAAGATAAACAACGGCAGGAGTCATTTCAGCAAATCCCCAAAACAACATTTGTTCTGACAAAGCCTCCTAGTGGGCCTTGTCTGAGTCAAAGGAGGTGATAGTGTGAGGTTGTTATAAAGTCTGCATAGGGAGGAGGTTGGGGAGGATAGACAGGACAATCAAACGTATTAACACTGGAGACTACAGTTTTCCTTTTTGTACAGACAGTTAACAGGGATTTTATTTAATCTTTCCAAATCTAACCTTAACTTCTTATTTTATCTTTAATAGCGAGCGCTAACCCGTTCTCAACAACAATTTTTTTTCCCTAAACCTAACCTAAGTCATTTATAACTATATCACTGTCGGATACCAAAACAGATTTATCCCTGAACAGTAACGGGCCAGTTCTTGTGGCTACATTTGCATAAATAATATTTCTTCAACATGGTGTCTATAGTTAGAATGTAATGTTTTTTTGAAGCAAAGTGGTTCTGCCCACTCCAGAGTGTCGAATGTGCTGGAAAATATAACAGGAGACGTTTATTCCCTGCTTTACTGACAACAGCGAATTCATTTCAAAGAAAAATGTGATCAAGAGAGACCCAAGTGTTTAACGGCGCTTTGTGGGACAGACGGAGAAGAACGATCATATCACGCTTACATGGTCATATTGTGATAGTCATATTTTTCCAATTAGTAGCAGAATACTAGTGTTCATGTAAACTTAGACAATGATTTGTAAAAGGTTTAGAAGGCAAACAATGTCCTGCGTAGGACTTGCTGCATTGAATGAACAACACATAGGAGACCTTGATTTTTCTTTGAATATGTGTGTAGTGGTGTGTGTGTGTGTGTGTGTGTGTGTGTGTGCGTTTTTAAGCCTCAACAGAAAGAGGACACATTCACTTTCTGATGGTGACAACCTATTTAATGTCGTCCTAAAGCTGCAGCCATAACAGCAAAATGCATGTATGTCCTAGTTGCTTAATTAATTTGGCATTATCAAACACTATCACCAGGAGTGCAGACAGAATCAGCATATCCTGTACAAAACCCTGTTTACCGGCCGGCCGCAGTTTGTTTTGTGTTGGCTGAAAGGCAGGGGACATGCAGATGTCCTTTATCATTGTAATTTGGAATTCATTCTTAGGGAGTTCGGTTTAGAAAATTTGAGCCAAATCACAAGCGTCCCCTGTGAAATTACACTTTAATCAAACACTAATCAACAAATCTGTCAATTACACAGCAAAACTGACACCCAAGGAAGAGCACCATGCCTCGGTTGGAAACCATGCGTGTGATAAAACCATTTACAAATATTGAGAACTGAGCCACCGAACCAGGAAATTAAGAGGCTTAAATGGGAGAGGAAGCGCTGGGCAGTTTTGTTTTGTTTGTAGCAGCTGATGGCCAAAACCACCGACACACTTCTTTATGTTATAAAGTAATTAAATTAATCATGAGCTCGACTGAAGGCTGAACCAAAACATGATACTGTCTGAGTTATAACAGGTGTACTTGTGGTGTGGATCCATTAAGCTCGTGACTTATTTGATCAACTTCTCCCCCTCAAGAGGAGACAAATTAAATCCTATTTAAAAATTAATCCTGTTTTGCAGAGGACAGCGTGTGGCTTTATAACATTTGATGCGAAAAAAAGATTAATTTGACATCTTGTCAAATGTGTCTCCTTTATGACGAACTCTCTTGCTGGGATGGAAAGATTATTTGCCTCATTGTTTGCGTTGTAAATCTTGCAAATTAAACAGAGTGCCTGTGGATGTCGTCTCTGATTAGTGTCAACAGGGCTCTAATGAAGATGTCCAACCTGTAGGCGTGTTGCAGCTCTCATTCACTCACTGTTAGGAGAGTTTACTCACATGGTGGTTTCATAGCACGAGAACATCTGGACTTTAATACACTGTCAAAAAAAAAGAAAACCTTATGAAACAAAACTTTATGTGTCCAAAGTCTGCAACAAAGCTATTTTACCAGAAGACACATATGGAAGAAATGACTCAGCTTTAAAAAGCAAAAAATAAAAAGAGAGAGAGACGCTTGTAGAGGCATCACGGAGAAGAAAAATCAGCAGTTTAGAAAATAGGATTGTGTTGAGAGTGTGAGGAATGGGCCTGCTGTTGTTTTGAAGATCATCAGACTGTGGTCCGCGCGGCGAGGCCACACAGACGGCCCCCCTGACGAACAGATGGACAGCCAGGAGGAGAAAGTAGAGGAGGTGATCCAGATTGTGGACACTCCATGATCAGGAAGCAGTGATAAGGAACAACAAAGGATTGGATCTCTAAAACCGCGTCCAACACACTGAGAAAGCCGCTGTCCGCCTGTCTCCCCTCGTCTGTCGGTCTCCTTGCTGTGAATCTCGACGCTGACGTGTGCGCCCGCTTTCAGCGCGGTGTGAAAGGAAAAGGAGGAGAAGCGTACGGGGAAAGTAATTCATCCTGCCCTGTTCCTATAATGTCACTCTAACTCACAGCAGCATGGAAAATGAATTACAAAAGACGGCGGAAATGACAGTAAACATATCCTGGATGATTTTCTAGGCGCACGGAGAACATTATCAGGTCTGGAATAGATTATAGTGCAGTGTAACCCATTTGGATGTAAAGGTTAAAAGCAGCAAGGTTTGTGCTGTCGCTCTGTCTCTTCTTCAAGCTTTGCATCTTAATGAGACATTTTGTTTCTAGCAGAAACTTGTTAGTGAGGAGAAACACTAGATCCCGTCGTGTGACATCAGAAACTTGCAGAATATTGTAGATACGCTCAAAAATGTTCAAGCATCCCCTTCAAAAAGTGGGCGGTCTAAGGTTTTTGTTGTGTGAAGCGTTTTTCGGGCAGTCAGCAATACGTTTAGCAGTAACTGTTCTTTCTTTGAACTGGGCCTCTGGGGCTGCACTTCCTCTTAGATTGCATACAGATTTCACCTCCAGATTGGCAGCCCCTAACTTGATCTATGGCCTGAACCCTAACCTCAGTAGCCAAAACCGAGCGCAGAGCTTTAATTGGTGGAGCTTGTCGGGGGCAGTGCACAGCTTCGGTCCAGGGTCGGAAAAGGTCATCACTGCAAATTTGCACCCCGAGCCTTTTGGGAAATTATAGGAGTTGAGATTTATTTATTTCTCAGATGCAGCGTTAGAGGAAGAGTGTGCATCTTGTAATATCTTGATATAGCCTGCAAAGGCAGCACAAGCAAGTGGGAACTAAAGGATGAAGAAACGTAAAGTCAGGATAATGAAGAATAAATGTTCTGATGAAGTCCACATTTTCTCTCCATTTTTAAATCACAGTCAGCAGCATGTGACTCATCATGACTGTGGATTAGCAGGTATAAAAGTGTTCAGGCTCTCTGAAACACTCTGCTCTGCCAAGAAACCGCTCATTTTTATTATCGTTAGAATGATAACAAATGTACAATCCAGCTGACTTCATGCAAGGATGGATTTGTCCACAGTGATGCATAATATGAGCCTTGTGAATGTTGAAAAAAAAAAAAAAACACTGGTTATCCACTACTGCACACGTAGACTGCTGAAGGAGATTTACTCTCCATACATTGAGATATCACTCAAAGGGTTCAGACTGGGAGGAGAATTAGCGCTGCAAATATTCAATGAGTCTCTTTCTGACTCTGAGAATGAAGAGTCAGAGAGAGAGGGGGAAGTGTAATTGCATTGAAGGTCCAGTGACAGGTTTCAGCGCTTGTTTTGCGGCTTCAAAAGATCCAAAACACTAAATGAAATTGTTTCATTTAAATGCTAGTGGCCCGGTGGAGCATTTCTGCGTGGGGGGACTGCTGTTTTCAAGAAGTGTTCAAGGAGATTCTGATTGGTCTTTTGTAGGTTGCTGTCATTTGTTACCAAATGTGTTTCACTCCTTGCTGTGGGATTTTGGAGAGCGTCGCTTCAAATGAAATCATTCTCACTTATTGAAATCCAGTGAGGCGTTTGAAGTAGATGAGGATGTTTGACTCTGGAGAGATTTAGAGTGGAACCAAACAAAAATAAAAATAAAATAGAAAGTGGAAATAGAGCAAATCTACTGAACGTGTCTCTGGCACAAAATGATACGCTTGGTATCAGAACAAACAGTGTGTGCAAACAGATTTCTTTGGGGGAAAGCAGCTCAAACATTCAAGAAATAACGCTTCACCATATTGAACTGAGCATCAGGAGTAAGTGAATGCCAGCAGCAGAAATGTGAGCAGCAATGAATGCATTCTCTGACAGAAATGCATAATCAAGTGAAGCGTTACCAGCCGGTATGACCCACCAGGGCGTCATGTCTCACTTGGAAATGATTAAATGCAAACATGGATTCAAGCAAACAACCTGGTAACAGGGCGCAGTGCGTCTTGAGGATGGCACCAGTAAACACCTGGTACCCACTGTCTTAACTGAATTACATTAGTTGAAAATGACTGTTTCTTTTCATCTGTGCATTGATGAAGACAGACCTATAGTAAGGAACAACGGCAAGCCAAGTGGAGCGGAAAAGAGAGAGGGGCTTGAGGAGGGGGCTCCCATAGATACAGCTGATGAAAGGGTTCATTGTGTAGTCAAGTCCCCCATCGGCTTCACCAGAAAACGCCAGCCTCATTCTTCCCCCAAAAGCCTTTCAGCAAAGATGATTCATCTGTTGAGTCTGTGATCAGAGAACGGCCCCAACCCTCCGAAACGGGGCTAGACCTCGTAACGCACGCATACGCACCAACATTCATAAAGAAAGGGTTCCTATAAAGTCACAATTTGCGATTATGCTCAGTAAGAAAAAGCCACGAGAAGACAAGAATCATGTTAACTGTCCGTAGTTTTTTTTTTTCATAATGTGGTGATGATTATAAAGCACACCAACATGCTCACAAGTAGCGTTATAGGCAAACGGGCTGTGTATTTGTGCAGCATACTCTCACATACAGAAGCCACAACACAGCTGCGTAACTCTGATGCATGACTGTCATACCACCCCTGATACCACACTGAAGCAAACGTAGCAGAAAACATCACTCTTACCTTTTAATCCTCCCGATGCAAGTGAGCTTAAAGTGGAGAAGAAGAACTTCTGCGATCACTGATCTCGTCCAGTTTGGTTTTCTTTTCCTTCCTGCGCCTTTGTTTTTTCAGCGTAAAGCTCCAGTCAGCTCTGGACTCCCCTGCTGTTTGCCAAACGCGCCACACAGATAAAGATTCAAAAGAAGACAGATGTGGGGAGTGGAAACGCGAGCGTCAACTGTCAGCTGTGGGGGGAATAAGGCGCCCGGTGCGGATGCGACGTTAACTCCCAGACTCGACGCTTGAACAAATCTCCCGTCCCTCGATCAACTCCGCCGTTCAGACGCTGTCCAGAAGCGAGTGGTGCTGAATGAGACTCCAGGGGTTGCAGAGATCCCCCCCCCCCCCTACTTTCCCTCCTCTTCTTCTTTATGTTCTTCCCTCCCACCGCTCGAGGTTCCAAATGATCTCCCCTTTCTTAAAGCGCTACTAATTAGATCTTCACTAAAGGGAATTTTTATGCAGCACTGACACTGGCAGCGCACAATAGTTTTTTTTTTTTTTTTTAAAGGGAGGGGGCGGCGATTGCGTAAAATCCTCTCTTGGTGAATTACACTGAAATCAGCTGCATTTGAAAAGCAGATCAATACGTTAACCCCGAGGTCGAGTCTAATGAATCGTTAATTGGAATCAGACAAAAGAGATGGATGTTTCATCTTAAGAGACACAACGGGTTTCCTGCAGCTGGAGTCACCTCAGGAGTTCTGTAGAGAGTGATTGCAAAGAATTGGCCGATCCCAGCCTGCAACTGTGAAGATTTAGGTGTAAAACTGTAGCCACGCTCCTCATTGAATGTCCCTGTGGCTCTCACTTTTGCTGATACCTGCATTTAGGATGCAGTATACAACGATGCGGGACACACGGCTTTAAGACATTAGACAGTAAGGCGCTGACACGTCTGCGCCCAAAGGGTCGCTTTGGTAAAAAAGTGTGCGTGATCCCTGCAGATGTGATGCAGTCTTTGTGTTTGTGTTATAGCTGATGCTTTATAGAGTGCAGTTGGCTGAGGTTCAGGGATTCACCTGGTTAAACAGCCCGTGCGGGCTCCTCTCCAGGTTTAGTCTTCCTCTGGGTGCAGAGTGCTCTAATTCACTATTGAATTTCATTCTTAAGGCGCCGACTAGCGCATGTTTAGCTCCAGTGCCGCCGCTCCTTGGCGCTGTCAGTCTGCTTGTGTGGACACTCGAGGAGGAGTCTGTAAAGTTTCTCAAGCTGCTCACCCACGCCACGCACGCACTCACGCACGCGTTTCAATCACGCGTCTCACTCAGGACGTTTATGTACTGTTCGCCGTTCAGTGATCATCTCGGATCATCCCTCGGGTAATCTCGACTTGTTCATTGGAATCGCTTTTCTTTATATGTTTATCATTACTGCGCTGATTGCAGTTATTGATTCATCAGTCTAATCAGTTGCAGCGCTTTGTCTCCCTCTCTCTCTCTCTCTCTCTCTTTCTCTCTCTCTCTCTCTCTCTCTGTCTGTGCCTCTCCGTAATGAATGAACCGAGCAGAACCGGCTGCCTCCACCTCAAGCTGCTCTTTAATCTGAGCTCCGTTTGTTGTGCCTCTCAGAGGACCCTCAGTAACCACAGCAGCAGAGAGTCTTCAGAGCTGAAGACAATGTTAAAGCAGCAAGTTGTGGATTCTTTTTTTGTTTGTTTGTTTGTTTTACCAGGTATACTTTCACCTGCATTACTTTCTATAAGTCTCCAGCCAAACCACGTTTATCATCTGCAACTAATTAAACATTAAGAAGTCGTTTATATTGTTTCAGGAGCAATTCCTCTTCCAGCACGACGTTTGATTTGTTCATGTTTTTAATTAAAAAAAATAAATAAAAAAATATCAAGACTCATCAAGAGGGGTCTTCTGTTATCGGGACCAAAATCCATTAATCAGAAATGTATTACCAGGCCCCTTTACAATTGAAGATGACTTGAAGGGAGATCTCAGTATGCTGTGGAATATTAATCTCTTTATCATTGTTAATGTAGAATTGATTAGAGAAATATATTAATTTTATTCTTAGTGAATAGCTTACTAATTATAACCTGTGTTGGCTGGCGTGTATTGATCATTCACGAGGATCAAAATCAATTTATTAACAACTTCTTAATAAAACTTGATTGAGTGTGCTAAAAAATAAAAAACTTTTGGCCCAATAAATGAAACATTTATACCTGAATACGGGGGAAGGGGAGAAAGCTGACGGACTGAATGTGAATGGCTTGGTAACGTTCATAACTGCAACTTTGTAGATTATATATTTTGTAACTGAACTTTTCACATTCATCATAATGAAAGAACGATTAGCGTTTATCATTAAGCCTTGCTACAATGCCATCTGCACATTTTTAGTATCTTATCTGCTGAACAGATATTGATGGACACAAACTTCTTATTTTGAGTCAAATCCCCAAAATCCCAAAAAAGAAAGTGGTTTAACGTTTCTCAAACGTGAGTATTTGAAACCAGTAACTTCAATACATTACCTTAAGCTCTGTACAAATGTGATGGGCATATTTTCAAGCTTTTCTGATATAAAAAGTGATTTTAAGTGAATAAATATGTGACAAATAATCATAAAGTAGCAGTAAACATTAAAAAGGTTCAGATATCTTCATGGTGTATTAAACGGCCAGTTGAAAAGAAATATCATGTGGTACGCGTCAGAAGCTTTTCCACAACCTGTGAATTCCTCAACAAGTTAATTGCTGTTGTTAAAATATCGCTCTCACAAACTTTTCCGTTTTAAGTCAAGTAAACTGAGGTACTGGTTTTGCCTTTCCTTCACTGTCACGCAAGAGTATCTCATTGTATCTCGAGTTTATGGCAACCTCTCCTATTTAAAATTAAACTTAACATTAGATTAAACAATTTCAGCAAATAGTTTTAGCAAACTTCAGACTGTTTCTTGGCTTTAAGAAGGTCACTCTTGCGTTTATTACTTCCAGGCTACCATTGCAGTTTAAAATGCTGCAGATTGTCTCCTGACTGGTGAATGTTTCTTCACAACCATATTTCTAGTATCTACTTAGTCAGTTTAGGGTTTAATATGAAGTTTGGTTGCGTGTCAATAAATGCTTCAGTGGACTATCTCCGACTTATTATCAGACCCGTTGCAGTCACATGTCTCATGTACGTCACTTAGTTCACTGAGCGGACCAGCATTTCTCAGTGGTCTCCAGATATTGTGATCTGATATGTTCCCTGGGGAAGCTCCAAACCTCTGGAGCAGCCTCCACCTCCAGAAAGTCCCCGCTAGGGTTCAAAACTTAATGATACATTTTCTCTTCCTGGCTTTGCTCAGCCAATCTCACACTGTTGATTAATGCCTTGTAGATGAGTAAATGAGTTGTACTGGCTGAATCTGTCTTTATGCTTCTCTTGTTGCTTTTTATTAAATGTATGGTGTAACTGAAGTTGATGTTTGATAAATTTTTTTATTTTCTTTATTATGTTATATAAATGAACTGACTTGACTTGGCAGCTCAAACATTGTTATTTCCATATGATCACTAAAAACATTTATTTACTAGTGTAAGCAAATGGAATGAACAATGTTTCTTAACATTTATAGACAAATAAAACATTGCAAATAACATGTTACAATCTACTTATAAAGTTTACCTTAAAAGAAAGTGGTTCCAAATTTACTGTTAATTTTGTTGGATTTTATTCAAAAATTGGCATAGGTGTTTATCTTGCAGAAAACACAGAATGTGTGCAGTGCAGATGCTTGGCAATTTGTAGTAATCAGCAGGTATGAGAGATCTGGCAATTGCAGGTGGCTGCAAGTGACTGTATTTACACTCTGAATGTGTGCGGAGGGCTCAGTCTACAACCTCTGCAAATGCTCTTAACATATGCTGCACTCCTTCACCCAAATTGTATGCCTTCGTGGATTACTGGAAGCACGCAAGGTGGAAAAAGGTTTGTTTTCGTGAAGAATTCAGACATGATTATAGTTTATGATTTTACCCACTCTCCCAGTGATGTTTAATGAATTATGCAAAAGCGCACAGAAACTATTTGGAAAAGAACTAAAGGAAAAAAGGGAAGTTTGCATGCCTGCATGGTATGGTCACTTTCAGCAAAGCCATTTTGGCACAAGCACCCCATTATCTAGAACATGTAGTTACAGTATGTACTAGCATTCTTGTGGCCACGCTGTAAAAACAAAAAAACAAAAAAAAACATTGTGATAAACAACTTTAGATAGCCTTGTGTTTTCCTTCTGCGCTTGTGTGCAAAATTCATGAGGAACTGCCAAGTATGGAGAGCGTGTCAGCAACTATTTCCCTAAAATCGCTTTCCCTGTGTTGTTCTCACACAGTGGCACAGTCATGCTATGACAATGCTATGCTATGATATTATTATTAAATTGACGCTAATTTAAACTCACAGAGAATAAAGCACAAGATCAAAACTCAGCTGCAAAATGCTGGCAGAAGAAATACACAGGTTTTTAATTATGTATCTGCATTCAAGTTCCAGATATATGTTTTTCTCACCCATTGACTGGAACAATTAAAGGCTAAAGGCATTTTTCCCACTAAGAGCGTTCTCATTTTGAAAAATAATGAATAGAACAATGAGACTGAAAAGCACAACAGTGTTTATACATTTCAAAACATGAGCTGTAAAACTAACCCCAACGCTGCACAGCTGTAATTACCAAATTGATGAGGGCTAAGGCAGGATTAATAAATAATCTGGCTTGTAATAAAATTCTTCCCATTTTCACCTTGGCCAGTCACATGAGCTCGGGGGTCCATGAATTATTCTGTTCTCCCCTAACCGTGATCCATCTCAATTGGGTGGGCAGCAGGATTTGATTAGCTCTGCTCTCGTGCCGCGGTGACAGACTCGGGATCCGGAGAGTGATTTGGTCTCAGTAAAAGCAGAGTCAGAGCCTGGTTTAAAAAAAAAAATAAAAAATCGAAATAACAAATAAATCAAAATAAATTGTACGCCTTTGGAATGAAACTGGTAATTACTGGGGTTGGGTGTGATGTTGCTCACAGTGGGTAGGAACTCTTACAGGGTGGATGTGCTGTTACTTGTAGATAGCCATGCTCATATTTATGGCTATCTGTGTCCTGCCAGGGAGGGTGATGCAGTGCAAGGTGAGGGAGCCGGGCTAACACGGCTTCTAATGGAAGCTCACAGAGAGAGCAGCACCTCGGCATACCACAACAAAATGCAGGTCATTTAATAGTTCCCAGGGATTTATTTTTCTTGGATGTTCTTCAGTTAATCATATATTTAGGAGCAGATCATGGAACAAACTGAGGAAAACCTGGAACAGATTGCACAGCATGTTTTTCATAAATCATATAATCTTAGAATTCTTTCATAATACATGCTACTGTGAGCCAGATTGCAGACTGCATGTGTGTATGACTTGTCCTAAACCGTTTAACCTGCCTTTTATATCTTTAGTTTTCACACATACAGGCGTTGCATGGAAGGATGACAATGACACATTTAAAAAAAACTTAAATCCAGCACCAGACTCTGTAAACAAACCTGGTGGTTAGGCTTCGCTAAGCCAACAGCCAATGAAAGTATCCATCTGTGACAACACCTTACTGTAACCACAGATGGATCAGTAATGTGCTGCGCATTACATAACCCAAACACCAACAAGACAGTAATGAGATGCCACAGTTGTGAAACATCACAGAAGTCGTCCGATTGTGTCGCAGCCTGTGTATCAATCTATCTCGGTCGTTCATACTATGGGATGCGGTGACGGAGGTTACGTTAGCAGCTTGCTTGGGACAAGCAGTTCGAGCTCTGGGACTCTGAGAAGCAGGGTTCTGGGCATCGGGCCATGGAGCTGTCTGGCCGTCCTGGCTGGCAACGTCGCGGTTTTCCACAGGTGTAAATGTAACCGTAGGTGGCCTTCACAGCAGTAAGCATTGCTTAACAGTAGAGTAACCTCTCTGGCCTCATACACGCCGACTTTTATCAGTGCTGACGTGTGTGTTTGCCACTTTCTGTGCTTTATTCTAGCACAGCGCTTTTTGAAATGTTTATTGTTTCAGCATGACCTATTGACATTTTCTGTTATTATTCCATTTTTGTGCATACCTGCTGACAGAATGCAGTAGACTAATTTAAGCTGTGAAAGCCATTCAACCTCTCTGAATAATGAATAGTTTCACCATGACAACTGATTTCAGGCGCAGTCTTGGACATGATTGTCTAACCTTTGGAGCTGGCAGCAAATATGGTTAAAAGGATGGGTTTGCAATTTTTTCAAGTGTGTCTTAAGGCAACATTGAGATGATAACATGAGCATTGGAAGGTATAGAAACAGGCTCAACGTACATATGAACACCTGCCTGGATTAAATGAGTCGTGAGATCGGCGTGGTGAAGTCTTTGGTGCATCCGTGTTACACTATCAAGATTGTGATTGCATTAGAGGTGTAGGAGAGCATTCAAACTTAGTACTTCTGCAGTAAACACACACACACACTAACACTTAACTTCTGTGTCTTGCAGTCAGCTTACTCTGCCACCTGCTGGTGAGTAAAATAAGTGTGCTTCTCTCAAAGTACTACAAAATTGATTTGTAAATGCATTTTTAGTCATCAATAAAAATGTTTGTTTTGTTTTTTTAAACATACTGTCTACGTACATACCAGTGATTTACCTTAATGTTTAACTGTATCAAAATTTAGACAATGTCTTGGCAAATCTCTTGGTGTAAATATTCCTTTTCCTGTTTACAAACCAAGCAATCAGAACAAAACATGGCGCTAAATACAAACGCTGCTGCTAGAAAGATAATTTACCTCAAACTCACCATCTCATAATAATCACTTATGACTTAACCCGTGTTGATTGACAGTTTATTTATTAAATTACATTTCAATTAATAATTCACTTCTCTCACTCAAGTTGCAGTAAAGACTGTTTAGATGGGTTTCTTTCCGTTGCCATTCATTACAGATACAGTATGTCACAAAGGGCTTTAACTCAGAAGGAGTCCATACCGATCAATCACGCAACAGTAATGTAAGAATATGAAACCCAACCAGTACAAGGCGAACAATTATTATGAATGAATGAAAAGAATGGAAAAAGTCTTTCAGCTGGACCATGGGGCATAAATGTTCACCATTTACCATTGTTCTATCTACAGTACACTATGAAAGGGCTCTACGTTGATGCATATTTCATTTTGGACAAATAATAGCCACGCTGTTGGTTTCAGGTGCTTCTGGACAAAACCATTCTGGGTACTGCCTGAGGGTAACTACCTACAAGGACGCTCCTCCATGAACCACAAACCTTCAGGGGATTTTTTATTTATTTTTTTTTTCTTTTCAGTTTGCATTTGCGCTGCCAGTAGTCATGTTAAAGTGGTGTAATAACTGGATGGCAGTCGGTATAGTGATGGCATTTGAAACATACAACAACATAAAACATCATTCTGGTTTCAAAAAGCCTGACCTTCACTTTTGGTCCATTCCTCTGATCCTTTATTTGTTTAACGTTAAAAGCTATTTACTGGAAATGCCTTATAGAGTCTTTTCTTTTGTAAGCGTTGTTGTTTGGCAGCGCTGCATTCAGGTGTCTGAATCACCAATATCTGCCACAATATAGCTCTGAGATGTTTTGCAGCAGTGTTGCATTCAAAACTATGGAAGGGTTATTACAAGAGATCAGAGAACTCTTTCACTGTTTCTTGTTTGGTCTTGGAAAGGGAGTTTCAGTCCGCCCTATCTATTCTTTGAGAATAAACTATTTCAGATTACCTCAACTATACACAGGAAATTGTCATCAAAACTAGAGCAGGTGAACGTATCAGGTGATTGAAAGAAAAGTAATTTCCTATACTTTTGTTTTTTCAAGCACTAACACATTCCTGTTTTGAGCTATGCGTGCTTGGTTTAACAACAACCCACTAAAAATATCACTGCAGGATGTATGAGAATGTCTCACAGTGTTCATGACATTTTATTGGCAAAATTATTAATCAGCGAGAGAATAATATTCATAAAGTATTAAAGATTATATTTGAATATTTATTTTATAGTGTTACCGTAACAATGTGAACATTATGATGATGAGCGGTTTGTGGCTTCAAACTAATTGCAAAGAATAAATTAAAAGTATTAAAAAAAAGCCCTGGTTAGTGCGATGAAAACAGTATTTCTTTAATTAGCATGTTTTTCTCATGTTCCTGTGAAAGTGTTTTTCTGTCAAGCTATTGTTCTCCTACTCTCTCTCTTTCTGTGAGAACATGCTTGCAACAAGGGCTGAAGATAACTGTTGGGGAAGCGCCTGTGAAACAGTGGAAAGTTGAGCTAATACAATTCAGTGTGAATAAGGAAAAGTATAATTAATAGAGCAAAACTATTCTAGAAGGAAGAAGTATAGAAGTAGTTCAAGTTACATGCTAAAAATCAATGTTAAGTCCCAACAGGAAATACACCACAGAAATGAATCTACTACTAATGAGTGCAGCTTTCATACCAGTGATTAAGCTAAAATATTTCATCACTCAACTGACCAAAACCGCTAGAAGAGGCTGAAGTGCATTAATGAAAGCAGAGCAGGCATTAACATGGAGCAGCTGTTTCACTTTAAATTACATGTCCAGGCCATTTGGGGACCTGAGTGTTGAGCTTAAAATTTGCTTTGCTCCTTTCTTACACAGCTACTCCTTCACTTACTCAAAGAGGCTGATTCCGACGGTTTTAAGGTATTTTAATATATTAATGCAGCTCCAGTGCCTCAAGAATATAAACAAGAAAATGATAAACCCCGGAGGACTCCTTATGTTCAGGTTTGGCCTACGCATGAACCAGGATCCTTACAGTGCTGAAAGTATTATTTGAAATATTATTTTTGACTGTAGAATTGTGGTCAATATGGGAATTTGATGACCACTTATTCATTGTGCTGCCATGAGTTAAATTGGAAAATGTGTAATGGAAGCTAAACAACCAATTCGCTAGTTTAGCATGGAGATTGGAAATGGGGGAAACATCTAGTCTAGCACCTTGTCTCCACTCCCATCTAAGTTTTTTGTTTAATCCACACAATACCTGGAGAGTGTGGGCAGTTCCTATTCTGGGGCGATGCACCGCCGAAGGGGGCAAAGAAAGGAAAATGTCTCTACTTCATTCAACCACAGTGTTAAGTTAGCTGTCAGTGACTAGGCATTTGTCTTAGTGCCTCTGAATATAGTCCTTTCAGCATCAAGCTGCATTCGATGCACTGCTGGACTTTTGAGCAGTTTCATCTCTCATAGGTTCTAATGTTAAGGTAATTTATTGAACTGCAGACACTGCAAAGAAGTCTGAATGTGTCCATAACCTGTGATTTCTGTATCACGGGGTCAGCCAATTAGCTGGCATTGAAGACATTCTCGAGAAAAGCAAAAGGTCAGAAACGTCTGAATGTGCTGGTCAAGCTCTCCGTGAGGAGGGATCTATTCTCGAACATGTCTGAATTGAATGAGAGACGACCAAAATTTCATGTATAAGCGATTAGTTATAATAATGCATTATGTGATTGCTCTTATTGTATTATAAATGCAATGGTTGAATTGTTGTTTTTTGTCAATACCACTGCCACCGCTTTTTATTCTGTATCTGTATGTTTTATTCTGAATACTTTAATGTTCAGCTAAAGTAGTTGTCTTTACATTGAAAGATGCTGAATGATGCTGATAAAGGGTAGTATATCTGGTGATGATCACTGTGGAGTACCATCATATGTTGCCAGACTCTTCAGCCGATGTAACTACTGAATAAGTTTGTAACATAAGGAGAAATCTTTGTTTTGTTGTCATCTAGTGTGTATCGGTGGTATTGCTACCTGAATAGAACCTCAAATAACAGTTGTTCAGTGCAGTGTGACAACGTGTAGTCAGCCCTCTGTCATTTTACCCACTGAATGGGCCACCTTAGCCTTTATGAAATTTGGCAGGAGATGCCATGGCTGAAGAGACTTCCTGTCTTCAGTCTCAGTTAAGCTATCCGCCTACAGACCGACATGACAGTGATGAGAAAGCACATCTAAATTAGAACGTTTCCTAAAATTTCTAACAAGTCCTTCAATGAATTTAATGAAAAACACATGCTGGGAACACATTTCTCTCAAACTTCCCCTTTTATTCTAAGATAAATTGCCACTTCTGCCCCTCATAGATGTGCTTTTTCCATCTCCTTCTTTATCCCTTTCCGCACTTTATCTAGGATGAGAATGTTGCCTGCCGTACATTGTGTGAATGTAATCCAATTCAGAGAAATGTTTGCGACTGTGGCCAAGAGTCATTGTTATACATTGAGACACCCTATCTGGGAAATGCCACCAAACCGCCTATACAATCGCAGCAGCGTGCAGGATAAGTCATGTTTGGTTTTAATCCTCGGAAGCAGCTGAACACAACTACAATGTATTTTATAGCAGATGAACCTGCGTCGTGTAGGAGAGAAGCCTCCCTAAGATGAAGCCACAGAAATATTTACGCATGAAAATGTTGTTTATTCAACAGGATTATCAATGGCCAGCTACAGGAAGAAAAGCCTTTGAGGTTATATTAGCGAAACATGCAAAGATTTAGCTTCTGTAGGAATGCAAATGGGGGTGCAGCAACATTTGCATGCGGTATCTCGTAACTGCGCAAAGATGTACCCCCCTGGTCACAAAGACATTTTTTAAATGGTGATATGTCTTGGTGTGAACACGCAAAAAGTACACTGAGCATTCCGGCTTATCTTAATTGCTTTTGCTTGTGATGTTCCTCACCGGTCCATCAGAACTAAACCCCCTTTACTGCTGAGGATATCTCAGCTTGTGTTCTCGCCACAGCTGCTTCTATGGGGATTAAAACTGTAAAAATGTGTTTGAGTACTCACTAATAAACCTTCAAACTGAAACTAAGAGAAAAGACAAACCTTGAAATATGAAAATAATTCTTAGAATAAGCCAGGAGCAACAGAAAAAGCCTTTGATCATTGGCTTTTACAGGTAACAAAACCTCTAAATGGCTATTACCTGAAATTATGGAGGGGTTATGTTTACAGGTTGCAAGGTGAGATAAAACCTGAAGGCATGTTTCATCAGGACGTGTGCCTCGGCTTCTGTTCAGTCTCAAAATAGGTTGTATTTGTGAAGAAGCCGTCATCAGTTATTGGTGAACGTGTTTTAAGTTGTAGCATTAAATATTAACTAGTAAACGGCTTGAATTTTAGATGTAGCTATAGATTTGTTTTATAATTGACAGAGTCGTTTTAAAAATGAATGAACTGGATAAATCCTTCCTTTTATTCTGTGGTGAAATATCAAACATTAACCTTTGTTTTAAGACTCAGACTCCCTCTTGATATTTAGAGTGTTGGGTTTATAATGTGTTGGGTTTTTTTTGTTGTTTGTTTGTGCGTGTGTTTTCAGACTCCAATTAGTGCATCTGTTCTTTTGTCTGGTGGCGATAGAAGCAGGGATACATTGCTGCACTCTCCAGCTTGTGTTTTCCGCAATAAGCACAAAATTGTTTTAAAAAAAAAACAAAAAAACAAATCCTGCTTCAATACCATCCGGTTATTATGCATTCATGACAGATTCTATGCACGCATTCATCAAATGTTTTCAGCATTTGCAGCTGATTTCTATTCAGCTGTGGCATTAGGCAGGATTGTCCAACATCCCCACTTCTTTTCTTCTTTAATCAGAGTACACAGCTTCTCACTGCTCGCAGTCAATACATAAAGGAGAAATGATCTGTAGGAAGTTTACTTTGATCCTTTTAGTATACTGCTCTTTTTTCAAATGGTTCTGTTCAAGATGTTGAACAAACATTTGAGTTTTGAATACTTGTACCTCATTTAACTACATGCCTGGAAAGACAGTTGCTATTGTCTTTAGTATATGCACTAAAATAATTTATGTTGCATTTGCTAAATATAAATCCAAGTAAAGCTGGAACTAGCTACGTTTAAATGAAAAGTTTGTCAGATTTTGCAGAGCCATGCTACTGCCTTTGTTTTGAGTCTTTAAGCTAACCTGCTGCTAGCTTTAGCTTCATTGATCTTACAGATATAAAAGTGGTACTGATGTTTCCTTTGAAGATAATAATAATAAATGTATTTCCTGTATTAGGATTTTGTTTATAGCAACAAGTTGTAAGGACGACACTGACATACTGACACCCCACAAAGTTGTTATGGCAAATCTGCAAGCAACAGTTGCTGCTTTTGCTCAGCATCCCACAGGCAACATTACGTTCCACTACTGTTGTGTCCACTTGACGTATTTGTGTTCTCGCTTCGGTCTCCTCTCAGCTCTGGTTTTGGTCTCCAGTAACTCCTGAGGGAAATATCTGGTGCTTTAGCTGCTGAATAATCCACTATGTTCACCAGTTAGTCACTAATTTAGTCTGTCAACTGTTGGCAGTGTTGTGCAGGAAGCATACAGTGGTGTTCACTGAAAGCAGCTGCATGTTGCTGCTGTTGGAAATTATATCTATGAGAGCGGATAGATGAGTTTACTAAGTACTCCTTTGACACAGGACACAGTTGTTTGATCTATTCTTAATGTAGGATTTATACACCAATCAAGCATAACATTATGACCACCTTCCTAATATTGTGTAGGTCTCCCTTGTGCCCCCAAAACAGTTGTGACTCATCAGAGAATGGACATGGGCCTTCTGAGGGTGTCCTGTGGTGTCTGGCAACAGAATTTTGGTAGAGGGGGCCTTTGGGTCCTATGGGTTGAGGGGAGGGGCCTCTGTGGATCAGGCTTGTTCCAGTGCATCCCACAGATACTTGATCAGTTTGGGATCTAGTGAATTTGGAGGCCAGGCCAACACCTTGTGCTGTTTTTCATGTTTTTTTTAGTTGTTCCTAAACCATTTTTGTGTGTGTGTCTGTGTCAGGCTGCATCCTGCTGAGGATGGCTGCTGCCATCAAGGAGTGTCATTGCTATGGGGTGGGGGTGCCTGGTCTGGTCTAGGTGGGTGCTACATGTCTAAGTAACATCCACATGAATGCCAGGTCCAAAAGTTTCCCAGCAGAGCATTGTATTGTCACAAGATGGTCAATGATATTTACTTCTCCTGTCAGTGGTCATAATGTTATGCCTGATCGTTGTATATACTATATATGTAAAATATTCCAAACCATATTAAGTACAAAGACAAACATGGCATGTCTAAGGAATGTAGAAAATACGCATACTTGCATTATGTTTTAACTCTGAAACTGAATGTAACCTTTAAACTGAAGATGGCTGTCACACTCATGTTTACCTTCCTTCTGATGCTCATGTGAAACAAGCCAAACATGCTGGAAATAGAAAGACCGGGTCAGTGATCTTCTGTGCTGCAACATCTTGAATGAAGATTGGTTAAGAGTAAACAGTCTTTTTCCCATTGACCAAACCCTCAAGCAATTACTTCCTTGTCTCCCCTTTCCCTCTGTTCTCGTCCGTTACATCCTCTGTGACCTTTCTATTTGATGTGGCAGCAGTCAAACGTCAGAGTGTGAGCCTATCATTGATAGAAGGATGGAGGTCATTACCTTCAGTTGTCTTGGAGAGGGCTTTAATCCCCCAGAAAGCAGAGACCAGAGCCTGACCACTGGAGCTGGCTTAATTACTGGCCAGGCCTAATTGGCTCCTTGTATGGGCTGTGATGCAAGCAGGATGTGACACTCAAGGCTAGACTTCTTCTGCTGTCTGCCCTTTGTGTCAATCCCATTAACCTTTCCCTTCCACCTTCTTCTCTGCCTTTTTATGTTCAATTAAAGGCACTATTTAAATTAGTTGGAGTAGTAAGCATTAGAGCTTTGTCATGGGCCATGTAAAAGGAAATAATGGCACCTTACATTACTATTCCTGGCAGAATTACATCCAAGAAGTGGAACTCTTTGCTGAGCTAAAGTTTTAGATGGCTGCAGATGATTTATGTATGCTTGAAGCATATGGGT
The DNA here is from genome assembly GCF_963514085.1 of Chelon labrosus. NCBI lineage: Eukaryota > Metazoa > Chordata > Actinopteri > Mugiliformes > Mugilidae > Chelon > Chelon labrosus. Next base: position 19,177,196 of record NC_140360.1, on the reverse strand, counting down.
GTTATACATGTGTTTGGTTGTTTGGGGACGTGTGCGAGTCTTTCAGATGTGGACCAGGCACTGGATGCAAACATAATTAGTTACTGTATGTCAGCAAAATTGAAAAAACAGTCAATAATAATGCATTCAAAGAGAACAATACTTCAAAGGGAGGCTAAAATCTGCACAGTAAAGCCATGTTCAGTGTTTGCCCTTTGGGATATTGTGAGCTATAGTGTACAGTGTATTGTCAGTAGTGTGTAATTAATCATACCACCTAACTGTATTCACAGGTCCCTTTTGGTTAATTGGACTGCAGCTGGAGAACGGACTAAGCGATGATTTATTCAGCAGGCAGGTGGAACGACACGGCGCCCCCTCCTCCCCCCCCCCTTCCAGGTGCCAAGGATGGATGGCTCACTCCCACCCAGCCCATTCCCGCCGCTCCTCCATCCCTCAGGCCAATCGACTCTGATGGTACATTTACAAGACGTACTTCATGGTGACAAAATGAGAGGAGGAAAGGTACAGTGGAATCAATTTCCCTCTCTTTTCTCCGTATTCAGGACTCCTACTGGTAATAGCAGAGGAACAGATAAAGATATTGACCATCTGTAGAAAGTTTAACAAGTGAACTTCCTCACACTGCTTGTTTACGAGTAAAAACAAACACCAGAGCCAGCCAAAGGTAAAGTCATTTAGACACTTGCCCTCTCCACTTCATGGGTCTTTGTTTCATTTACTGGCCGGGCTGTGAGGCCGACGGTGGTAACTATATCATTTCAGGCTTGTTGAGGAGCCGAGATGCTGTGCCAAGCTTTTTTCTTCCTCACAGTTTTATCTGAGGTTAAGATTCTTTGGTCCCACAGTGCGGAGTGGAGTGCGCGTGTGGTTAAGATGACTTACAAGTGGACTGTGAAGAGTCTTAATTGAGTCATTTAGTAAGCCAAAGACATGAACATTTGCACTGTACAAGCCTACTTTAAATTTACATTTAAAAAAAACAAACAACAAAAGTTGACCACAATCAAAAGTTACAAAAACCATAAAAATGCAGATAACACAAAGAAAAAAAAAATTAGCTCTCACACTGAATTAAGAATAAAAATGATTTTTAATACAGGAGTTTAAAAATAGACTGTCCATTTAATGATTTTATCATTTAAAAAAATCTGTCCTAAAACTTGCTGCTGAAAGGTTTAATATTCTCTTAGTTCGTTAATTATCATTCTTGTCAAGCATATATTGTAATATGTTTCCGTCGGAACAGAAGCAAGACACGTACGTCAACATTAGGAATATACCTTCTCTTGCTGTAGTTTACTTCAGTGCTGCCGGCGTACCATTACCCTGAGATAACCACACTTAAATAGTTAATGCAGCTGTGGGCCCCCCTCTGCATTACAAATGGACCCATCCGTCTCGTGTAGACCCCCGCGGGTGGCAGCACCACAGTCCGTCTTCAGCAACTCTAATCATTCATCAATAGGCCGCGATCTGACACCCGCTTACACAGGACACCGAACACTGTGATGTGGTCAAGGCCAGAGACGGACATCCTGGTGTCAGAGAGGGGATCTGTCAACTGATATTACTCCAGGCACCACTATGGGTCTGCCCAGCTACAACAGCTGGATTGCAGGCTCCAAGTACAATCTGGTCATCTGAAGGCCTCCCTCTATTCTGACCCGTGTAGACAGCGAACAAGGACAAAGAATCACACGTGTTATTTACCAGACATGTGCGTCATATGGCTGATGAAGTCTTTTCACAGGTCTTGTGGGGTTTTAGTGCATATGTGGAAAATCGTGGTTGAAAGCCTTAAAGCCTTGTGTGGCTCCAGAGGGAGCTGCAAGGTGTCTGATAAATTTTAACTTGAGTCAGCATCGACTGGGGCAGAAATCTACAAGTTTGAAAATGAAAAAAAAAAAGTGTGGAGTTAGAAAGATGTGAGCATACCTCTGTAAACATGTAGTCTTGTACTCTTTTATGCTTGAAGCTAGCAACACGGGGCCGCGTGAGCTACTATTAGTGTAACATTAGAACTAATTCCCGAACCTTCAGTAGTCGACCTGTGTGATGTAGATGCCAGATTTTACTATTTAACTGATTTTCTTTCCCCTTTTAAAATTGTCTATCACGAGTCAGACATTGTTACACGAGTGGTAATTATAGGGGCAACCCACTCACAGTACAAGTCAGCCTGTGAAAGCAATTTAATAGTGAATTCTGTGTCTCTTGAAAATAGCTTTCCAAAGTCTAAAATAGCTCTAATGGACAACCTGGGAACTCGCTGGCTATCGTCTGATGACTTAGCCTCTGGGGTCAATGGCCAGCGTATCGGAGCTTCTGGTGTGGCCTGCAGGTATCAAGATAACAGATAAGGAAGCCAAGACTGCCTGTCCTGTGCACTGCTCATTGTTTACAGCCTGATTAGCGCCTAGACACTAGCAAATGGAGCTGGTAGTAGGTTGCTCTCTTTTGCTCGCTCTCAAATCTCGCTCGGGCGCGATTGGTCATGTCACTCGTATTAACACTCGACAACAAACCCCAGGAAGCTTCTGGTAGCAAAATCTTGTCCCTTGTTTGCAGATTTCTACATATTCATTTGCAGATTTCTGTTTATAGAGATTATAGGATGGAAGGAGTAGACTCTGAGGATTTGGAGCTTGAGTGTCTAAACACTGAAATCTTCTTTCGTGAAGTGCCCTGAAATTGTGGAGGGAATGTAATACTAAATTGTTAGACTGCCCCTTCAAAAGCAGCCATAGTGTGTAGATTGTGTAGAAGACAAAGAAAGTTGAACATATTCTTTTGCTCTACTTTTTGGGTGATATTCTTAAAATGTCAGAGTCTGGCCACTGTTTGTACACCCTAATTCTGTTTACTCAGGTTGAGAGGCAGGAGAATGCCCTCCTTCCAATTTGCCTGATGGAGGAATGCCAGTCAAAATGCAATCAATAAGACAAATGTTAAAGGGACTCAACTCTGCAGCTGAGGCAAGCACCTGTTTTGTGGAGGACTCTGTAAACCTTTTATCCCCCCACTGTAAAGCCTGGCGCTTATTTGTTGCGGTGGTCATCACATCAGCGCTCTGCCAGGAGAATCTGCTCTCTGTTCCCCGCGGAAATAAAAAACTGTGATAAAACTCAGCACAGATCGCTCCTATAAGTAACCAGCACAGATGCAGCCCAAGCCAGACACGTTCTCTGGGGACTGCAGCTGCCACGCAGGGATGTGACAGGCCCAAAATGGGCAGGCGGGCCCCTTTCCCTTTTGATCCATCAGATAAGACAGAGAGGGTAGCGTGAATTCTAAAACTCCAGATGCACCGTCACCAAGGTGACTCTCATCTATTACTCCTCCCAGCCGCTCTGAACATATGCTCATCTGTCAGAGTGACAGACCCCCTTTGCTTTCTCTACTCTTGTTGGATTTTAAACCCAATAAGAGTCAGTTGAATTAAGTTGCAACTTAATTAAGTAGTAACTTAATTCAGCTGCATCTGATTGTCAGGTGTTAAATCACTCCTCTCAAATCAGGCTCTGCTCTGTATTTTAAGGAAATTAATGAGGAAACGGGGACATCTTCCAAACCTGCGTTCAGTGGCATTTAAAAATCTCCTGTGAAAGTGTACAGGTATTAATGTAGACGAGAGGTTGCTGATTGCTGGAACAGTTCCTAGACTGATGCTGTATTGACTTTATTCCTCTGTGACAACAAAACCTGCTACACACAGACTCAGGTGCTGAATTAACTTTCCTCAGGGTTAGAGTGCCCCCTGCTGGGCATGATCAGTAATGTGCTTGGCTGCCTAGAGACGTCCTGTTAACAGGTTCAGAGGTGAGTTTTATCTTCCAGACATATGGAGGAGTATTAACCTCAACACAGCTGTTTGTGTTGGGCTGCTGAAGGGTCGAGATGCTACTACGTCTTTGTTTCCTCTAATGTGTAAGTAAGACATGTTTTAAATGAAAAGAGGAAAAAAAATACACTGAACATACAAGTGCTGGTTATGTGTGAAGATCACCACAAGATGGTATCATTTCTCAAAGATGTCAGATGCCTCAGTATTACTTTCCAAATCCAAACTCTGTCTGCCATCTACTGGTAAAGACTGCAGGGTGTCTTGTATTAAACAAGACAGCAGATACTTGCTCTACATTTTCTGGTGTATAATGTAATTTACATATTTTGATGAGGGCACACAGTAAACTTATAGCAGGATGCTTATTGGTCCAGATTTAAAATCATACACATTAAATATTACATTTAAAAATGTGTCATCTACCGTTGCTGACCCTGTCCTCTGTCCCAGAGCTTGGAAAATGTAGTCCTTAGTTAGTTGATGAGTACATTTTATGTTGACATTAATAAAGCAGTTGTGATCGGTACTTTGACCTTGATCTTGTAATGCAGAAGCTGCACTATTGAGAAACTTGCGCTATAATATACTATGAATGAATGGATTTTTTGTAAATCTAATGATTTAGGGAAATTAATGAAGACACAAAGTAGATTTTCAACAATTTAAGAAATTCTAAACCTAAAAAAAATGAGTGTTGAGCATCTTGAGGCTGTTGTTGCCAAAGGAAGTTTCAAATATGGCTTTGTTTTCTCCTTTAAAAATTTCACAAGCTTGAGTCAGAGTATGACTGATGCACCCGCTGGATCTCTGTCCAAAAATGTCAGGATGTGGAAATGAAACTATTTGAAAGGGAAAGTGGAGCGTTGACTCAGTGACCAATGCAAGGAGGTGAAATAAGCCGGTGTAATAAGGTCTATTATTCCCTGCATATAGGAGTATCACATAAATACAGTGCTGTGTTCCCTAAACAAGCAGCACGCGCTGCTTCCTGTGTTTGTGTGAGTCAGATACTACTCATGAGCGGGCTGATTCAACCGGGGCCCCATCCCCCGCCCACTAACCTCTATCCGCCCCCTCACACAAGTATCCGCCTCCTCCCGATGGATTTTCTCTCTCCTGCTCCTCTCTTCCTTATTTTTTTTCCTTCATCTCTTCTTTGGGGGATGAGAGGGAGGATGTGTATGTGTGTGTGTGTATTAGTCATGTTCAGGCTCATCCAGGGCCAACAGCAGCACAAGCAGGGGGAAACCCAAGCACAGGCAGGAATAGGATGTTTTGTCCACATCTGTTAGTTGGTTTGGCCACAGCACTCTGCGGTTTACACAGCGCCTAAAAATGGATTGCTAGAATGAGCAAGAAAGTGCGCTGGAGGGGAAAGACGGATGAGCATATAGGAGCAGGGGGTGATATAGGAGGATATAGGTGGGGGATGGGTTAACATGCCAAAGTGGGCCAAGACCCCCCTGACGGTTAATAGGATTCTGTCTGCCCAAAGCTGCTGCTAAGTTCTCAAGCCAGGAGACGACTCTGAGGAGGGCGTCTGATGTGGAAGTGTCTCTTGTAAGATCTGATTAGTGTTTCAAATCATTTGGTTTTGTGGTTTTCTTGTGTTGCCGATTAAGATCTGGTCATTTCGGTGTTTGGGGATCATCAGATGCTGTTTTAGCCTCCAAATGCATTTGTTGATATGAAGAGAAACATTTTAAAATCCATAAACCAAATAAAGTGGCCGCACAGAGCATTTGCAAAAAAAAATAATTTTAATCAACTTAAATCTGCATCACATTACACATATAAGACACCAAAACATTAGATAAACTAGTGAAATCAAATCCCTCTTCATGACTGTTACAATGTTCAGTTTATGTTGAAGCAGAAGAAGAAAAGTGGTATTTCAACTTTATGATCATTTTAGAGGATGTAGTTTGTGGTGCTGTTAAAGAGTTTGAATTAAAAAGTCTTTCTGTTACTTAGGATAGCCCACTGATGGGGTTGCCAAAATAATAGAAACATATGTCGGTACAACTGCAGCATCTGAAAGGAAAATAAAGTTGAATCAATCATAATCTCCACAAAGCTGAGATTTAGTGCAGGACTGTTTTATTAGAGTTTTATTAGAAAGCATTTGTTTTCACTAGTGTACCTAATGAATTGGCAAGTGGGTGCCTCTTTACTCTGGTAATATTCAGCTCAAAGATGTAAAATTCAGCTTCATGACATGCCTGGAAACAGTAATTTCATTCATCAACTTGTTTGTCTAAATAACTACTATATAATTTCGTTTAACAACACTACAAACTATGAATCAATGCCCGTTTTTTAAAGTTTCAGCTAAAACTGCCCATTGCAGAAAGATCAGATAGGTACTTGCACTGATTTTTGCAACAAACTTTTTTCCCATCACAACTAAATGTAAATTTCATTTGTTTTGCTCCATCACTCTTCAGTCCTAGTATCCAGTCCCCTCGCCGGTCTCCAGGTGGTGCCAGTGGTTGAGTGGGACGACATTCTTCTCACACACACACACACACACACACACACAGACAGAGAGTAGACCTATTTCGCTGTCTCCATCCACATACGGAGGGGCTGGGTATGGCAGAGATGTGTGGGGGATGGGGCACAAGTAGTTGTGGAAGATAGAGAGGAAGGAAGTGAATAGAGTGAGAGATTGTGAGGGAAGGGGGTGGCATGCAAGGCAAGCACATGCTGAGCAGAACATTGGACTCATTGAGAAAAGCGCTCTTTCCATTCATGCCCTATCCAGTCCCCCTTTCACCAAACTCACACTCTTCTCGTCACGTGTGTACAGTGTATTGACATCTGCGTTCTGTCTGCACCTAACAAAGTTTTTAGAGTGGCAGTATTTTGATGCGTTTGTTGAGACAGAGTGAGAGGTAAACATTTCAGGTAACTCTACATTCTCAGTGTCTGCTTTCAGCTGGAGAGCCGAGGAGCCATCGGCTCCAGATGGGGAGTTAATTTACATAAGAATCCCTTGTGTGAAAATACCAGTAGGTACTTTGATTAGAGCACAGTTTGGAGTGTTTCCACACCATCTCTCCTTGTGTCCACCACACCCTTGCAATCAGACGTTTGTCTGGTTCATATGTAAAATGGTCGAATCAACGACCCGATGGGGGCAACAATAAAAGTCCGCCTATATGAATGAAAGCGGCAGCAGTAGCAGACAATGTGCCTTCATGGCTCTGGGCTAGTTAATGAGTAATAATCAGGTAAAAAATGTCCCGTGGTGTAGGGGCGACATGCTTTTACTCAACAGGCGCATGCTGTTAGGATGGGGTAATTGAGTAGCCTTTTTGTGAACTGAAATTCTCTTTTACTCAAATAAAAATGTATCACTACAGCTGAAAACACACCTACGACAGACGACAAAATGTTTCTAAAATTTGAAGTGAACAACCAGCAAAAAGTAGAAAGTTATCTTTTTGTTTCACTGTTCTTTAGTTTGTGTAAATTTATTTTTACGACCCCCCCAAAATGATTTTCTCTTCTTAACCAGAACATTGAAAGTAATACATCACAAATATTTCAATTCTTGTAATCAGTTTTTCTCATTATTAATTTATTTGTTTTTTTGTTTAATTCATCTCAATGCCTCAAGCCTCAATGTGATTAAGTTTTTTCAAGTTTTGACAACAACAGCGAAATTATACTGAAAACTCTAATGGGTTGATTTTAAAAAGAGATGTACACATTTTAATTGTAACACAATATATACTGATCTTCAGGAAACACACACAACGCAACAGCAATCCAAAACCATTAAGAAGACAAATCTATAACATCAAAATGCATTTTACAGAAAGCTGATGTCCAGACTGTACTACTCTAACTCTGCAGACATTTCCATCCAGAGGAAGCAGCAAACACAGAATTCCCTGTCTATCTTCAGAAACAAATCCACAACAGGAATATAATTTGCAAATATAAAGTTGCTAAAACCCCAAAAACAATTTCATTAAATTACTTTTTAAACAGATAGAAGTGTTTTTGTCCTTTTGAACTTAGAACCACTGACATATCAGTTAAGCACTTCTATTCATGTCAGACATTCTTCTGCCTGCAGTCTTTCCAGCACCACGCCTAAACCTGTTTTACATACAGTGCTATTTCCACGTGGGTTGTTACCTTATACCTTTGCAGACTGAAATAAAATCAGATCAATACATTACATGCATTACAATCAGGAAATTACCAATGAAACAAATGCCTGTCGTTATATTAGATCAATGGAGGATTGTAAGATCCACTTTTCTACTGATTATATATTTCTACAACTTTAAGTTTCTACTTGTTTTACAAATATTTCTGCAATTTTATATGTCTACTTGGTTTCAAATTTTCTTGAACTTCGTATTTCTCCTCATTTTATTTACATTTCCACAACTTTATATTTCTACACAATCAATATCAATATTTCTACGGCTTTACATTTCTACTCTGCTGCATTTCAGGTAAGTATTGTACAATTTACAGGATCAGTTTATTTAATATTAAGCTAATTAACATGAGCTCCACCTCCACTCATGTCTTACAAGGCAATATAGTAGTAGTGCATTAAGTTATTTTGATTTTGCGAGTAGATTTTTCTAATTTAACTCAACATTTTGCATGGTCTTTACTCGTAAGTGATACTCTTTACTAGTGGCGTTGCTACTTTTACTTAGGTAAAGGAGCTGAATGCTTCCTGCTCTTAAAGGCAGCTTGTGTTTACATTGGGGGAGGTCATAGTTCACTCACCATTACTGTGGAATGTACTGTTCAGCTGAGTTATATTGATATATAAATGATATTGGGTGCATTCTTTTAATAATAATATTAGTAATAATGATAATAATAATTTCTGTTACTTAAAGTTTATATTTGCAACTTTTACTCATCTTTTTTTTTTTTTAATGTAGAGAATTAATCGGGTCCAGGAAGGGGGTTGGGGAGGCTGGTTGGGCTCCTAGTACTGTTGGTGGCCCATTTATCATATCTCCGCCCCTCCACTGTTTCTGCTCCCATGAGGGCGGCTCTTTAAATTGCCCCCAAACTCCTCCTGGCTGGCGCCTTTTTCCCTTTATCTGGAGGAGACAAGACACACGTGCTATTTATAGGACAACGTTGGAATAAACTCCTCATCCTGCTGGTAAAAAAAATCATTAAAAATCTTTCTTATTTTTTTTTTTTTTTAAAACAATTTATAACTGTGCTTTTAAAGCTGCATGCGCTGGGATTTTAAAGGGGCGGGCTGTGTGTTGTCTGACGAATAAAAGCTGTAGCCTATAGATCGGTGCAAGGCTTTTTAACCGGGTTCAGCCAGCTAGGCTTAAAGGAAACAATTTACATCCAGAGCTTATAGCCGAGTGATAAAGGTGAGTGCAAAACGAGGCGACGAGGAGCGAGAGAAAGTTTGCATGCTCGGTAAACCGCGGCCGATTTTGGTGCATTTTTACAGAGCCGGAGCTCCGGCGAGAGGAGGCTGCACGCTGTCCGACGTGAAGCCGTCTTTTGTTGCTCTGGCTCGGGCTGTCGCTGTAGCTAACGAACCCAGCCACCCCGGCTCGCCTGCACTTTCTGAGCCATTTAAAAAAAAAAAAAAAAAAAAAAAAAAAAAAAACCGCGCATGCAGGCGAGAGTTTTTTTTCTCTCTCTCTCTTTTTTTTTTTTTTTTTAAGCTTGCAAATTCACCCGAGCACACACCAGCTATTGTGTGTCCGCACATATCTCCGGCGTGCATACATGCCCGTGAGATATTTTCATGCGCAGGCCACAACAACTACAGGCACACGGGGCCTCTCGACATGGTCGGTGCGGGAAGGGAGCGCCGGGTTCAGTAGTCTTTTTGCAGGTTTGCGCGGCCTCCGACCGCCTACTCGGTCCGAGCGCTATCATGCGAGCCGGGTTGATGTCAATCCCTTGTTTGTGTGTCCCCGTCGGCCGTGTAATGGAGCGCAGTCGAGACAGAAATAGACCTGGAAATAAGCGCGGATTAATTGAGTTTAAACGCGTTACCGGTGTGCGGTTAGGCCGGTCATTTTTGGTGTGTTGTTGCGGTCACTGGGTTTAATAGTCCGGGTGTTTTCCTATGCTCTCTGTGTGTGTGTGTGTGTGTGTGTATGTGTGTGTGTGTTGAACTCGACGCCTCGTCTTGCAGCAAAGACAGACCGGTGTGATTTATTTCTCAGGTCCGAAGAGCTACGCAAACATGAGCGACAAGGGGACAGTGTCACCGAAAGAGAAGGAGGCAACAGAGAAGAGAGGGCGTGGAAGACCCCGCAAACAGCCCCAGGTAAAAACCACTGACGTAAGTAGAGTTTCTTTTTCATTTGTTTGGAAAGTGTGCATGTGTATGTAATCGCACGTAATGTACGTTTGCATGTCTCTAACCCGGAATACAGCACAGATAGAGCCCATGTAACAAGACGAGGTTAGGTAAACAAACCCTTAGCTCACATCTGTTGCAGCTGATGCTCAGGTAGATATTGGTGCAGGTGAGGTGCTCATACCTATCCATGTCTCTGCTACTCTGTGAGCCCTCAGTGAATCCAGAGATGACTGCAGCATGCCCCCACCCCCCCCAATGACCATTTGCCCACTGCTTATCAGTGTAAGCGTAGAAGCCTACAACAAACTTCCTGTATGTCTCACCGGTTTGTAAGCAACCCGTAACCCAACACCTTTAAACCGGTTTTAACCCCCCTCATGACCCACCTCTGCTCCCCGTGTAATGGATGACATAGCTGAGTCGAAGCGCACAGTGGCTCGTATATCCGTCACTCAGCCGGCTGTGTTTTACTATTGAATTGCTCGGTTGCTATGAGCTGCGGTTGTAAACATGTTAGAAATGTAACAGGAGACGAGTCAGCCATGACATAGCTCACAACCACAGAGCAAGATAACTGGCCCCGCTCTGAATTTACCTTTCTTTCTGGAGCTGATGGTAATCCCCTGAATGTTTACTCGCACATCCTTTTTTTTTTTTTTTTTTTTTAAAACGCATCACAGGACTCCTCAGCAGATCTTGAACGGCGCGTTTTTAGTCATTTATGAAGCAATGTTTGAAATAGCATGGCAACCTGTGGCTGTGACCACCTGTCAGCCTTTATAAGGACATTCCAGTTGCACTGACCTTGAAAGGTGAACTTTCTGTCTTGCATGTAGAAATGTATCCGTGCCTTGAATTTGTACGGCCTCCTGATATAATGTGGCCCCTCAAGTGTTTGTTACACCAGATGTTTTGCAGTATCCTAACTTTATCTTGATTTTGATTGCCAGGAACCAAGTGGGTCCCCGACTCCAAAGAGGCCCAGAGGACGGCCGAAGGGCAGCAAAAACAAGACAACCGGCAAGGGCAAAGTAAGTCACAGCAGTCTGCGGGCAGGAGTTCACACAAAGTCGCGTCGTCGAAACCCTCAGCCAGTGGCGGCGACATTTCCAAGAAGGACATACGCAGCCTCGCGGCAACACATGTGTCTTTCGCTCCCATCTTCTCTCGTAACCGCTTCCTTTTTTGAAACCCAGATTCCTTTTGGTTGATGAACATTTTAACGGTAGCTAACCTCATCCTCTTAAAAGGATGTCCTGTTGTTACTTGTGATATATTTGTTGGCTGCAGTTTTGCTGCTTCCGCCTCCTGGTGTCAGAAATAGCCCGGCTAGGGCTTCCCATTGTAGAGACCTTGGTTCACTGCCTTACTTCTTTTTGAGTGATGCTCACCCTGTACTTCCTGTCCTCCAGCTTCCTGCAGCTTGTCATGCATAGTGCGGTGCAGGTGCAGAGGCCGCAAGACTGTTTCCAAGCTGACACTAAGCACCCCTCCGCCCCCACCTAGCACACAGCCCTAGTTCTTCTCTGCCTGTCGTCTCCATAGCAACAACTGATTTTTTTTCCCTCGCCCCAACCCTCCAGCTCCCCGTGCGCTCCGTCTTCGCTGCTTTGTATGGGAAAGGGAGCGAGAGAGGGAGCGCAACACTCGCATGCATGTATTGATATAGGTTTAGCAACAAGGACCGAGCTGCAGAGGGTTTGTGTCTCCGCTTAGTTTCACCAGCTGTCTCTGCGCCTCAGACCAGGTGGCCAGCGAACTGGAGTGCCCTGTGTGCAGTTCCTGTCGGCCTTCCAGATAATAGCCAATGAACCCAATGCCCCCTTTCCATCTGTCTCATTGCAGAAGTGCTGCTGCCATCTAAAGGCAGCTACAGGCAAAGCTCTGGAAATATAGATTGTTTATACCAAAGGTTTTTGTACTAAACCCCATCCAAAATGTCTTGGCTGGGGCCGGGCAGTTCAGCAAGTCACTGAGCATGAAGATCACGACAAAATATCAGAGTCCGCTTTACAGCCTTGTTGACGGTGTGCTGTTTTCTTTCACAGAAGGCAACAACAACCCCATCTGCAGGGGGAAAACGCAGGGGAAGACCAAGGAAGGAGGTAAGAGTTTTCGACAAACAGTGTAACATCAGTGCTCGCATTTTTTTTAAACCAGCTCTCTCCCAATTAAATTATCATTGGTATGACTGTCTGGAGGGCGAAATTGCATTTTCCTAATTCCCTTGCCTGCGTCCTTCCTCTCGGACGACTCATTCTTACTCATCAGATGTTTTGGTTCATTCAGTCTTTACCAGGTGTGTTAAAATGCTAACTTCTTCCATAAGAGTTTTAAACCCACCATTGATGCAGGATGTTATTTTTTTTTATTTTTTTAAATGACTCGCCAGACATTATACGACCAGTCAAAAAAAGCATGTGTAATCTAGGAAGAAATTGCGGTCTTGTAGTAACACTCGGTCATGTGCATGAGTGGTTAGGGCGTACTCTAAAAGAAGTCTGGATTGCATTAGTCACAGAAAGGAATGACCCCAAGTTACCCTCCTAACTACCCCTCTCGTTTTTATGAATGAACATCTTGGGCAGTAGTGAGTGAGGGGAGGAAAGAGCAAAAAGCTGGATGCCTCATTGTGACTCACCATGCGCTATGAATCACTTTTCACTACGGATGGCTCACCCGTCCCCTGGGTGTTCTTCATGCCACAGTGGTTTATCAAAGAGATTTATAATAACATTTATTTTTTTTTCATGTTGGTACTTGGCGTTGTTAAAAGTAAAACCAGTCACGTCGAGGCATGAATCACAGGCAGCTATTGTTGCCGAACGGTGATGGCGCTTATGAGGCATTTTCCCCGTGGGCGTAGCAAAGGATTGACTCTTTTTTTTTTTTTTTCTGTCGCAGGAGAAGGAAGAAAAGGCGTCCCAGGAATCATCTGAGGAGGAGGAGGAGGAGGAAGAGGAGGACCAGTAATTCACAACGCATGCTACCTCACTCAACATACTGACTTACTGTTAACCAGAACTGGGCTGTATCCAACACCAGTGCCACCACATGACCACTGTTCACGACAAAGCCCCCCTCTGCCAAAGGAGGGTTAATACAGTACATATATCATGCAACAGCACTGGATAGAACGATGGACTTGCTCAAGCATAGATCTAAGAATTACACGAAAGGCAACAGCCCCTTTCTCTACATGTCATGTTATCACAAGTCTTTTATACTGGACAAAAGGTTGTGCTCCGAGGAGCCTGGACGTTTCTGTTTTTCCCCCCTAAAGGTGGTTCGTAGGACATTTTCCTCTGCTTACTGTTACTTATTTGTTGTACCTGCATCTGAGATGGTAGGGCATATAGACTTTTTTTCTCCATGTTTTGTACTGGACAAAGGTGAATTTTACCTAAACTTGCTGTTTTTTTGTTTTCGTGTGTTCGTGTGAAGTGGTTAACCTATCCTTTGCATCGTATTATAGATGGAGTTGAGCTTCAGCGTTTAGGATGAAAATAGGTGACTGATGGTAGATATGTCTTTTCCATGTCTAATCTGCGTAACTGACCCCCCCTCACCCCCCTTCTGATTAGAGCAGAACCATCTTTTCCCCCCCAACCCCCTTCCTGTAGGACAGTTTAGATTTAGGGAGTTGCTTCTGAAGCTTTCTTCTCAGTCCTCGGCGTGTAGCGGGGAGATGTAAAGTGTATCGTTCGTCATCAGATATATCTGATCAGACTTTACTGTTTTTGTTCCTTCGGGTTACATACCATTTAAAAAACAAAAAAAAACAAACATGTGTGCTGCTTATCATATAATAAAACTCAATTCTTTTTTTGGTATAATGTGTGTTTTTAAGGATAGGGTTGGCAGAGTTCTAGGCAGAACGTCATCAGTGTCGTTTCTTCAGGGAGCTTTTACAAATGCTGTTACATTGCCGTCTTTGTCTTCACATGGTCCTCGGTTTTCCAAGCGCTCGCTCAATCACTCGTTAAGGCAAACTGCAATTGGTCAAACAAGGAGTTTGATTGTAACAGAGGATAGTTGGTGGCACTACTATCCAACAGGGCTGTACGTTTTTCATTCCATCTAGCTCTCACTGCTTCACCTAGCTTGGTCCTTCTGTCATCACTTAGTACCGTAGTAAACTTTTCTTAGTCTTTTGAAGATGTGTGTTGTATGCTACAGAGAAAACAAAAAGTTTGTGTATAAGTGTCAGGGAACCTGCGGTCACAGTCCACTTAACTGGGTTTTTCCACACACCTAAGCTGCTACAACCTCAGTTATGAAACCCGGAAAACTGCAAACAGGCGATACAAGGCCTGGAATTCATACCTCACTTAACGGCTTACTTTACCATATAATTGCATTTAACTGGTTTTTCTGTTTTTAAATGTAACTTCTGGCATGAGTTGGAAAGATGTTGTTACAAAGTTTGTGTATTTTTTTTTTTTTTTTTTTTTTTATCTGACTGTAATAAGGTATCTAAGATGTCAAGTGTGTGATTGTGTGTGCACACGCAATGCGTCTTGGCTCGTTCATAACCGGAGCTTGCAGACAGGTTGTTTTAAATGTGTGAAGCAAGTCAGGGAGACCTGTCAGCTTGACGACTGTGTTCGCTGACTGTGGTAGTTTAGCAGGTGTGTTTTTATCCTTTTTAAAGAAAAATTCTTTCTGGTGCACTGAAATGTTGGTTCAGATTTTCATGGACAAATGTTTGTGTGTTAGACTGGGCGCTCTCTTCACTGTTCTAACGGCCACGTGTGTCCGGCGCTGTCCGCACACAGCGGCCCTCGCCATACTCATACAACGGTCACTTCATGTCCTTTTCAACTACCCTCAACAGTATCATGTCATCTTACATTGCAACATCCGTTGATTTATAAACTGTAAACTCAATAGGATGGGATCATTCTTTTTATGTACACCGTATATAAATGTACAATGTCTATATTTCTATGGTGCCCTACAACAATTTGTATCAGAAATGAAATGGTCAATAAAGAGAATTTTCTTTGTCATGTTTTGGTCATTTGTGCTCTGTTTGTCTGACTAGAAAAAATCTCACCGGTTGAACTGAAATATCGCAAATGTCTTGATCAATTACAGCGCAAAGACAAAAGTTACATTACTTTATTTACAACCACTTTGCTTTTTTTTTTTTCAGTCTTAAAGCAACAATAGCACATCAGTCTGAAAGGAGAAACTTTATAACAGTGCTGCCAAAATTACATCAGTAGTTTGTCGGGTGTCGCCTGAAATGAGAGCTTTCTATTCCAAGTTCACCCTGTGTTTCACCAGTGCAAATTAATCATCTGATCAAACATTCACACGATTCAAGATGAAAAAATAATACAGAGAAGATAAGAGAGAAATGGCTGGAGCACTGAGGAACCAATGTCTTTAGGTCCAAAAGGGACCATAAAACATCAGTGAATCTGCTCCAACTCAAGCACCTCTAGATGTCATACCCGATAACATCTCATGTTGGGAGCATTGGTTGCTCTTTACAATATATTATCTGAACTGAGCAACGTTCCACTTCAAGGACAGTTACACAGTTCTTAGTTTACATTCATGAATGCAAGGCAAATTAAGGACAGGAGCGGTTATAGTTCTTAAAGGAAAAAAAAAAAAGCTTAAGGCTTCCTGAGTGCTGATACAGTCAGACCTATGGCATTCATCACAACAGATTCTTCAGTTGGAGGTAAATTAGTCGGTGCCATGCCTCGAAGACAGGACATATTTTGGGCTCTAGTCACCACTCATTTTGCGGATGAGAGGAGACTGATGTTATTCCATATCAGGCTTTTCATGCCATTGATAGGAGTCATAGGATTTGGCTAAACCGCAAAACGATGTGAATCCCGGGGCAGTTAGTTAAATTAAAACCAAACAAGGCCTTTCAACCTTTTGGACTCGAAAAGAAACTGAAATCAAATTTACCAGACCCCGCCCGATAAAGTTTAACTTTATCAATAAAAGTCTTGTTGAAGCCAATGTTGTTTCTAACACACTGCAAACTACTACTACACAACAACCAATCAAGGCAATGATCACAAACACTCTTTACGGCAGGGCTTCTGATTTAAAACTAGTCCAGAGCATTCATACTCTTACCACACTGAACACAGCCCTCAAATCAGTCAGTCAGTCAGTGTGCCTACTGCAACCCACAGGAACTGCTTGCCACACGTCGCCCACAACAACATTAAGAATGTAAACAACACAGTAAACCTTACAGCAGCCTGTACCTCCCACCTTCCTAAACTGTGATTGTGTCAAAATAATGTTTGAATAAATAATCTCAAATAAATAAGATGCTGCTGTGGTAGGCACACAGGATTGGCATCAGAACTTCACAAATGATCAGTCAGTCTGCCCATAACACAGGAAATAGAAAAATGCTTATTGTAGCGGATGTACTCAGAGATAGACAAGAGCAAATAGTATTGTTGCATGATTTCAAAACATGACTGATCTCTCTGGTTGAAGGTTGTCTCCACAAGCCAAAGTGTTCTGCGTCAGGGTTCACTGTCATCATGCGTTGACGTCTTTGGTCAGAAGAGGGCGTCGCTGTTGATAACTTCTGGCCCAGCCTTGAACAATCTGAAGACACACAACACAGTGAGAGCAGTTTAGTTTAGCACAGTCATTTATAAGGCTTCTACATGAATGAAATTTGACTTGTGTGAAAACAAAAACATGAAACTGAGACTTTTTGGTTGAATATTCTGTGAATTATCCACCATAACAGGAGTTTCAGAAACTTATTTCACTGAAAACACATGAAAACAGAGACATTTCACCAGATATACCCAGAATTATTATGGCTAAATATATTAAGTGACTTTTTTGTGATTTATGTGAACGGACATCCACATGTTCCACAGTTCAATTCAAATTTATTCCACTTAAAAAATGAATGACCAACTTTGCATGTAGTGAACAGTGCCACCCGGAGTTTTCTCAGGACTCAGTGCATACACTTAGAATTAAATACTGAAGTCTAAATTCAGCATATGGCAGATTGGAGTGGGCTGGAAAGTAATGCATGTGATTCGAACAAATAATGCTCTGAGAGGTTTATAAATACACCATTAAGTCCATGAGTTGTGTCCAGGTAAAGTGATGCTGGAAATCTACTCTTAAATTAAGACTTTAATCGTGTTTGAAGGTAAATGTAATTGGATATCTTTGCAAAGCTAAAATATATGGTATTTAAGTTATTTTGCTTACTGTTTCTTTTTCATTTGTATGTGATAAATGTGAAAATTAGGCATACTGTAAGGAAAATGGAGCAGCCACAACTAGCCGTAACCCTCTTTTAGGCCATATATTTATAAATCTGGCCTAGTTTCTGTACTCATATTTGAAGAGCCTCTTTTTGTTTTCAAGAGACTGTGTATGGAAGGAAAGAATTTTCAATATTTGACCACCTAAATGACACAGAAACTAGCTATCGTGCGACATTTGATGCTCGCAAATAATAGTATCGCATCCTTTTAAACTATGTCTGCCTTTCTACTTGCAAATACTGTATGGTTATATGCAGAAGAGGAAGTGAACAACTCATTGAGGAACTGCTGTGCTCGAAAGGTAAATGTCGCAACCAAGGCCAACCGCACAGTTTAATATTACTAAGTGAGAGAACAAGTTAACAGCAGTCACCGTCATTTGTGGAAAGTATGGTCTGTCATGCTTAAGTCAACCCTGCACTATAGCACATGGCAGCATTTTCTTTCATCCTAACTTTAACATTCTAACTGATAATGTTCTCCTCTTCATCAGAAGTTAAAGTGTCTCATAGTACATCTCACCCTCGTGTCCTCTTCTCTCCACAACATTTCTTGTTCGGCTTCATTAAGCTCCTCCGAGGGGTCATACGTGTAAACCGGTAACAGCTGATGACGAAGTCTGTCGATTCTGACGGACAAAATGAAATGTCACTGATTAAGCCGATCACGCTGAGACAGCGAAGTAAAGCAATCAAGTTTATGAGTGTATCACAAGAGCACTGTGCCAAGAATCAGTATGATCTCACCTCCTTTTCCGTCGAATATACATAATCTGAAACACACAAAACGGGAAGACATTTGTTGTGTATGGGTAGAACTTATAGCTATAAGTAAAGTGTGTTTCCACTGACTTTGTGCATAACATCTTATGTGATGCAGTTCAGCAAACCACTTACCACAGCTGCAGCGATTCCAATAATGGTTATGAGGAAAAATGGCACCAACACGTAGCTGACTGCCACATCCCCATCTATGCTAGGAGGGGGCTGAGTAGTACTATTCATGGTAAATATTAAAGAAAGGGGGACACAGAGGGCTGCTTGTGCAGGGCCTTAACGCAGCAAACCCCCTCCCTGTGGCAGACTCTGTGCAGCGGATCACTAGTGAGGCTGCCCCCTTGTTGTTTATGCCTCATCCTCGTCGTTCATGTGACTCCCACATGGTTCCAGTGTCCTCTCTAATCAGCGAGAAATCTGAGGAAACACACAATGACAAGAATTTGCACACAGTATGCGGCATATCAACGAAGTAAGACTGCACGGCAGCAAATATGTTATTTGCGGAAAGATATAGGGCCAGGACGCTGTGATAAACTGACAGAAAGGTTTAAACATTCAAAGAAGCGAATTGAACACAACATAAACAGTTAATGTCTTGTTAGCAAGCCATTTTTTTTTTTTTTTTTTTTGCTGTGGCCAGTTGGGTTGCCAACATGACTTACACAAGGTTTTCTCCACAATTGCACTAGCCACCTATAATGAAATATAACTTAACAGCAGCCGTTTATTAACTTTACTGTTTAACATCTCTGCTCAGACCTAAAGCTATAAAACCAGCAGCACTAGCCACCTAAACATAGCGACCATTAGCTGCAGCGATGCACAAACCAGCTGAAGCAAACCCTCTTCATCAAGAGTAGATAGACTTCTAGCGAACTACATCATTACTGGTTATGTTTTTTTTTTTTTTAATAATATGGCGTAAATTCTGACTTACTGTGCAAAATGCAAAGACTGTCAGGAGGACGTTATGTTGTGGTTTCGCAGCAGCTCAACTTCCGCTAGCGGTGACAACAGCACTTCCGGTGTGAATGTTTCAGAATAAAATCGCGTCGCACAAAACCGTGGACATTAAACATGAAAAAGTAAGTACTCCCCCGTTGTCTGACCACATCTCACTGTTGTGTCATAGGACACATTTTTGATATGTTAAATGTCTGATTTGAAAAGTAATTTCTGTCTGGTGTGTTATATTTACGGTTTATTTTATTTTGTAGAATTTTGGTACAGCTCGAATGTAGAGTATGAACATAGTTTTCATTTTAAAAATAGTGCAAATAATATTTTTTTTCCACACATGATATCTCCCATTTCATTTCAAGATATTTTTTTGTCTTCAAAATGTGTAAATACGTTTTATTTACATTTTATTACAACTAGAAGGGCAATTACTCACATAGTTTCCTTTACACACGTTTCAGTGTCTCCTTTTTCATTGAAATGCCATTCTCCAGTCTCTCACTCTGACGTATGGTGTGGAGGTTGTGCAGACTAAGACCCTAACAGGATCACATGTGTGTTAACGTAAAGGTGAAACAATCATTCTGCTCTGAGACTGTCAACCCAGCAACACAAAGATGATTGGCTTTCATGTGACTATATAATCATTAATCACATAGCAATCCCAAGTGCAGCTTTTAATTCCCATTTGTTTCTTCAATAGTCAAATATCCAAAGCACCATGCTTCCCCCTGCTCAGGGTCTTGTTCAGGCACTTTATTATCATCAGGGGCTGACATCACTTACTGTGTTTCACTTGAATGATCCACTGAGTTTTCCGTTAGAACAGATGTTGTCATTATTAGCATCACCGTAAATATGATTAATTTATAGTTCTATTGCTAAGTGCCTAGGTGTATGTGAGGAAGGGGGTTCAGTGATTGCAAGACACACACTACAACCTTTACTTTAACATGTTTTATTCTTGTATAGATTGTAAAAGTTAGTTGTTAAAAAGTGCTTGCATGGAGCCATTTTTGTATCAGGACTTTCTTCACAATAGCCACATACAGTAGGCGGATCATTTGCTTCTAAGTTATGATCAGTTCAGCATTAAAAACAACATTGCATATAAAAGTTGTGCTGCAAGAAGAGAGAAAGCTGCCAGTTCTCTGGTGAATGAAAGACTCAAACATGTTCCAGCTCTTAATTGGATTTGATTATGTAAACAAGGTTTTGGATGCACATCATAACTTTGTAGACCCACTGACGCTTCTTATGAGGTTAAATTTCCTTGAAACCCACTCATGGTCCAACTGATTCAAGTAATTAAACCTCTTTCTGATATACACAAAGATGGAAACGTACCGTTTCAGCTATTTCAAACAGTAATGTTGTTGTCAAACTGACGAGTGTACACAGAGTAAAAGTCTGTACTCCCACACTGCTAGCACTCGCATTAGCAGCAAAACCCACATAACGTCTTTAGGAAAACTCAAACTGTCCAGTCCAGTTCAGTTGCATTTGTTTTAATCATGTTTAGACATCTAGACTTCCCTCAGCTGTCCTCAGGTGAATCCACACAGCAGAAGAATGTCCTCTTGGAGAGGCATCCTCTAAAGCATTTCTTCTCTTTGGCCATGTCAGTGTCTGAAAATCAAAAGTGTAGTCAGTGCTCCTATTTCGCCAGCTTTAAAGGAATAGCTACAAAATGTAGGATATCACAAGCATATTTCCTACCAGACATTTGCGGAGACGTTTTGCTGTTCAAGGTGTGGTTCAAAATGCAGGTGGGAGTTTCGACATAGCTACCTGTAGCGACCGATGGGGTGCTCTTGATGCTGCTGTCCACAGTTGGGCCTGTTTCCCCGGTAACACCAAATGATATGTCACTATCACTGACAGATTTCAGTACGAGGTCTTCTTCGGCCTCATCCATCAAACTGTATGTGGTGATGCCAAACAAACACAGAGAGTCGCTGTTAGTGCATGTAAGATCATAAGAGAAGTGTCTTTCTACGATAGAAGGAAACAGCGACTGTATAATAGTTGATAGTACATTCATAAATATTAAAGTTAAAGAATTTCTGAGCAACGTTGTTTTGGACCCAGAACCGAAACTACCAGTTTATAGGACATCCACTGCTAAATAGAAACATATGACAAACAGTACTTCATGAAATTTGTTGCTCAGATTCATTCAATAATTCCGCTCAGAGTCAAAAAGGTGCTGAGCTGAGAGCAAAAGTATAAACCTTCACATACCTGCTGGCAGTCTTAGATGCTGCAGTGGTAACATCTTGACCTCTAGCGGGTTCAGGGCGCACAGTTTCACGGCTACAACAAGATAAGATTACACTTATATTCAAATTACCATAACACAATACACACATGAAACCAGCCAGCAAAGTCAACGGCTGTCTGATAACTTGTATGCAAAGAATAAAGTGCGATTAACATATTGGACTTTCATATATGAACACATACCTGGGTGTTGTTGTTATGAATGGATGGGCCAGGATGCCACTAGGGGTGATCCTGTTCCTGGGATCCATCTGAAGCATTTCCTCTAACAGCTCTACACAGTGGATCTTACCCTCTGCCTCACCGCTGAACTGTCGGTGCAAGCATGACTAAATTTTGAAAATGAAGGGTTAGGTGGACATAAACCAATATAACTTCCAAAAGGAGCAACGTTTTGAGCAGAGCGCATCTACTCGACAACTTACAGTTTTCAGTTGATCCAGAGAGTAACAGACGTAACTTCTGTTATCTGTCGGCTGAATTCCTGTCGCTGTGTGAAACTCAGCTGGTGTCTAAAAGGAGACAAAATCTACTTGAGGTATCTCTTCATCACAGTCCTATACATGAACAATAATGGATAGAATAAGGGCTAAACAATTGTTTGGCAAGTAAAAAGAAGATGGTGTTGCTGTACCTTGAGTGTCCAGTTCATGGACAAAAAGTACTTGTGGCTTCTGTGGTAATACAGGTCAGTATTAATCCCACGCTCCAGAAGTGTCTTCGGAGGGTCTCCCAGTAGTTGCACGATGAAACGCAGCTGGAGACAAAACACAGTGAAACATTGTTGGCTACTCTGGATGTTTTCAGTCTGCATGGCTCTAGGGATGATCAGTCGACATGCGGAGGGCACACAGCCAGGACAGGCAAACCAAACAATAGTTTTAGGCCCCGTGAAAAATAAAGAGAAAGGCTACTTTCTGGTGTATGATGCAATGACAGCTATGAATCCCTTTAAACTTATGAAGCCCCTAGAGTGCACTGACAATACTCCACAACCCGCCCTATGGTCTCCCTTCTATCTACCCTATGACAAATTTCTCTAGTGTGGACTGTCTATGCTCAGGAAGTTTGGAAATTAAAACGCCACTGGACACCCAGAACCTAGGATCGCCTCTGTGTATGCCAGTGAAATATCTCAATACCTATTGGATGGCATACCATGTCATTTAGTACACATATGTGCAGCTCCGAGACTATTATTCTCATAGTTTAGTTGCTGTGGGCTACAATAAAACACGGTACACACATTTTCCACAATTTTGCCACAGTCAAGTCAAAATTTCAGTCTATCGCAGCAGCTTCTGTTGATCCATAACCAGTGAAATTCATCATAATAAACATATTCTCAACGTTAGCATGTAGTCATGTGAAAAACAACAAGATTCCATGAAAATTTGACTGAAATCAACTCCTCCACGGGTAAAAGGGATTACTAAAAGGGACTACTCAAAAAAAGCCACATGAAATTAACAAGTTTTTTGTCACCGCCTTGATGTAGGAGAACAAAAAACAACAACAACAAGCACTCACTACGTCGTATTCGTGTCTCCCTGGGAAAAGTGGAATTCCAATGAACAGCTCAGCCATCACCAGCCCAAGAGACCAAATGTCGATGGCTTCAGTGAATGGTGCATCCAGTATTACTTCAGGAGACCTGAGAGTGGAAAAAAAAAAGCAACACACATAATAAAGAACATTCTTGTGTGAAAAGCATAAAAAATATAACTTCACTGAGACATTATTGCAAAATAAGAATGGGTAACTGTAAATTTGTCAAGTTCGTACTAGTCTGCGTTGTTCTTCGCTGGTTTTCTTTGCTGGACAGAAGAACTTTTAATATGACAGCTACATTTAGCAGCTAACAAGCATTTTGTGGGAGTAATTATACCTACACTTACGTAACCTGTTCAGGTCATTTAAAAAGAGCAATGAAAAACTAAACACACTGGGCAATAAAATGTAGTCAAACACAAGCTAGGCTGGCATTAGTAACTTCAAGTCAAGCTAGTTTAATAAAAACATTGAAACCCCCCTACCTGTACCACAGAGGCTGAAGACTCAGACGTGGAATGTATTCGGACATCTCCAGAGTTAAGCCAAAGTCGATGAGCTTCACTCTGAATGGCTGTCTCATATGATCCACCAGCATGATGTTGTCTAGTTTCAAATCTGTATGGATCAGTCCAACGTCTTTCAGTGCGCTTAATGCTGTGGCCATCTGCAAGTAAAGTTGTTCACAGAGAAGGATAAAGGATGTGCCAGAGTGGAAAAGCAGGAAAGTTTCAAACAGTTCTGTTTATCCGGTGCCCTTACGTCTTTGATGATGGTCCTTATTCCATGTAATGGCAGAGGAGCCCTTTTTGTCTTGACCATGTAATCATAGAGGCTAATATCTAGCAGCTCAAACACCAAGAAGGTCTGATCAAGAAAGGTGAACCAGTCATGGCATTTGACGATGTTGAACTTATCAGTGTCCAAACACTTGAGCTTTTGCAGTGTGTGCACCTTGTAAAATAAAAAAAAAAAAAGAAGAATAGTCATCAAAAGTTATTAGAACATTTTACAGCAACTCAGCAATAATCATCAAATAGTAGCTCACCTCTCTTTTGTAGTTGGAAAATGGGTCTCTTTGTTTTAGGACCTTCACAGCCACAGTCTCTTTAGTGTCCTTTTTAAAACATTTAAAAACATACCCATAGGACCCAAATCCCAGAACATTTAGTCTGTCGTAGTTCTTGGGGAATGTCACATGGAAGTTTGCCATTTCAGCAAACAAAAAAGCTGAAAGCAAAGAGGAAATATATTACATTTAATTTATCAAAAATAATTTTATTATGCATTACCAGCTGATTCAATAATACACACATTAACTTCAAATATCAAACTATAGCTAGTGACCTGCTTCATATATAATTATACCTCACATACATGTCCACATGAAACCAAACCTTATTGAACAGTGTACGTTTTTGATCCGACCACAGCGGCACTGGTTTTTGAAAAGCTCATCACAGTGACAAAACATTTCCAGTTTGACCTGATAAAGCCACATATACAGTAAAGTCGACCTGTAGCATAACTGTAGTCTTTTGATTTGGTATTTTCATTAGCAGACAGACCAACATCATTTTATTTACAGTTGTGTTTCAGTATTGACAAAAACTAAGATGAACAAATTCTCTGTCCCTCAGCTCTGATCAGACATAAATTATGGAAATTACTTTAATATATATATAGGATATAATATATCCTAAAGTTGAATGTTATTTACAAATTTCTACTCATGGTCGTAAGTTGTGGAGTCACTCAACCCTGGAAACGTGGCTTCAGCAAACAGAAAACAAAACAGTGTCTTCACCTGTATCAGCCACAGAGTGTCTTCGTTGTTCAGATGCGAGCTTGGCTGTTCGTGTCAATAGTTTGCCATGTGAGAGTTTGTCTTCATGCGTTGCTTCCTGTTCGGATGTCAGCAGTAAAGTGGCAGATTTTCACACTGGAGCAGAAACCGTTGTAGAATGTTATTATGATGTCATACTGGAAGTTCTGGAACTTGTCTGACATCAGTTACTACAGAACCACAGGTAATGTTCCTTAGCAAAAATATATCCTACAAACAGGGTTATACTGCATAAGTCATCATTCACACAGAGGAGAAATATGTGGAGGATAGCGAACATACTTTGTCTCTGTTTAGAATGCGTTTAAGAGAAAGCTCTGTCCTTTTTATTCCATCTAATGGATGCATTATTTCTCAGGTTAGGGTCCAAACCAAAATGAAAAGTAAAGCTAATATATGAAATAAATGGTCGTGGCAGATGCTTCATTTGTATCAAAGGAGAAACAGGCTCTGCTGCACCTGCTCCCTGGTGCCATTTGTGGCTTTCCACTGCTCCAAGCGTGCTCATGCTCAAGCTGAAAACAAATTCCTTCCTTCCATACAGTATATAATATTTGATTAAATTTCATTTGATGTGGCAAATAAAGCTGGTTTGATGACAGGTATCTCCGTAAAGTTGGAAGATAACTGGGGGAGGCAAGAACAAAATATCAAACAGAACCTTGAATTCAGGTTTCCCAAAATTGTACATAGTAGATTAACTTGGTTACTTCACTGAAAGAAAAAAAAAGAAAAATCTCATTCCTATCTTTCTTTTCTATCTGTAGTTCAGGTCATTTACTACAGTATGTGACCTCTACTTTGTACTGTGTATCTGAGCGAGTTCATAGAAAGATATCAATACTAATTTTACTGAATAAAGGTTTGGTTGTGGAAACTTTACAACAGATGTGAGATGCTGATCCTCCTCCTGTAAGAGAGAACCTCTTGAAATGATATTTGAGTAATCCTACATTTGGATCCAGTCTCTGATTAAAAGCCTAACTATTATAAGAATGTAAACTTTAATAGTATTTGCATAGTTCAGTACTGGAGCTAAATCATATTGTGTTTTTGTTTGACATCGTTTCATAATGACAATTTAAAATGAAGAACTAGCATTTAACTAGAGACAGAAACAAATTACTGACTGGTCTGAATCTTTGTTTTAAATGGTTTTAACCTTGTGTCATATAACTTGAACAAATCAAAGAAGCAAACATATATTTCACATGTATCAATTCACATTTTAACAGGTTACAGTTTTGCACTGTTAGTCTTTTGCCACTAGATGTCACTACACATATGTGAGTGAGAAGAAGGCATTGTTAGTGGTAACACAATGTCCCATGCTCATGCACTGTACATTTTAGATATCAGTTTAAAACTGGCTTTATTTTACATTTGTCTGAAGGTTTATCCACAGCAATGGAAGACAATACATCAAGCTGTCTTTATTCTATCAAAGCCAAAAAAAAAATAAGGAACAGAGGAGACAAGTGTATAGGTTGTTTTTAGTTCAAGAATCACATCATTTGTATGAAAGTATTTAATGTTTTGTGTGAATGAAGGGTAGGCATTAAGCATGCAGCGGAGCATTTGAGCATCTCTGTCTGACTGTCGAACACACAATTGAAGCATTGTTCCGCGGATGAGGAGTTGTGCAGCAGTCTGTGTGTGAGTGATGAAATGAGCACTCTGTACTGATGGTGGTTTAATTGAGTCCTCAGTATAAAGTCCTTGCTCGTCAGAGTCAAACCAACATCCGGTTAGTCAGCTTGAAGGTCTCCTCAGGACAAACACCTCCTGTCTTTACCCTCTTTGTGTTAGATGGTAAGTGGCTGTGGCAGGACTTTTTTTTTTTTTGCACTGAGTGTTGAAAGAACCAGCGAGAGAATTTTTTTCCCTGACTTAACAGAAATGTTCACTGTTACCTAACTTCAGTGTCTTCATTGATCAATTAGATCATTACCACTATTGCGTTGTGCACAAAGCTGCTGCTGTGTGCATTATCATGGTATGGGTAATTCAAGGATCTCTTATTTGACTAAATAAGTGTTATCTTTCTGTTCATAGTAACGCTGTCGCTGTTGTGTTTGGAATGGGTTTCTTGTAATATCATGTCTACAAGGGAGCACTTTGGTTCAAAATAAGTGTATAAATCAGCAGGTGTGCAGATCTTTAAGCACATGAAACAGTGGATGAGTCAGTCGGCCTGTTAGGCAGCCAAAGGACAAAAACACTCCATCCCCCTCCCCTGCATTATGGGCGTGGTTTACAATAAAACAGACAGGACACCTCCTCTCACCATCCTCTCTCCTTATTGGTTAGAAAGTGGAAGTCACATTTGGGGCTCTCCGTGTTTTTGAAACGCTCATATTATTATTATTATTATAAATCCTCTTTATTTAATTGTTTTATTTTTTCCCTACCTATTTAAATACGATCTACAGAAAAGTTTGTGATCAGTAATCCAAATTAACCACCTGCAACACCTGGTGTTGGTGCATCTGGCAAAGCTGCCCTAAGCCCATGTGGCCAGTGGTGGGAGGGGGATTTTTAAAAAGTCGTGTTTTCAACTTGCTGCAGCTCCCTCGTTTCCCTGCAGCCTATTTCTGTCGTCCATTGAAAGGAAAAGCTGGGCCATCCCCTCGACGCGCGCCTGTGCTGTGGAGCTCCCCCTTGCTGCGTGCATCGTGATCTGGTGGAGGCAGAGTCTTGCAGAGAACGCAGGGTCACCTTCTGCCACTACAAGGGGATATACTGAATAATTTGAAGCACAGGCTATTGGGTAGTAGCGCACCTCAGCAGCACCAGCAGCGTCTCTGGTAAGTCGGCTCCGTGTTGATGCCACATTGCTGAACTGGGAAGAGAAGCTGAGCATCGTTTTAGCGAAGGGCGACGCAGAGATAAAGGAATCTCGCATCGTATCCCATCATTTAAATCATTTCTCATCACCTCTACTCTGCCCAGCACTATGGGTTTAACAGCGGGACTTAAGCAAATCTGAATTATGCATGCGTCATTTTACATGATGTACCGTTGTTTTCATAAGCCAAGGGTGAAGAGGACCATCTTGCATCACCTTGAATTTACTACTGAACACTTAGCTCGCAAGCGAAGCAATATTTTTTGAATTTTATAGTTTGATTTCGCACATTGTCCACCGACTGTGCTCAGATCCTTTCAAATTACAAGGTGATGCAGGGTGTTGTTTTCACATTCCAGCTCTTTCTGTAGCCTTCGGCTTGTGAGGAAGAGCAAATTTGACCTCGGTGTCCAAACTGTATCAGGCAGGCAATGCAGTCTCATATTTCCAAACATGACATCGAGCACTATTTCCATGCACTATAATCGAAGGAGATGGTGGCCAAGGCTAAGAATGGATTGCCATTTTATGCCTCTTTCTCTGAGCCAAATGGGTAAACAAGCCCGGGTATGGGAACCACGTCGATTAAAGCGCTCGTAATCATGACTGCTTTATTTTACATGATGGATGTTCAAATGCATCGCATAGTAGTCAGGAGTCGCCCTGTTCTGTATTTGAGGATTTCTCGGTGAAATGGACGCGAATGTCAATGAGAGCGCTGCGCTCTGACGTTATGTAATTGGTTGTCACAGCAGAGCGAGGAGCCATCTCTAGCGTCATTGTTTTTCTCTGACAGACCAACAGCACCACAGAGGAGGAGCATCCTGTTTTCTACATGGGATTAGGTGCATGTGGTCTTTTTAATCATTCATCAAATCTGCCCCAGAGCTGCAATGCATCCGGGCTTACAGCTGACTAAAGTGTCTCATGAGCAAAATTTACGCGTTTGGCAGCGGCATGCCATCTTATGCTGTGATGATGGTGAGGATGATGATGGTGATGTGTTTCAGGGGCTGGTTTAAATGGCAGCTGGGCCGTCACACCCCCAAAGCCTGCAGCTCTTCCACCAAAACATCCAGTCCTGCCTGAAACCATACTCTCTGCATGGTTGATTAAAGGCCTGTTATGATTTAGTTTTTTAAACCCTTTGTCTTTTATTTCAGACAATGACAGACCGGTAGCTTGTATATGCCTCAGCTTGTTTTGGAGCTGTCCCTGGTGCTGAATCCACTGTTTGCTGGAGTGCATGTCAGTCAGCAGCCAAGGTGCCCCCAAGAGAGCCCGGCAGGAGGCTGCACAGAAGAAATGATGATACTGTCAAGGGGGCTAATCCAATTGTATTGCGGAAAGGGGAGTTAAAGAGTACCTGCTATTTATTAGCAGGCTCCTCGCTGTTCACAGCGGAGACAAGTTAAGTGTCTAAGGGACTCCCAGTAAAGCTATCTATCTACAAATCTCCAGCCTTCATGTCTTGTCAAAATGAAGCAAGGTTGTGGCTTTGTTTGTTTCATTTCTTTATCCCTGAAAGATATATCAAATACCAAAAGCTGACACAGAATATCTGGTCATGTTTGTAACCAGATATGTACTGACTTCAGATTGTTTTATTTTGAGAGAGTTCTTGTACAACTGCTTGCCGTGTTCAACACTGTAAAAGTTCAGCTTCTTTCTCTGAATTATTTATCATTTATAGTATATGCTGTGTAGCTTTCAGAGTCATCTATTGACACACGTGTCATGACACAGGCAATGTTATAGGAAATTGGGACAATAAATACAAACCTACTGGAAAGTTCAGTCACAAAGCTGATTTCACTGTTTAAATCTTAAACCCATAAACTTTAAACGACAACAAAATTCATGTATGTTCTCTTGAGCTATTCATAAAGTCACAAACTCTTTCTGCTGTCTCTTTTTGAGGCAGTATTTTCGAATTCTAGGAGAAATCCTCCTACTTCCCATAGTGCTTACAATCCGTGAAGTACCAATCATCTTGTGTTTTCACGCTCGACTTGGTTTGTTTTTGTTTGTGGCTCAGGAAGTGTGTGTTTAAAAAAAAATGTAATTATGATTTGAACTCTTGCAACCACTGGCCTGGTCTGTGGTTATTTCTGACCGTTAATGGAACACTTGTAACGCGAACACTGTCAACACCGTTTAGCTTTACACAGGAAGTGAAAATGTAAACCTTTTGCTAAATGGGTTTAGATCTTAATCTGACTCACGTCCGTGATAACTGACATAGGATTAACATGATAGTGGGATTTATGGGAAGCACTATAGTTACAGCTGTTGTCATTTGGTTGCTGGGTTTAATGTACAATAATTCTCACTGCTTTGTTTTAATGGAAGATGATTAAAGTTGAAGGATAAACCTGAACGCTTTCTATTCAAATTGAAACATTTTACTTGGCACACCACAGTGGTCACTCATTTAGTTTTTATATGTTTCATTACAATGTACAACAAAATTAGGGCTAATGGAGGGAATAGTGCAGAATTATGAAACAAAAAAAAATCACGTTTTAGTGCAAACCTACACAGACCAAGAGGTTTGGTTTAGATCTGATTCGGTTTCTCTCAATATGCTTCACATGGAGGGAGTGTTGCCTTGTGTCACCTCCCTTTCTGTTGTTGTTAGTCTCTCATTGTTTGTGGAACACTGTGTGTGAGGGAGAGAGGACAAAGTGTGAAATGTTGGGTTTGTTTTTCTAAAACCTTACACAAAGGGTTTGATGTGGAAAGGGTTAAAGGCTGCTGTTCCTCTGTTAAGAGAGGAGATAGTGCTGTCTGACAAGGTGTGAAAAAACAGGCGATGTAAGAACGGAGAGTCTGAAGGGCAGCCGGAGTGTCTCATTTCTCAGAGGGGAACACACACGGTGAAGACTCACATCCTCCGCGGAAGATTTATGACATTAGAAATTATCAGAAACATCTGCGGCGCCTTTCACACCACCGACTCATTTTGTTTTTGTGACTCTGTTTACTTTCCTATCAGCTAAAATAAATTAAGATGTTAACAGAAGTAAGATACTATTAATATTGTCTTTAATTTATATATTACATATGGAAAAAAACACCAGAGGGAAACATAAATACTTCTACATCAGGTGCAGGAAACATCTCTCCAGCTCTCTCCTCACTCACTGAGTTCTTTCAGGTAAAACACTATGAGGTTCATGTTACCTGGCGCCTTTCATGCACTGTCATCACAACATGTTAGTGTTTGCCTACTCTGAATCATCATCATGGTCTAGCTGTGGCTCAGCCCGAGGCAGAGCACAAACTCGGTATGTGTCATGATGTTTGGGGAATTCAAAATGGAGTCCTGGTGTGCACATGGAGGGGAATGAATCGGATGCATACTGGTGTAAATGGTTAAACATCGACATCATTGGGTTTTTGGTGTTTATGGAGCTGAGAGCAGCAGGATTTACAGCTTTGAACACTAGAGGGTGTGTTCTTCATGGACATAGAGGGAGTGGGAGAGTTGCTATTGGTTGCTTGACTGGATGGCAGGCTTCTAGCGAGGCAGTGCACCTTCTCAATGGCAGTTGTTGCCAGAGAAGCTATTATTTTCATTGTCAGATCATTTTTTGACTGATCATTTGGTCTTTGAAGGGTCAGAAAAGTAGGAAAAATCACACCTTATTGTCCCAGTGCCTTGCAAAAAGTCTTCATTTGTATAGTCCATTTAATTCACCATAATACACAATGAGGGAAGCTGGACATACGCCATATTTGCAAATGTCTGTCAGTCAACCAATTCACTAATGTTTTTAAAAAAATGGCCGAACACTCAAAATATTAAATCAGTTATTATTTAACTGATTATCAGAATCATTGTAGAGCATTAGCTGCTGCAGACTGTTGATCAATGATGATTGTTATTTTTTTAAATTAAAAGATAAAAACATAAATAGTAGATGGAAGTAGATGGAAAAAGTCTGATAAAGTGAACATGACTCAGCATTTTTTAGACAAGGCTCCGTCGGAGATGACCGTTGTCATCTATCACATGTGGCCATCGCATCTCCAGTTGCTTCGTTTCATGTGTGGGTTGCTTCATCACACCTACATTTATTATCTAAACTGCTTATTGTGATGATAAGGTGCAGGAGATGGGACCAGCGCACACACACACAGTGGCTGAGAGAGGACGACGCAGAGAGAAACATATTCATAATAGAGATTACACGTCTGAAAACAGATTAAGCTGAACTGAACTCATTAAAGTTTCATTAATATTCTCCACTGAACGGCTAGGTATGCAAGAAAAAATGACTGTACGGTGATTAGCTAATTACTATTTTCATTGCTGATAAAGCTGTGTCAGTTATAATTTTGTAGAGAGTCATCAAACTCCATGTTTTTTTGTTTTTTTTTTAAATGGTCTAAAACCTAAAATATATTCAGTCTACAATGATACGATAAAACCAATTTCTGTCTATAAAGATGGACTAACCGTCTGTGACGTCGAATCATATATTCTTGAAAGGTTTGATGCTCAGTATGGTGGCTCTGACTGTCGCCATCTTGGTACTCCTGGGCTAATTGAAAAATGGACAAAGAGGAGAGGTATGAGTGAAGCTGAGGTGGTGCCTGATGCCTTAGCACACAGCTAGCAACCTGTGAGGGCTCCTACTATTCACGCAAAGCAGCCACGTTCTTGTTTAATACATACGTTGCATAAGCCTTGATATAAGTTAATCAAGTGAGTTATATAGGAATTCACAGCAGTACAGTTGTCATCAATTGACTCAATTATGGAGCCAGTCTCAAGTGGGAACTTGAGGAACTACAGTTTTTGGCCCATTTGGCTTCATTTTTCACATTTCAGAAGTTAGAACTAGTACACATTTGTCTGTGTTTTTGCTTGATAAATTATTTAATTGATGGTCACATTGTTCGGCTGTAAATGCTGCTGTTTTGTGTGTTTAACCATAGTTGGTTACAGTGTCGTCTGAGGTCTGTCGCTTCTCCTTTATGTTTACATTATGTAACTTTGACATTTAAAACCAACAAATAGCAACAGAAGCATTTATAGAGCACCAGGATCCTCTGTTGGGTTTCATTAACATGACTTAAACATGGCATCAGAGAGTTACAAGGTGGCTTTCAACACAGTGTCATAAATTATAGTGTCTTTTAAAAGAGTAAGTCTTTTCTGTTATCTAAACAGCTAGCAAGAAACAATGAATAATGATTAGATTTTTACAGTATAAGCTTTAAATCTAAACATGTGTGAGTCCACAGTTTTATCTCGACACTAAAAGGAAACAGAATTCTTATCAGATTCGAGCCTTGTAGTGTTATTGCATTGGTGTTCATTATATTTTTAGCTCCTTCACCAACACAACCATTTAAAGTTCTGTTTTGTGCTCTGTGTGGGCTGTGTACCATTAGAAATGAGGTGCACATTAAATGACAACAGAAAGCCGGTGTATTCGTGTTCAATCTTAAATATCCCGAGGAGGCTAATGTTACTAAATATCCCACTTCGTCCTCAGCCAGAGTTTACTGATCTGCCTTTGATTGTGATAGTTCAAAATGAAATTCTCTTAATCTTTTAATACCTTTAACTCGGTAAAGATAATTGCTGCTTTGACACACGCTGAGCTTATTTGCATTTGTATTCCCTTTAAGAGCAATTAGCGGCATTTTAACCCACTGTTACTTGATTTTAAAAAGAGCACTGTGTGTTTCTTTCCTCAGGTGATCTCCTGAAGGGGACCAACAGCTCTCTCTAAGGTTTATGGAAACCTGACCTCCCATTGGTGGAGAAGGTGAGTTGTTCTTCCAAATCATCCCGTTCGGTTTGAAGTGGCGCAAAGATGCCAGAGGCAACGATGTCAGGTGTCGCTCAGACCCACAGCTTTTCTTTTACTCTTTTACTATAATGTGTAGTGGTAAATGGACCACTTTGGGGTAATTAATAGCTCTTTGTCAGTGGGGTTAATATTTCATGAGGGTGTCTGTCTGGAGGATTGTTCATCTTATTCTGGCACTTTTACATTGGATTGTGGACACTGTGCATGTGTGGAGCGCATGATTAGAATTATATATTTGATTACAGTAGTACGTATAGTAGGGTTGCTTTTCAGAGTTCCAGGTCTCTCAATAGATAGTTTCTAGTTATTTGTAGTCTCCACGGTGCTTATGTTGTTTTCATTCTCAGTATTTTATATATATATTGTTTTCAGAAGAGATTATCTGAGATTTTATTTTTACTGTCTCACCGAGAGCAGCTCTCACTGTCTCACTGGGAAGAATGATAACTCAGGGGTGGTTATTGATTTTCCTTGTTTGATGTCTTTGTTTTGTGGGCATTATGACAGAGTTTCACTGCAGCAGGGAGGTTAGGCAGCTGTTTGACGAGCGCAGACGGTTATTTGTATATGCAAGGAGCCTCATCAGAACATAATATCCCCCCTCCCGGGATCCTGTGCAGATTGGGCTGGAAGAGGAAGCTGGGTCAGGAGAATATATATAAAGAGATAGAGAGCTTTTATTGGTAAACAGAGTATACTCAAAGGTTTAGCGAGAAATTAAGTCACGGAGGAAATCACTTCATGTTCAAACAACACCGGTTTTCTTCTTCTCCCACGTCTTCTTCAACTTGTTCAAAGACTCTCGTTTTCATAGAGTCAAATTAACTTTGTGGAAATTTCCCAGTTTTAAATCTCAGTTCAGACTTTATCCAGTCAGTAATCTTTCTGTTTAAATCAGGACAAAAATCTTTGAGGACTGATTATTGCCCATCATATTACAGTATTTTCCTGGGAACTGCAAGGCCAAACTATAATCCGCATTACTCTTTGTCGCTGTTTTGAAGCTACTTATGCAGAAATAAGATAATGTAACAGCTATTTTTATTGTTAACTTTCGCATTTTCTGTGTACTCAGTCACACCCTGCAGCGTGCGTTATACAATCTTATTCAGGTCTAGGTTTGATCACTGCTTCCTGTGGGTCTCTGCTGGAAAAGGTCACCTAAGCTTGATGGTTTGTTTATGCCTTCAGGCTGGTTAGCCATTTCTTGCACAGAAACATTTACACTTATTTTTCCATCTCTCCTGATTTAGCAACCGCCAGCACTAGTTTGGCTCATAACTAGGCATAAACATTTTCTTCAAGCCAAACTGGCAATGTCTGTTGTCAAGGCTGCTCCTAATAAACACCACATGAAGGGAGAGGTTTGTGCCAAGATGATGAATTGTATGGAAACATCTAAAAGTTGCACTGATTTGTAATGTGCATGTCGCAAGTCAGCATTTCAAGCCCCAGGTCCAGCTGTAAGTCCAGACCCTTGATTTTTGGAGCTAAGGTCTTAGATCTTCAGTCTCCAGCTCTGTCTCTGGGCTCCTGGGGAAATCAGAGGGTTACTCTGCGGCCTCTGGGTATTAGAGGTGAGTATAAATAGGGATGTAAGGTGATTATACGGTGTCTGGACTAGACGCTGAAATATCTCTGGACAAACTGCTTGCATTGTCCAGTCATCTTCCTGTCATTCTGATCATATTTCCTTGATCAAAGAGATGCTAAATTTACAGTTTTGGGGTTTTATGCACTGTTTTAGCTTGTTGGCTGCATTTGTTAGCAGAAGGAGATAACTCGTTCCTTTGAGATTTCCCTTACACATGCCGGTGTTGTGGCTCTATGTACAGCAATGCCGTTGATTCATGTAGTTACTGGATGGATTTTGGCGCAAACATTCCTGATCTACCTCAGGATGTGTCCTAATAACTTTAATGATCAACTGACTTCATCTCTAGCACCATCCTCTGTCCAAAACATTATTTTGTTCTCTACAAACACCTGCAAAACGATTAGCATTTGCATCTGTGTCATCTGTACTTTGTGTTTGCTAATTGTAAGCATGCTAACATGCTAAATCTAGATAGTGAAAATGGATGCACTGCACAAGTTGCTCATCATCAGTATGTTAAGATGCTCACATTAGCAAAGCTTCACAGAGTTTTTGAAATCTTTTCGGTGATGTCAGCTGATCGTGAGACCACAATTGTTTTGTGCAAGCAGCTCTTCCTCTCTTGATTTGTCTACGGACAAAACCAAGCATGAATTTATATCATGGTTTTATAGACTTTATAAAAGCATTAGAAAGTGAACCAGAGGATAGTTAGTCATCACTACTGATAGTAACACTGAGATTAAACAAAGGAGACCAAGAAGGCGGCAAAGTAATCAGCGGCAGTAACATTAAAAATGTTTCCGTTTATTTTATCAGGCATAACATTATGACCACTGACAAGAGAAGTAAATAACACTGACCATCTTGTGACAATACAATGTTCTGCTGGGAAACCTTTGGACCTGGCATTTGTGTGGATGTTACTTAGACATGTACCACCCACCTAGACCAGACCAGGCACCCCACCCCATAGCAATGACACTCCTCAGCTCAAGGTGTTGACCTGGCCTCCAAATTCACTAGACCCCAAACTGATCAAGAATCTGTGGGATGCACTGGAACAAGTCTGATCCACAGACACTCTCAGAAGGCCCATGTCCATCCTCTGATGAGTCCTAACTGTTTTGGAGACACAAGGTAGTTGGTCATGCCTGCTCGGTGTAAGTTGAGGTTGTTTTATATATATTGAGAAATGCATATATATCTTTCTCCAGTTAAATAATCCGTAGCACACTAGCCTTGTCTGTACCTCCCACTGCCTCCACTTCTCTCTCTCACACACACCTACAGGCGTTGCATTTTAAGGCAGCCCATCAGTATTCAGAGCAGCATCTGGGAGCTAAATGATAAGCAGACATGGTGTATTTCAAGAGCTACATTCCCAGACTCACTATTGCCTTGCTCATTCACTCCTTCCCTTCCACCGCTCTCTCTCTGATTGACTGGACACCAGGAGAAACTGGACAGGAACCAGGGCCTCCATCCTCTCTGCTCCACCACTGCATGTCTGCAGTTCATTCCTTCATCACCACCCATCACAATATGTCTGTCTCCCCATCCTCTCCTCTTCTCTACTCCGCCTCTCCTGTCCATCTCTCTCCGCCCTCCCCCCGTTGTTTTTTCTCCCCCCTTGTCTTCACCACACTGTCACCAGGAGGCTTGTGGCAAGAGGCTCGACAGTTACATAACCACTGCAGCAGCGCTCGGGACACTGTGTTAAATCACAACACCGTCGCAAGAGCGCGCGCGTGTGTGTGCGTGTTTATATGAGCTGCCTATTGTGAAATGTGTGTTTAGGCTCAACAGCTTCGCTCGAGGATGGATCAATAGTCTCCTCTGGTTTATCTCTCTCTGTCCATCTCTTCTCTCTGCCACTCCTTCTGTGACTTTCACAGCCTGTTTTGTCTCACATGTGTGTAGATGTCTTCTCAAAATGTTTTGCATGGAGAGTTCAATAGGGTATTAGGTGGGTGTTGCAATGTTCCCACTTTAAATCACTGTTACTTACCAATAACTATAGGTTTTCAACTTCAAGAGGCTGTACTTTGTCACGGTGATGCTTTGAGCTAAAACGCATGCTCACAATGTAGTTATGATAATGTTTGTCATGTTCGCCATCTTTATTTAGTGTGTTAGCATGCTAACATATACTTATTAGTGTTTAACATGAGATTTAGAGATGGGAATGTCATTCGTTTTGCAGATAAAAAAGCATCATCATCCTGTTGGTGGTGCGCAAGTTAAAATTAGAAATTTACCAGTATTCTTTATTCTAAGCTGTTGAGATATTTCAGTCTGACTGACAGATAAATAGCTAGCGTGGATAAAAACTAAAACAGGGTTAGGCTTAAACTAAAGTGAGTTTCACCACTCCTTAACTCCTGAGACCAGAGGGACTGAATAGTCACATTTAACTCATTCTGACCCACATTTGGCGCTCCACATCCGTTTGAGTGTGTCTAATACTTACTCACCAAACATTTGCTGATGATACTGCCATCTGCTTCTGATAATTAGCAAATGTTAAAGACTAAACTGACACGATGAACATGGTAAACATGCCAGACTTCATCATTACTGTGTATTTTATTGACTGGTTAATTAAATCTTTAGCAGTGGTTTTCCAAACTGGTGTTCATAGACTTTGTTTGTGTTCAGCCGGTGCTCTGTAAATGTCAATATCATAAAGACTCTGAAGACTTTAGATAGCGATTGTACAAAACCACATATAGGAGATTGAGCTGAAGTACAAACTGTTTAATGGGCTGTCACATGACGACACAGTGTGTCAGCATCCACTCTGCGCAGTCCCTTCCAGCTCCACGTGACATGCAGTCGACCGTGACCTCTAACCTTCGTGTGGGTGGGGGAAGGGAAAGAGAACATTTCCCTGCAGAAATCGATGAAATTAAATATTAATGATACTGAGGTCAGACTTTTGTTATTTACATCTCACTACTGAGGAAATACCGCACAGTCGGCTGTTCACAGAGCTAAGCAATAACACACCTGGCTGACTCACACTATTGCACAAGATTGGTATTGATTAAAAATGGGAAACACAAAAGTAAATCCCCACCACCACCACCATTGTCAGGAAAAATGATGCAGAAACCTGGTTCTTGTGCAACAATGGAAGGCGTCATGATGGGATAGCTGAGTCATCGTCTGGTTGTTTGCTTGAAGTGACGACCCACACAGCTACCCTGCACAAGCAGAGGTCAGTATGAACTGAGATGTTACTTACTGTACAATATCTAGCTGCTGGAATCAAATAAAGACATTGGAGAGCTGAATGAAATGTGCAGCCACTCTGTGGTTATGAAGGCATGCTCATGTGCAGAATATCTGATGAGTCTGGTGTTGGAGACGGATTTAAAGTGACATCCTGGTGCTACAGGTTAGAAGAGCCGGCGGAACTGCGTGGACCTCTGCATGGGTTTTTTGTACGACAGTTTGTTCCTCTCAGACATCTGATGCTTTACATTTGAGCTTTCTGATCAAACTGCATTTCAATGCTAGTAGCAGGGTGATGGGGATGAAGCTGTCACATGGTCTCCCTTCCATTCCTCCACCTTCCATTTTATACAGACATTCGTGGTTCCCAGGAGGTTACTCATGATGACTTTCCTGATCACGTGAAATCAGGAGGTTTACATTTTTGTCTTTTGTTCAACCGATTATTAGATAGATAGACTGATGTGAAATTGTTCACGAGAGGAAAAATGTAATGTCTCTGAAGATTACTTTTCATCCATTTCCCCCAGCAGGTTTTGTCCAGCTCTTTAGTTTTTACCCAAATACCGGCAAAACCAATTTCCATCAGAGTGCATCCACACAGAGATGCTTACATAGCTGTAGTAGTATGACTCTTTAGTTACCTCTACATAACAATAAACCTGATCACGCAGACTATTTAATCAGCTTTCCACTGGTTAGCAGTTAGTCGAAACAGCAGAGGGTTGTTTTATTCCCCACATATACCACAGCAGACTCTCCATGTGGATCGACGTGTCAGTTCACATTTGGCTCCTATTCCATGCCCCAGCGAGCAGTGCACAGGGCTCCTGGCATTCCACTTTCAGCTGATAATATACAACACAAGACCATCCTCTTCTTCCACTCTCACCAATTGAAGGTCCTCCTTCAGCTGCCCTTCATCTTTGCCTCTATTGCTCCTCTTCTTCTTATCTATCTGTAGTCAATGCATGATTTTTTTGAAAGAATGACTTTCTCCTTTTCAGCTTCTCTCTTTTGTGCCCTTGCACTTCTCTACTCCCCTCATGTGTACTTTGGCGCATGCGCATACTCAAGGACTTCCCACAGCTTGACTGTGGGATGGACAGCTGACACTGCGTCACTAAACCGGCCTTCTTGCTCTCGTCTAAAGCATCGGTCACATGGCTGGCTTAATGACGGCCTAGGCTGTTACGGCATGTGTGAAGTCTGTAGAAGGCAGCTCCGTCTCCTGGCAACATCCACCAGCCTGATTATTCTGAACTGCACCGTGAGATGAATCACATCTCTGTGCTGATGTGTTCAGCTGCCATTCTGGCCCCCATTGCTCTCTCTACTCCACTCAAGAACAGCTTGGCTGCGCGACCAGCCCCGCGCTCTGTAACTTCTCCCAGCCTTCGTCCCTCCTCTTCTCTCCTGTCACGTCCCTTCCTGCCTCCATCTCGCCTCCTCTCCTTGTCACTCTGTTTTTCTGTCTCTCTTTGCCACAGCTCAATAAAAGACCTCCCTCTGCCCGTCTTTCCTTGTGTGTCCTCTTTTACTCAGTCAGTAGAAGAGGAAGGCATGCTGCGCTTATCAAACACAATCAATAGACACCCAGAATTCATCGCTGGCTGGAGCACAGCCATACTGCACATAACCGACATAACTAGATTAGATTTAGGTCAGCAACTCTGTCTTTATAAATCAGCGTTGTCTAATCAGACAGTGGGCTTGGTAATGTGCTGGAGTAAAGTTAGTTCATCTGAGTGAAATCTTCTTACTGTAACAAGCTTACACGTTTGTTGTGATTCCCATTCAGTGCATTAAAAGGCTTGTCAACACTGGAGCTTCTGACAGTACTTGCTTCAACTGGATCATAGGTTCTTGTTAACTCTCTTAAAGGCATTCATGTTTATCATGTACCTGAGGTATTTAGTTGTGTTATGTTACTGGGAGCTCATTCACAGGAGTGCAGAGAACATTTACAGTGTTTACAGAAAAATCTTTGCAAATCTCCTAGAAAGCAAAACCTAATGTACTTTGTGTTCTCCAAGTCGTGCGTTTCTGTGAAAACAAAAAGTCCTTAGTGACAGTTTTGTGTTTTTCCACTTCTTGACTGTCTCACTCGTCCTATCCACTTCTTTGCTCTTCTTGCTGGTGAGCTCCCTCCCCCTTTAAAGCTATTCAAATGGCACACTGCGGGATTATCCCTCAGCCTCTGAGAGACGCTGGTTTGGTCAGACTTATCGTCCTCTCTGAGTTTACTTTGGCCACAGAGGTCAAAGCTGCAAAAATAAAAATTTCAACGCATCCCTTGTTACCTGACGTGCGAGCTGTAAAGGGAACGCATCCACGAGAAGCCGCTTTAAGGAGTAGCGACTGATTTGGAGATAGTTTTTTTTTTTTTTTTTCTGTTTTTGCAATGATGGAGTCAATGTTGGTAAGTGAATGTGCAAAAGGATTGTTCGTGTGAGAGAAATGTGCAAAAGTTGAAGAGTGAAGTAGTCTGTTAAGTTACATCAGTTCCAGTCACTAACGCTGCCTTTGCAATCACAAGAGACCTCCAAAAGATTACAGAAGGGTTTGCTTCGACTGCAAGTGTTTTTGGACAGTGAGTGGGTTGTTTCAAATTGAAAGATGCATCCAAACAGAGAAATGTTTCTTGCACAGACCAGCTGCCATTTTAATATTGTATTTCTCTTCATAATAATTTGAGTGTTTCATTGAGTATATCATAGCCCTTTTATTGTTCTCTGCTGCCTTTAATACAGTTGTTGCTCTACTTGGAAAGCAATGTCAAAAATACTCGTCAGTTGTTTCACCTTCCACCCCCCTGAACATGTACTGTAACACAGAGGGGAATGGGAGGTGTGTTCACAGTCATGGAGGTGGATTGACCTCAATAACTGTAGTTTAAGCCTTGAATGTCTATCACTCCCTTCCTCAACCTTCATCCATCTCATGGGGCACACCTCCCAGCATGGACCAAAACTGTGACTTTTATGTGATGAATTCTTTGATGGTACGCTGAGGCCAATGACATTTATGTCCACACTGTCCTGACATTAAATGTGTGCCACTATGGATGTCCAGAACAGTCTCTTCAGCTTCTTTCTTTCTATTTTTGAAATAAATAATCTTGCTTCATAAGTTTATATATCTATCTATATATATATATATATATATATATATATATATATATATATATATATATATATATATATTACAAACACTGCTAAAAATGTAGCTTTTCTATGCGTAGATTATCTGGCTAAGCAAATGTGTGGACACACTGTCAAGGAATTATTCATCTAATCCAAATGCTTTCTAAACATCAACATTGTAATAGATTGGCTTGCGAGTTTTAGCTAAACTAAGCTTTCGTGCGCATTGTGGTGCACTGGGGTTCTGGCTTTGAGACAGATTTTAATTAGCTTTGCAGTCACCATGTATTGTTGTCATGGTTGCCGAGGCTTATTGGACAAGTTGAGTGATAGACAGGTAGCTGGACCAATGGTGTTTGATGGTCGCTGGGATTAAGAAATGCTACTTTAGGGCTGCTTAACTTTCTATTTGCATGGGTCAGTCTTGCATCATTTACTACATGATGCAAGACCACTTATATTTTCTATTATATGGATTTCATGGACGATTGTTGTTCATATGTGAGGACCTGTGCGGTTGGAAAGTCGCTCATTTTATAATTCTGTGCAGTTTGCAGAAAAGAAGGGCTCCATTTTTTATTTACTAGATGTACACAGTAAATACATATAGTTTATTTTATGTTCTTTTAACTTTCTTTTCATAGACACCATCATATAAGTAGTTTAAAATAAGCAAGCCCCAGTAAACAGACATAGCATATTGTTAGGTTAGTATGAGTACTATCATTCACTCATGTACATATAAAGTAAACGACTCTTTAGACCTATTCTTGCTCAGAGTAAACTGAGAAGATTGACTTTCATCTCTGTGCACTAAATGTGGAGCTAAAATTAGCACCATGATGATGGTAAATAGTGCACTTAAAGTGTGCTATAAGGAGTGCTGCTTAGATATTTCCAGCCCAGTCTAGTTCCAGTTTATGCTAAGCTAATGCTAATGGTACCGTCTGTAGCTTCATATTTAAGTTAATCATGAGAGTGAGTCGATCTTCTGATTTAACTGTCAGCAAGAAAGCTCCTAATTTCTAAAGAGATCCCTTGAAATCGAGGTCGAGTTTGAGGATTATGAGGGATTAAGTTCCTCAGAAGAGGTCAGCGAGATAATTGGAGTTTCATCATTGTCATGAATTTTATTCAGTGATGGGCTGACATCCATTCTAAAACACTAAAGGTTGTTCGTTGGCCAGGTTGTGAATTTGGCTGACATGGCTTCTCAGTGTGGTGTGGACTGACAGAAAGGGGTCATGTCCCCATTTTCTAGAAGGGAGTTACTGAGGATGTTTCCTTGCAAGGTGCACAATAGACAGTTTCGAGCTTGGTTTGGGAATCCATCTATTAAAATTTAATTTGAATCGGCTACAATGTGCTTCATTAGTCATCATGTGCCGTAGATCCATGGACCTGCATTATGACTCACACAGTCAATCTTTGAATCCAGAAAACCCTCAGTATTCCTCTGTGTTGTTTTTCTCAGAGTGGCTACAGTATACGCAGTTGTCAGTTGTATCAAACGCTGTGGCTCAGACAGAAAACGATGCATCGTTTTTTCCCCGAGCCCTGGAGCTCCCTCTTCACAAGAAAAAGAAAACACTTTGCTGCTGATCCCACTGCAACCAAAAGACTCAAGTCGTCTCTGATTCTATCTCTGACAGTAAAATTGCTAAATTATGAAATAATTCTTTGGTATTTCGCACCAGCACTGAGTGTGCTCTTTATAATAGCCAGTGAATGAAAGACTTGACTGTTTCACAGTCTCGCAGACTGGTGTGACGGCTGGTGGTAGTAGCCAAGGATTTGATAAAATGCAGCATGGCTATATCAGTCAAAGGCCTGCAGAAACACTGAATGAACAGAGCTAGATTTCCCGAACCAATCACTCAGGGTTGGATTATTTTTTGATGAATAGACCACCTTGTGAG
This sequence comes from Chelon labrosus, assembly GCF_963514085.1. Taxonomy (NCBI): domain Eukaryota; kingdom Metazoa; phylum Chordata; class Actinopteri; order Mugiliformes; family Mugilidae; genus Chelon; species Chelon labrosus. The sequence goes on along the minus strand of NC_140360.1, from coordinate 19,133,726 downwards.
AAATATTACAGGAGCTGCTACTAACAATATGACCTCTTCATGAGCAGACCTTGTAGTTTCAACACCTCGCAAGGATAAATGTGTTGTGAGTGTTGTGTATAAAGGCAGTGAGGTCAGGCCAGCTCAAATTGAGCTTAATGCAAGAAGCAATCCAAGAATTTATCTGAACTTGACTGCAGAAGTAGGATGAAGGATGAAGCAGGAAGCGCAGTGGTAATACTTAAACAAAATATTCCCTGTGATGCAGGCCGACTTCAGAGTGCTGATTCATTTCATAATCAGAAATGGCCACGAATCATCACTTCATCTGTAATGACCTCTATTCGGCACGCTTAAACAAAAGTCAATTTGAACTGTGCATACTTCCGTGAATCCATGAATTACGTGCTGTCATGAATAGCAATTTGCAACCCTTCTTATCTTTTTTAATTAAAAGCGTTTATAGTGTTTTTTGCACGGTCGGACCACGTGCAAAATTGCAATCCTCTGCAAGAAACCGTGTCGGGCAGAAACATCATTAACAAAGCCTCTTTATTGTTACATATTATTCTATAAATTTCCTTGCCGTACTGGTTGCTGGAGTGCAATGAAGAGCTCCGTGTCGGGGTGGGAAAGGCATTAGTCATGAGATGGATTAGGCTTCAAACAGAGTTCAATACCAATATAGTGTCCAGCAGTCTCTTCGGTTTTTACCTTGGTGGTAAGATATTGAACACATGTCAAACAAATAAATATAAATGACCTTCAATGCTTAAGGAAATCCAGGCGGAACGGCAAGTCACTGGTGATGAAACAACACAATCAAAGAACGCATTTACACTGTAGGTGTGCTTGTTTCTGTTCTGTTTTAGTGGCTGAAATTACACGACCCCATGTTTGCACACAAGGTGAATCTTCTGACAGCTGGACTTTGTGTAGTGTGTGCAGTATGCGTGTGATGCAGCTAGCTCTCAGATGTAACGTGTCAAAAGAATGAATGTCTTCAGTGTAAAAGATTCGGGGTCAGAGCTGTGTGATGCTCCGCTCTCTCTCTGGTGTCTTTTCTAGGACACACCAATATAAGATGCCCCTTCTCATTCCTCAGGGCACGGCGCTCTATGCATGGCATAGGAGACTATTTTTATCTCTTTATTATAAATGTCTCAAACAGAAACTCTCAGAAAGATAGGTTTCCACTGATTACCAGGGAGATGTACCACACAGTGTACAGTTACATGGAGCCAAGCCTTACATAGTCACTGCGCTGCTTTTGTTTCTGTAATTGTGTAATGTAACCGTCTTGTTTTGCTGTGGTCTTTGTCTCTTTCAGTGCATGAGGAACCCAGCTCTGCTGCAGAGGACAGGTTTAGACATTAGAGTGCTTTGCCACATCCAGGAAAATGTCTGGCTCCTACGATGAATTTGCAGGTGCTGACGACACCATGGACAGCTTCTGGGAGGTAAAGAGGCACAGTCACGTCTGCCCTGACAGACTTTCAACACGCAACACAACCCCTCACCTTCTCACTATTTTATGTTGATTTGGCCCATGAAAGCAGTCTGTAAATTAAATCATGAAATTGAGATCACTATTATTTTTGGAAGGCAAAAGTGAATGTCGTGATGAAGCTGCTTGGTATCATCTAGTATGAAGGCAGAGGGTCACTTTGGTCTATGCTCTTATCTACATTTCAGACATTTTAGACTTAGGGCACCTTCTAAAAACAATTCTAATATCCAAGACTTGTCTGAGAACATCTTCTAAAGGAACCTGGAAACCTTACTTACTTACTTACTTAGTGAGCTTTACAGGTGGGTAGGCTATAGGCAGATGGACCTTCAGTCCGATCCAAGCCAGCAGCTGTTTTTCCATATTTCTGATTTTCATGCGAAGCCAAACTGTCTGTGTGTTCACTGGAGCCTCATATTCAGTACAAATATTAAATATATTACCCACATTGTCAAACTACTGCTTTAAACTGAGATCTTTTTAAAGGCTCCCTAATTATGAAATCCTCCTGTTCATTAGGCTGAAGTGCAGCTACTGGACTTTCATGTGGCCGGAAAGCTGCAGCGTCTGTGTTTTTAATAAAACTGCTGAAAGTATAGACACATTTAATTAACGTTTTACATGCGCTAGAAGACAGCAAATTTGTTTGTTTGGAAACTTTTGACGACAAGGGATTTCAAAGGGCTGTACATAAGGGATATAACAAGGCACTAAGACAAGATATATATCAAATACAAAAGCAAATTAAAGCACATAATTCAATTTTATTTATAGCAAAAGTCGACCGAAGTCCTCCTAAAAAAAATATAAACTTAAAACACACAATAAAGGGCCAGCAAACTGGATTAAATGCAAAAGAACGAGAGAAAAATTGGAAGTCAAATAAATTAGAAGGCACACATTCCAATACAGCAGAGGAAGCGATTTAAATTTAATTTGGTGAGGTGAATTAAAGTTGCATTGCAGACGCAGCAAATAGTCTGATAGTTTTACAATAATAACAAATTATATGGTAAAAATTAATTTAATAAAAATTAACTAGAAAGTCCAATAAATAGTTTTAGATACTCAAAACATTTTAACTTGTTTGCCGAAATGCACGGTGGTAAAGAAAAGTTTCTTATTATGAGTGAGCTTCCATCTACATAAATCATACCTAAATACCATTTTTCACAATCAATACTGCCCTCTGATAGATAGATAGATAGATAGATAGATAGATAGATAGATCCGTCTTTGTATGGGAAATCATATTTGCTTTAGATTGTGTCATCCTTGGATGCATCACAGCAAATACAACCATCACACAAGCTGCAGTGTGTGCGATGCAACAATGCAAAGTGTGTGTGTACTTGCATTACTCACATTGTGGGGCCATCAGTCACATTGTGTGAGATCTGCCCTCCCTTTGGGAACATGAAGTCCCCTTAATGTAAATCATGTGGTGCCTTCATGTAGTATGAAGGTTTGGTTTGAGGTTAGAGAGAGGTTAAAGTGTTGCTTAAGGTTATAGTTTGATAAGTAGTGATTGTTGGTTAGGGTGTACGGTCCAAGTAAATGTAATATCCTCTGAAGTGGTGGGGACACGGCTGAGTGTGTGCACTTTAAACCCGCCAAATTAGCGATAATGAATTCTCTCAGTACAGAGCCCCCTTTGTATTGTGCCTCTTAGCCACAGAGACTCAGACAAAGAGCCTCTGTCGTCCGCCGCTCTGAGGCAGCCTTTCACCACATGCACCTGCCTATAGCATCTGTATGTTAGCAACACAGCTAAAGTCATCTCGCTGTTTTAATTAAATGCTTTATTTTTTATTGTCATCAGAAAGGTTTACACTATACACTTGTGCGATGGGAAGCACAACCACACTTAGAATCCAGTACAAATACAAATAAGAGCTCAGGTGTGTTTTCATGTGTACAACCAGTCCACCTGCGTGTTTATGTTGGTTTGACTTGGCAGTCTGTCACACGGACCAAAACTCATACCGTTAAACACCTGTCTCACGGCTTCCCTGCAGCTCTCCTCTCAAACAGCACACACTCACGCATGGACCAATCACAGTGCAGCGCTGCAGCCCGCAAACATGTCAGACATGAGTTGTGTCTGTATGATGCGGTATATGACTGTATGTACTCGCAGCCTTTACACACAAACACAGTCTGCAGTATTTCTGTCTTCCTCGTCATCTATTCCTGAGAATCTGTCTGACTGCATTACACCACTCAAGAGGATTAAAGCAGCCACAGTGTGTGCTCGCACACAGATATACACGCACATTCATGTAGGCACACTAACACAAGCCCATGTCATTGCATAACTACACATGCACAGGCACGAGTAAACCCCCATCACTACCCTCCCTTCATCATGCACCATGAGCTCACGCCCCCTGCAGGCACAGAGTAGGCGGAGCCTGGTGCTGCTTTTTTAAGGCAGCCTCATTTAAGGTGGCTAACAAAAATGCAGCTTTGATGCTTCTATTCAGAGAAAATATTTCCTGCTTAGATAGAAAACGCGAAACTGTAACACGTTATGCTGTTTATTGTAATTCACTGAGCGTAAACTCAGTTGCCAAAGATTTATTAGTACAACCGTCCTCCAGTAAATTCCCTTCATGAAAGAATGGTTAGTATTTATTGAAAGAATTTCATAGAGGTGTTGATTCAGCTTCATGCTCTCTGTGGTGAGAGGTGATTCTGCAATTCTATAAATGAATTGCAAACAGTGGGCTTCCTGCTTTACTTGCTTCTGCTTTGACACCGCACACAACCATTTTTCTTTCGAGGAAGTGAGATTTAATATGTGCTTGTTAGTTTAAAATTATACCTCCGTTTTGACGAAGACACAGAACGTTTTATTATAACCGACGAGTAAATTATTGTGTGGGACCATTCATTAGTATCGAGCAAAATATAGAATTCAAGACACCATATTATGTTTCCACATAAAAGGACAGGACTTTGACTCGTACTGTACCTTAATGCTAGTCGGTTGTTTCTTTTGTTCTCTAATGCATCATTTTTGATGAACGTACGTGACACGCTACAGATCAAAGCTGAGCTGGCTTCAAATTTGATTCGGCATTTCAACCAATCACATGTCTTTGTTTAACTTGTTCATTTTCAAATGGGTGACAACATCAAACCTTAGATTTATTTACAAACTAACTTATTCTGGTCTCATTTTGCTTAGTGTGAAGGCCACATGAATGAAAGCTAATTCTGTTTTTTGTGTTGGAGCAACCGTCTTTCCTCCGTCTTGCTGCACAGATCTTGAAGCATACGACATACAAAGATGTATTTCACTCTCTAGTTTCACTGAGAATTATTTGTAAGTACGTACGGGCAGATTAGTGGCAAGTCCTTCCACCTTCCTCTCTCTGTCCTCAGGTGGGGAACTACAAACGTGCTGTCAAGAGATTTGATGACGGCCATCGGCTCTGCAATGACCTCATGGGCTGCCTGCAGGAACGTGCCAAGATAGAAAAGGCCTACGGTGATCAGCTAACTGCGTGGTCCAAGAGATGGAGACAACTCATTGAGAAAGGTCAGCTCTTGGAGAAGTGTCAATTAATTAAATAGCTGAACAAATGAATGTACTTAACACTGTCTGGTAATATTTGACCGAGAAATGTCACCCTGAACCTTTATTCATTTGGAATATGAATATATAATTTTGTCCCACTTGCAGGCCCACAGTACGGCTCCGTGGAGAGAGCCTGGCTGGCCGTGATGACAGAGGCAGACAAAGTGAGCGAGCTGCACCAAGACGTGAAGAACAACCTGCTGAACGAGGACGTAGAGAAAGTGAAGAACTGGCAGAAGGAGGCGTATCATAAGCAAATGATTGGAGGCTTCAAAGAGGCAAAGGAGGCAGAGGAAGGCTTCAAGAAGGCTCAGAAACCGTGGGCCAAAAAGCTCAAGGAGGTGAGAAGGGGAAATTCAGTCATTATCTTTGGAGTGAAGAAACAGTTTTCTTCAAGGCATGAATGACGACTTACTGGCTCTTTCTGGCTCTGTCACGTCAACATTATGACCCCTCCTCACTCATGTAGCACTGTCCAATACTTTACACTTATATTTGTAACAAAAATGGCATAACAGTTACGATGTGAGAGCAGAATCATCATCTGAATCTGCTGCTTCCTTCAGCTTCACAGAACGCGATTTTAAACTGCTGTTTTATTCTCAGAGCAACATCATCAAGGAAAAAGCTTTAAATCCCACTGTACTCTACCTTTACAGCACCGAACAGTAGACAGCCACAGTTAGGGACTAGCCGGAGAACATAATGGAGCATTTACAAGTTAAAATGCCAGATTATTTTCCTCAGAAGTGAGAACAGAGCAAAAACACATGACAGAGATACACAGCTTTAAATAACATATCCTTTATCCCTGTATACAACCTGCATTAGACATAAATGTGTTGATATGTTCACAAGTTGTTTCCTCAGGCCCTAGCGGCAAAACAAGTCCTGCATCTGAGCAAATCATTAAGCAGCAGAGAGATAGGCTGTACTAATGATTTCATCCAGAGAGCAACACTGATTGGAGCAGCTCCACGACACTGTCTGTGACTGCAGCTATGGCGGATGTACTGCGTCACATCTATAACTCCTGTCCGTTTGGCTGCTGCTCTTTTCATGCTGCATTTCAAACGGAAATTCTTTGAGGCAGTCGGGCCCTCTGCAAATATTTCTTCAACCTTGACTGAAATAACTCTGATCAGAGATTCCAATTTTACCGTTTACACGGAGGATAATGAAAATGAGATAGGATATATGCATTCACATGCCCCAAAACATCAATAAGAACATTTTTAAATCTGTGCGAAGAGATTTTGCACATCAAATCTACCGGAGAAGAAGATTTTTCTCTTGCCGTTTTAGGAAAAGATAAAAGATGAACCCACGTCTTCATATGTTCTTTGAAAAACTTGTTGTTTTGCTTCCGCTGTGCTTCTGTCCCTCCCATAAAGTGTTCACCTCACTTGGTGTTGGGGCAAGCATGTATCAGTTCCACGCACCAGATAAAGGATCGGATCAAACATTTAGATGGTTATTAGGGTTAGCTAACATTTTCTTATTGAGCAGATTATTAGGTGCATACTCCACCCCCGCAATGTGAATGAAAATTCCTTCCGACTGGGCTGTTCTGCTCCAACTAGTCTGATGGTGGTTATTGGTCAAGTACTAGCGTCTGTGTACAAATAGCTAAGCGAATCAGCTCTGTGTTCAAGGTTGTTTTTTTGTCATAAGCATCATTTGGGTCCAACTACCTCAGTCCATCTCTCTGTGGTATAAAAGGACTTAGTGCCCTGTAGATGCATGTTCTTACACAGATCATATCATCAACCAGTAAATTAGAGCAGCACAATATTTACCATAAGTATCAAAATAAGCCTCTGGTCCCGGATATATGGGCATAAAAATAAGGTCGTTCCTATTTTGAGACGAGCGGCCGTGACTCAGCTGTGTTCCCCTAGTCACATCTGATCATGTATCTGAGAGGCTGACCAGGCCTGTGTTTGGGCCTGCAGATGGAGGCAGCTAAGAAAACATACCACATGGCCTGCAAGGAGGAGAAGCTGGCTGCAACCCGAGAAGCCAACGGCAAGACCGAGGCTTCTGTCACGCCAGACCAGCAGAAGAAGCTCCACGAGAAAGTGGACAAATGCAAACAGGATGTGCAGAAGGTAAAGACCTTGAGATCTATTAGTCTGTCTAGTTTGAGACGCTGATTCTCAGGAGATGCTGTAGTTACTCATCATCACGCATAAATGTATCATGAAGCAGTATATATATATTTTTTTACATTTATCTGTAGCCATAAAACATGGTCAAACACACAATCATATGGTATCTCATCTTGCTGATCCAAACTCCTTCTCGCAGCTGCTGTATATTGGCAAACTGTCAGGGTTTTATGTAGCTATTGGTTAAGCTAATTGACATATTCCTATTTAAATTAACATTTTAAGATGTAACATTATGATAGATGAGTGCAGTTCGAAGGGAAAATTTAATTTGTATGCTAAATGTGATCATTTTGCTATTAAAATAATAATATTAAAAACTCGTTTTATTTTCCACAGAGAGCTGAGTTATCAGTGTGTCATCCCTCTTCTGTTTCAGGCCAAGGAAAAGTATGAGAAGTCTCTGGAGGAGCTGAACAAGTGCACTCAGCCGTACATGGAGAGCATGGAGCAGGTGTTTGACCAGTGCCAGCAGCACGAAGTCAAGAGGCTGACCTTCCTCAAGGAGGCCTTGCTGGACATCAAACGCCACCTTAACCTCACCGAGAACCAAAGGTTGGTCAGACTGAAGGAGAGCGGTTTTATTTAGTTTTAGTGAGCTTCTCCGTGTTCAGCTTTTCTTCATCCGTGAGTTTTATTCAGCAGTTCAGTTCATCTAGCCATTCCAGTTGGAGCTGGCTTTATATAGAACGTATATTGCTATGCAGATGAAATCCTAAGGTGGAGTTGCGGTCTTTTCCTTTTAATCAAAAACAGTCACACTAAAAATAAATGTACAATAGATTAGTTTGATTTGTTTTGTGTCACGTTTGGCACACTTCACTTCAAGCTGATTCATATCCGCGCACGTCTAAACCATGCGTGTATTTCTCATTAGCGTTCACACTCGCAGCACTAATTAACAGATGATTCAGTCGGTGGCGTTTCTGACAATCTGGATTTTGTTCAGACTCAACGCTTGTCATATTCTGGGCAGTTTTTAACCTGCGTGCAACAAACAAAGCCAGGAGCCACGGCAAAGTGATTTTCAAGCTCTTTACACAGACCTGCCAACTTCATAATCTAATGATTATTCAAGCCTCTCAGTGTTTTGGAGGATTGTCCCGACTGCTTTAATCATTCACCTTCGGTTTGATGTGTTTGAATCGTTTAACAGGCATGCCCCACACCTGCAGCGTATGAAATGACCTAACAGGTTTAACCATTTCTGTAAATTGCCATTATTTTTAAAAATATAGAACTTCATTATGGCATCTGCGCAAAAAAAAAAGTACAAAATATAAATCAAATCGTCTTATACCTCGATAAATCTGTGTTCCCTCGGCTTAAATTTCAGTATGCACAAATTAAATATGCTCTCATATTCTTCCAGTAAATTATTGGCTCATATGAAGAACATAATCAACTCTAATGAATCAAGTTATGAAAGTTAAACTGCTTCGTTTTCTGTTCCAGCAACGTCCCTGTTGCTCACCTCATTAATCCAACACTGCCTCTGTTTAATTAACGTAACAGCTTTGTTTCGACAAGACTCTTTAAATATACTGTACAACACTGGTCAGATATGCTTGTCCTCTTTTTAGGAGAATAAAACTAAAACTTGATTCAGTGATTTTTTGGAAAACTGTAGCAACATAAACAGTGACATCCTGATAAATGATTAAAAGAAGGATTATTCAGGTCAAATTCCTCCGCTGCTGAGGGCTCCACATTCAGCAGAAAAACTCAGGGAGACACTTCGGTCTCGTCATGACCCAACATTTGGATCCCTCGTCCAAGGGTTTGAACTACACTCAGGGTTTTGCTGCCAAACTGGCAGCGCCTCCAGCTCCCTTCTGCCACTTTCATTGTCAGGATTTGTTCCCTTTTTCTCTCCTCAGCTATGGCACAATATACAGAGAGCTTGAGCGCACGATCCTGGCTGCAAACACGCAAGAGGACCTGAAGTGGTTCAGCAACAACCACGGCCCAGGGATGCATATGAACTGGCCTGCATTTGAGGTACAGCGTCAGAACACATGTATACGAAACATCCCCCTTTCTTTTCTTATTTCCTGTTTTCCGTTAATCCGTTCTCGTGTGTTTCTTTTCCCTCTCCTCATCAGGAGTACAACCCAGACCAGGCTGCTGCTCCTCCAAAGAAGAAGAAACCAGACGGGGCCCCACCCACTCCAAGCACTGACCATGTGGCGCCACCTGGTGACCGCAGCAGGTTAGTTCAAGGAGTCAATTGTTTACTGCCACATAAATCACACTGAAACACACTATGTTATTTATACGGGTTGATGAAATTATATTTTGAAGATGTAAATGATGTATCTTCACATTTTTATGTCACTTTCATAGCCATCAGTGTCTTTCAATAGTTTTCTTTATTAGTTCTCTGACACTGAGCCTCAGGGGTTTAGAAGAAATAACTCTTTTTGGTGCTTTAGTGAGATTTACAGCAGCTGAATGGCGTAAGTGGGAATTACTCAAAACAAATAAAAATGCCCATGTGCGTCTTAGTGAAACAGCAGTGTGACTCATTTATGTCTATTTTTTTTTTTTACCACTTTATGATGTTTGTTGGCAATTTATTTTGGGTCTTAACATCAAATTTCGTGCTTTATTTCCACTCCCACCCAGTGTGAGCAGCTACGAAAAGAACCAAGCTTATTCGACCGAGTGGTCCGACGATGAGCAGCCCGCCACGTACTCCGGCAACGAGAACGGTGGGAACGGGAATTCATTCGAAGATGATTCCAGCACCGGGAAAGGGGTCCGCGTCCGCGCTCTCTATGACTACGATGGCCAGGAACAGGATGAGCTTTCCTTCAAAGCAGGTAATTATCCGATGACACGGATCACGTGCCTTTGCCTGTCGTTGTGCAGATTGAGGGTAAGATGACAAGCTGGAGCACGGTTGGCCAAAAAGCAACAGCTCTGTCCTAATTTCTATTTTAAAGCATCCTTCCTCTATGGAAGATAGCAGTGATTAGTCAATAATAGCCACACTGAAAACAAATTACAGGCGCTCGCTGTCAATTGACACAAGCTCTTTGGGAACTGGTCTGAAAAAGTGCCGGACACAGAAAAATAACAATTAAAGAAGCCACAGCTGTGGGTCTTCATCTTGGTTCCCTTCCACAGCCATATTTTTTGCCAGAGTGAAATGTTTTTAATTATTCTTAGAGATATCTGGTACCGCCTGGAGGCAGTCTACAAAGGCTTCTCATAACTGTGGACAAACAAAGAGCTTGACAGATACTTTGTTCCGTTTGAAAAAGTTAAAGGTGCCGTGTGTAGTCATCTTTTAAGCAAACACAAGTTATGTTTACATTCAGTGCTCCTCACCAGAATGCTTTATGAGTATTTGAGGCCTAACAGAAGCTATGAATGCATTTCTCACCCCTGAAACCAGTTTTTCGCAATCAGTAAATTCGTTGATGAAGAGGTGTGCAGAATGATGGAGCGGTTCCTACAAATGTCACTGTTTGACACACGGGACAGTGTTGACTGAAGAGGGGTATTTCCTTCGCAGGTGACGAACTGACCAAGACTGAGGACGAAGATGAGCAAGGCTGGTGTAGAGGTCGTATGGACAACGGCCGAGAGGGACTGTACCCGGCCAATTATGTCGAGCCAATCTAGTCACGGTACTGGACAAGGACATGCCGTTGGAGGCAGCTTGAACTGTCCCGTCCAATCGCACCGCACATAGCCAGAGACTTAAGAGCAACACATCCCTTGCCCAACAGATGCGCCAAGCAGTCTTGCCTAAATAAAAACTTAGTAACCTAAAAGACAATATATCAGTATAATATATTTTATCCAGTATTTGGGGTGGGTCGACCTACACATTTAAAAACAGGAGCAGCAGTTATTCCAGTATATACACACTCAGCTATGACATCCAGACAGTGCAGGAACACATTGCTTCTCTGTGTAGCTGTATTTAACATGTAATGCAGCTTATTTAAACTTGCAGTACACTGCAGTCGTGTGAAAATGGGAAGATAATATAATCAGTTACACCCATTCGACAAAGATGAGCTTCTCTAACCTGCATTGTGTATATACAGTGTGATGCCATTTTGTGTAGCATTTTCAATGCTGTGTATGGTCAGTCGTCATTCTTACATCAGGAATGCTGTGTAGTGTTAAAAGTACCACAGGCAGTATCCTGGTCCTTCTTTTCTTTTTTCGTTTTTCTTTGTGATTTGGTCCGACCTCTTTTCCAGTGTGTGCAGTGCTACGTGTTTTTAACTGTTTCTCAACTTGCATAGCAGCATGTGCTATGCAACGACTTGCGTTCCCTGAAATCCTGCAGCCTCGTCTTGGCTGCAACTTGATGCAACACTTCAACTACAAATGCAGAGTTCACCTCTTAGCATCACAAGCTTCTGGACATGCACACTCTTCTGATTTCACTCGAAGAAGCTTGTTGATGAACTGATTTTATGTTTGTCTTGAGTTTGACTTTTAATTTATTATTGTTATTATTATTATTATTTTTAGCATTACAAATCCTTTGACAATATCATTTTCATGCAAACCATGGAAAGGATTTACAGTTTTTGCAGAAGCTTTCATTCTTGGTTCAGTCATTCAGGTCTCACTTTAATCCACTAACAAGAAACAAGAGCGATACATTCCCTCAGAGCAAAGTTGGATCAAGTCATCTTGAGGTTGCCACTGCAGTATAAGAGGAGGGTTTTGAGCAAAGCCTGTGATGGGGACTTTTCTTCCGGAGCAAAGGGCCAATGGAGGCATTTCGGTGTGTTACTGTGCGACACACTGGTGTCTGAAGATTGAAGCCTCTCCAACAGGACATGAATGTACTAGTGTTCGGGCTTGGAAGAGGGCGTGTTGTCTAAACACTGTTCTCCACTGTTATTGAAAGCCCTACCTAGCAAAAAGCACTAGTTATGTGGCCCTGTTTCCCTGCTGAGCCAAAGAATGACCCAATACCATCGACTATTTGTTTTCTCTCCATGCAATAACTTCACATATCACATGTGAAACAGCTTCAGTGAAGATCAACTTGTAGTTGCTTCCCAGTCCACCCAAACATCACTTGTCTGCAAAACACTGCTCACTGACACAGGGAATACATGTCAACAGTGGTGCGCTGCATGTAAGACTAGCATTACACGGTGCATTACATAGTCGTTTTTAAAACTCTTAACTTGCTCCATAGAAATTCAATTTATAGCATACATCAAATGTGGATCAGTGAGTCGCCACGAGTTGCACCTAAATCACTGATTATAGATGGGAGAAATGCTTTTTATAACTCAGCTGTCCTGAAGTTTTTAAACGTCACTGGACCAACAGCAGTAAGATGTGTTTAGCTCTGTGTCTGGAACAGGATTTGACAGGTTTGGGTCTCGCACATGAGGAGAAACACATCACCAGCTCACAAGTTGTGTCTTAGAGTAAAAGCTGTCCAGCATAGCAAAAAGGACTCCTATCATCAGACAGTCCCACATCCTCAGCGCACACACACACAAGCAAACACGCATTATGAACACGCTATATACACAATACACACAAGTTCACACACATAGTCCACAATACCAGGTTAATGTTTTGGGGGAAAACATCTTCATCATCCAGCGTGTATGAGTTGTGTAAATGTAACAGAAAAAAAAAAAAAATGTTAAAAAAAAAATAAAAAATGCAAGTGACTATTAAGACAAAATGTAGTGTTATACATGTAAATGTGTTTCATTAAATAACAGCAATGGAAAACATATTAAGTAATAGGTACCATATCGTATGAATTTTATTGCAATGGAATTGTCAGTGTATCATAAAAGCGTGACGTTATCCCACGCTGTCAGATTTGTATATGATGATGTAATTTAAAGATTATATTCTATCGTAACTGTACAACTGTGTTGAGTTGAAAATGAGACCTAACCATGTTGAGGCAGTAAAAAGGTGTACATGTAAATGCTTTTTTTTTTATGTTGATCTCTTCCTTATGCACACAGGGGACAGCAGCTCACGTTGTGGAAACCCTATATTAGCGGTCTAGAAGATGTATGTTCATAGTTAGTGATGTACTTTTATCTCCTAACTGGTGTAGTGCCTGTTCATCTTGATGTAACAAGAAGTTCATTTAAATATGCATAAAGATGATTATGATCACAGATATTAATGACGATAGTGATGAAAAACCCAAATCAAATTTGTTGTGGTGGTGTCAATATTGCGGTATTGGTTTGAAAGGGAAACAAGTTTGTTGAAAAAAAAAAAGGTAGTGTCTGTGTGGTTTTTTTGTGAATGGACTGCACGCGTGATTTTAAGAGATTTGAGACTTTTTTTCTGATTTTAAAAGAATAATTTATTGCTTTACTGTCGTTCCTGAACATAAACCCAGTAGATAGACACGTACTTATCAAGATGGATTCAATAAAATATTCTCTTACTTAGGCATTGCTCTGCAACGTCTAAATACACTTGGATGGGAATGACAGAAAACATCATAGTAAAAAAAAGAGAATTTAAAGGAATAGTCGAACATTTTTGGAGAAAATCCTTATTCAGTTTGTCGCCAAACGTTACATGAAAAGGCTGATATCATTTTGTCATTTTGTCTGTAGAGATAGTACTTAAGGTACTGACACACCAAACTGAGATCGGAGAAAAACCATCATCGAAAACCGACTGTGGCGTTGCCTCGCGTCGAATATGTCTCGACCAAAAAGTTTCACTTTAACATGCCTCAAAGACTGGAACCAATGACCAGCTGACACACGTGTTCTGTACCTTTATGAAAGGAAATAACTATTCACACCAGCAGGTGGCAGTAGTCAAAAGGGGAAAGGAAAGAGTGACAAATCATCACACAGAGCTGGCCTCTCTTCAATCATGCTGATCAGGTGGTCTACAGTTTATTTATTCTATATGATTGTGTCATTGTGTAAGTAAATCAACCATCAACTTTCATTACTTCCTTACACATCACCAAGTCAACACACTGAATCGGATGAAAACAGTGCAGTGGCAACAGTGCATTGCACACTGCCAAGACTCGGATCATATGCTTATTGAACCCCCCAAAACCGCCAACCGTCAGCTTGATGTGTCACAGCCCTTAGCTTAGGAAAGGAACCAGTTCGATTAACTTACTTTTCCCGAAAGTAACAAAACCCCACCAATCGTCTCCTCTAAAGCTCACTATATACCCTTTGTTTAATGTGAAGTGCAAAAACAGCAATTCACTGTTTTCCAGGTTTTTGTCCCTGTTTCCTAAGAGCTGGCAAGCTTTCGAGCTGCTACAGTGGCCCTGACCTTCTCAATTATCAGCAATCCAGTGATTAAGCATATTGACTGAAGTATCTCAGTTAGAAACAAAGTTTGCAACCTTTTGAAAATCCAACAAAGAGCAATTTTAAACGTGAGTGCTAAAGCCAACTAAAGGACAAATACAATGTAGTTCAGTTTTAAGAATTGTGAAGCAGAATGATAGGCAGGAGTGCATGTCGTAGTAGGCAGTCTTTACAATTGAAATGAAACATTAAATACAATGAGGGAATGTGCTTCAGAGTCTGTGCTACTTCTACTGTATGTCCAGCATATCTTTCATTCCTCCTCAGTTCATTCTCCTCTGGCGGATGGTCTTCATCATACAGGGTTGACAAACTGGTAGACCAGCCTGCGGGATACGTCAGGCTTTCGAATGATGCCCTTCTTGTAGTACTGGCGTATGGAGCGGCTCAGTTTGTCATAGTTCATAGCCGGACGGTTCTTCCTGATGCCCCATAGCCTGGCCACGTGAGCTGAGTCTTCTATTTTGAAAATCCCTTTGGACAAAAGAAACAAAATTGTGGAATGAATTTCTAGTAATGAAAGAGTGTGGCGTAGAAAATACCAAAATACATTATTTGTAGTGGGAGCACTTATACTATTGTTTTTTTTACTGGTGCAAAATCCAATATTTTATGTAATATCCTTATTCACTCTCTTGCCAAAAGTAGATGAGATGATAGTCCTGTTTCGTCTTGTCACAGTAGCTAAAGCACATCTGTCTTAATGATGGCTGCTTTTGTGTATGTTGGTCCACTGTCATGGCCTGTTGGTTCACTTTAAGGTCCAGTGTGTAATACTGCCTTCAGATGATATCGTGTCCATACAAACTGCCACCTGTTGCGGTAACCCTGTGAGTAGAGATTTTTGATAAGGTCTGAGTTTGTTATGTGTCTGTTGACGTTTTCAGAAATTATGGGGGTGAATGGTGAGTTAAGATACTGTAATTTAGTTTTATAATACCTGTGAGGAAACGGTCAATATCCTCAACTGTTTCATGTTTTCTTCATAAAGATTTACAGTGATTTGCTGGCTAAACTGTTAGCTTTGGTGCTAACCTCTATGCTGACAGTTGCCTAGCAGCAGTGTTATTACGACTTGGGAGTGATGTTACTACTCGCATGGCGAGCATTTTGGTTACACAACAAGTTCACTTGTTCCATTTGAAGGCAGCGTTGCGCTGTTGTGTTTCTGCGGTAGCCCACAGCAGACAAACCAAACACTGGCTCTAGAGAGGGCTTTTTGCAATCTCACCACCAGATGGGACTAAATACTATACACCGCTCCTTTAATTGAAAAGGAGTGGTGTGTAATACACCTGTGCTTTCCCCACTGTTGCAAGGCAAAATGTCTTCCATTAAAAATGTCTATAGATACCACTCTCAGTGTTAGCTAAATATTAGGCTACAGCCAGGAGATGGTATGATTAGCTTAGCTTAGCACAAAGACTGGAAACGGGCAAGAAGCTAGTCTTACTCTGTCTAAATCTACCATTATGTGCCCCACAAAATATGAGGGAAACTTAAACTTAGAGGAGCTGTTTGGCAGGTGTGTGACCTTTGGAAAAAAGTCAGATTATCTATTTACCGCACTTAAGTACTTACAGGATGCTAACATAATCTAGGCAGTTACTGGGTGTAACTTCATGCAGTATCAATAATATTCACAGAACTCGACAAGAGAACAAAAACCCTGCTTTTCAAAAGTCAAACAATTCCTTTTAGAAAATACAAAAGACGTCAGTTTAGAGCTCTATGATTAATGTTAAATGTAATGGATTGTGATCTTTAGTGTCTTTGCATTCACTTCTTCTACTGTGAAGCCATTTATAATGTTCCAGACCCTAATAACACGTCTAACTGAATGTACAAATACATTACAGATATTGCGCATTTTAACTTGTCATAACAGCAAAGATCCAGGTGACAATAAGGACACCCCTGATCAATTTAAATGTCCCAGTAAATCAAGACCCTGAAACTGAAGCAGCGAAGGAGCTGTAATTAATTTGATCATTTCCACCTGTGATTTCTCCGACTGTGAAAGTGTCTTCAGTGAAAATGTGGAAACGGCTACTTGCACCCACACAACTGCCATCACCGTTACCTTTCTCTTTGTTGAGCCAGCGGATGCAGCGGCTGTAGTTATGAGGCTTGAGGAGCAGCTCTCGGAGGAACTGCCACAAGTGGATCGGCTGGTTGGGAAAATTACACACCACGTCTGCCCAGGAGTCCTCATCAGCTGCTGAAGTAGGAGAAAATTACTAGGTGTCATATTTTTGATCATGTTGTATGTTCCCCTTGGTGATTGTCAGTATTTTCTATCTACATAATATGATTTTAGTTTGATTATGTAGACATTTCTTACCAGATTTAATATCTTCTGGTGGGCAGCGCTCCTTCATTGCTGCAGCTGAACAGACAAAGAACATAATCACCACTTTGAATAGCTTAGTATTATGACTTAAAGTCAAATCTTCACAATCCTTTCTGAATTTGCAGAGTTGATTTATTTAGATTTTCCCAGTGCTCCTCTTGTTCTTACCTGATCTCCAGATGTCCAGATGAGCATAAAGGACATCTCCAAACTGGGAAGAGCGCTGTCTGAAGTCAGCCTCAGTCATGGAGCACAGATCTCTCCCACTCAGCTCCTGAAACATCGTGCTCACCTC
Source organism: Chelon labrosus (assembly GCF_963514085.1). Classification (NCBI taxonomy): domain Eukaryota; kingdom Metazoa; phylum Chordata; class Actinopteri; order Mugiliformes; family Mugilidae; genus Chelon; species Chelon labrosus. The sequence continues at coordinate 19,116,510 of NC_140360.1, read as the reverse complement.
TGGCAGCCTGTACAGGTGCTCGGTCCATAGTAGCCACTTCTGAACGTGCACACAGCTCCAGCCCAGGGGATCTGAAGAGGGAAACAGAAAGAGAAAAGGTATGATTCTTTACCTTCATATACCACTTATTATTTCTCTAATTCTATGTCAGTTTACACATTATGACGTTGGATCCATTAGCGACTAAAAGTTGTGTTTATGTTTAAAATGAAGTTACATTAGCTTTGTTCTTCAGGAATAATTTGGTAAAATATTTGACAATGAACTGTTCTCTCTGTGCTCACATTATAAAAAGGACAAAGGATAGATGAATAAACCAACAAAAACGTCTGTGAAAATATTCCAACTAGTGTTTACTTGACTACATTGTTTTACTTCAATGTCAGTCATTACTCAGACAAGTTTTTAAACATAAAGTGCATTTTTACAAACTGTTGTTGTGTTGTCATGCTGGAGACATTTACCAGGAAGACAGGATTTAGTAAAAATGTGTCACTGGTTGCTTAGTGGGAAGGCCAGGCTGTAGTATTTCATCGAGCCTGGCCCATATCAGAAAGAAAAAGTCTGTCTTGGTCTGTGTTATTTCATTTCAGAACATTCTTTTGAAAAAATCTCTCTCTGGCAAGTTGTACACTTCAGTGGATGCTGCAGTAAACTGCTGGTTTGCTCTTCAACATGTATTATGTATCCAACATGTATTATGTATAGTTAGAAGCGTGCTGTAACAATATGCAAATAATCGTGTACACAGTGTATGATGAGTGTAAGCTCCACATAGAGAAGCCGTTCATAAGCAGTGAAGATGAACTTGTGTCAACAAAAGAGTTTACACAAGACAGTCTCAGCTGTACGTAAGGTGTCGCTGTGGATGATGATGATGATGATGATGTGGTTTCTTTTATAGGACTATAATTTCTTTTGTGCAGCAGGATTTTCTATCTGGATGTTATTCTATGACAGTGTGACATTTGGCTTTTATATTGTGTCCTACCCGGTGCGATGTTGAGCAGCTTGCAGGCGGTGTCGACATCTTTAAGCACTTCTCCCACGACCATAGTCTGAACCTGCTCTAGGCAGCGCTCCTCCACTTGACCCTCCATCTCAGACGGGGGTTGATGGGTTTGGGGAGCAAGTGGTCTCGGATCTGGAGACCTGGAGGGAGGAGGAGCCGGAGCAGGGGCCTCTGTCATTCTCAGCACCCAGGGGTTCTCCTCAATAGCTAATCTGTCATTGCAGGGAATGTAGAACCCCGGCCAGCTGAGCTCAGGGAACCCCAACAAACTGCGGGGCGGTTTGACGTCCTCTGAACTGTCCAGCCAGGCCATCCTGGTGTGAGGGTGATTGATGTAGAGTGGCGAGTGTGTGGTGCAGCCTGTGTGCTCACAGCCTGGACTCCCCATACTCAGGTTCCTTTAATGCTGGAAGCAGAAGGTACTGTTCTCAAAGCATGTCATCGGTGTCATAACAGATTTACACTTGAGCTGACCTTTTAAATGGTGTCATTGTGTTGTTAAACAAGGCAGCATTGATGCTGCTGACACCATGCCCACATGCCCAATATTTAAACAGTAGGAATCCTTAAGTAAACCTGACATTCACTCCATGGTATTAACTTTGGTGGGACTTACTTTGAAATAAGGAATCACTCATTGCAGCTTTGCCAAATATGCAAATCCAGCTTATAGTTGTCGTTTTTTTAATACAATTCAAAATCTCCAAGCCTTTTTTTAGTCTTGAATCTGTAAGAATTAGTTCAAGATCAAAAAATAATCAGGTCAAACCATGATATTATTTCATAACGCCACTGAACTCAGCCTGAATTTACTCTTCTCCACCCTACAGATCGCAAATACAGATATGAAAACTTAAGGTTGAAGTTTTATTTGAATCTCCAGCTGCAAATGAAACAAATGCGTTGGTTACTGTTGTGAAGTTGTTAGGCTATTATCATGTAACACCCACTGCCTTTTAAAAATATCAAAAAAATATTGAATTGTCATGGTGGATCAATGGCCTGATGGAAAACAAAATAAAGGGTGGGACACATCTCATATGTGGATAAAGTGGATAAGTAGCTGCATTATATTTATCATCGCATGAGTAAGAGAACAGCTCAGCAGAGTGGGAGTGGTGCGATATGCCAGTATTTTTGACAAATTATACACCTGCATCATTTTATGGCGATTGCAGTATTCATTGATTTAAAACATAATGCCTTTTTGCCCTTTGAATCCACTGCTACACTGAGCAGATAAGGATGTGTGAGGTGTTGCAAAAGGCAAAACTGCAAACAGAGGTGAGAAAGAGCAACTGGAGAATTCTATAAAACGGATTTGAAAGAAAGAAATGTTCTGCATCGTATCACAGGTCTGAAGTGCTGGGCAACACTTCAGACCTTTACCAAACTGATAAGAAACACATATTTCTATACAGTTAAGGCTTCAGAAGCTGTTCAATAACCTCCACAGAGATTAATGCTGAAAAGTATTAATACTAAAATCAAATTAGCAAATTTTAACATGAAAATCATTTGATTCTCTTTGAGACCCCAGCTATTAATAAATGTGACATACTGAAATACATGATTCAGAAAATACACTATTGTTGTAATACTCTTAATCTAAATTTGAAAAAAAAAAAATAACTTAAGTACATCCCCACATTTACCTCCAAAATCATATGTGGTGCCATAATCATTTCAAAATGTAAATAGATCAACAGATTTTAAATAAATAATTAATTTGTACGTGAAGTCGTTTACAAGTAAAGCATAGTTCCACTGATAGCCAGTTTGTCCAGGGCTTTGACCTACAGAAAGAGCAGCCTTTGCTATCTAATATCTAATATCTATCGATATTTTTGAGACGGTTTGCTACTGTATAGTTAAAGACCAGGCCACCGCAGCAGACCAAAGACAGCTTTTCAAGAGAGGAACCCCATACTAACCCCATACTAACTGTGAAGCATGGTGGTGGCAGTATCATGTTTTGAAGTTGCTATGCTGCCCACAGCACCGGGCAGCCTGCAGTCACTGATTCAACTATAGATTCCACATCATATTTAAGAGATAATGTGAAGTGAAGCCACCTGGAGGTTGAAGTTGAACTGCTAGAAGTGAGCCTTTCAATAGGATCCTAAATATACCAGCTAAAAGAAAAAAATGGAGCATCATGGAATGGCAAAGTCAAGAAGGAAAAGTCCAGATTAATGTCAAAACTTTCAAAGCAATGTGCAGCTGGAGAAGAATTCAGCAAGTCGATGCCAGACAATTATGCAAAACACCTATAAAAAGTTGTTGATGCTAAAGGAGGGGGGATATGAGCTTCTGTGGCCAAGGGTGTACATATTCCACAGAGGAATATTACATCTATTGATATTTTTGTTGAGTAAGAGACTGAAAAAGCTAATTTCCAAGTGGTACTGTTCAGGTAGATCACCTCTTATGTGCTTTAAATAAGATCAAGTATTTTCATCTCAAAATATGTAAAAAATGGAAAAGAAAAGGATCAGAAAGGATGTACTTATATTTCACAACTTTATTCAACAGTTGCCAAAACAGTGCGATATCCATGACTATGTGTCACTTTGATGTGTGGATACATGGTCTATGTCTCTCCTGTATATTCCTCGCCTCCAGCCATTAGCAGTTTAATTGCTTTGCAGCGGTGAGAACTTGCTCTTCTAGATTATCCTTTCTCTGTCTACAAACGTCTTCCCTCTGTGTGCTTTGTGCTGCCCCAGTGAACCTGTCATGTTCGGGAAGGCAGTCTCTTATTTGCAGAGTTACATTTGTTGCTGAGCTTAACAGCTCATTAGATTGCTGCCAAACTGATATGAGAGGCATTAAGTTGATATGAAAAGCTTTGCACATTCTTTGCTCCCTGCATTCCACTGTTCTTCAGGCATTTTTCTTTTTCTTTTTTTTCTTGACTAATAACTTGATTAATATTTTAAATTAAAACAGTATGACAGTGAAAACACTAAATAAATAAGTACATTATACCCTGTTCTGGTCCAAACCTGCAAGTGTCCACAAAACTTATGCAGGTAATAGCAAAAGCAACAGTAATCATTTTTGAGGTTAACTTGACTATTTCATTTTATCCTTTAGAAATCTATGAGCAGTTCATTACAGTAGTCAGTGCTTATTTTGTAGATAAGGATGTAACAAAAATAGCATTTAAGTAACAAAAAGTGGTTAGAAACAAGAGAAAAAAAAACATTGGATCCACTCAACCAACCAAAATTCAACTTAAATTTTCTTGTAATAGTGTAAAAGCTATTATGGGTGCATTTTATGTTACATCATTATATCATATTATCCATCCATTCATTTTCTGTAACCACTTGTCCTCGCACCTACGGTCAGTTTATCATCACCAATTCCTCGAACCCGGAACCTTCTTGCTGTGAGGCAAGAAAGTAATATAATATCAAATATTTTATTATATTTGATATAATATAATACATTAAATTGTATTATATCAAAAGTGGCGTTACAACCAAAAAGATTTTAACTTCAGTGGAGGGTCTCAGCTTTCGTTCAGCTTATGAGGCTAAAGCCTTTTGTAGCACATTTGGTCATTGAACTGAAAGCACATCAGTATGGGATGTTTTAATGTGGCCACCTGACAGTTATCATAAAACTGACATTAAAAATTGCAGAACTAATAGGCATCAGATCATTGCAAACTGCATGACTGTATTTAACGTAAAGTTTAAAAGGATCCTGAAAATCCAAACGAGGATTTACAAAAGGGAAACATACATCGTGCTCTTACCTTGTCAGGTTTGTGAGTTTCAGTGGAGTTTCTGAGTATCTTCAACTGATGCTTCTCAGCAGGAGACTGACTTTAAGGTCCTCTAGAGACTCCTCTTCCCTCAAGTGAGGATGTGTGTATGTGACTCTTGTCTCCTAAGCAGCACTACAGGTCACCTGTGTCCACTCCAAAGACCTGTGTGACTCCTGGCCGAGGTAGCAGCAGTTTGATAGGGTGTGTCTCCAAGAGGGAGGTTGCCTGCTCAATAATGACCTGGGGCCAATACACTCAGGAGTAAACAAAGCTGGTGAGTCTTAACAGCCATGGGGAGAAGTTGCGAGGGCACCTATAAAGCTTTTATGATACTTTGAAGAAAAAAAAGAGAGACATCAAGGCAGGTCTCATGTATCACTGACACTCACTGTCAAGTTGTTTCAGCATTTACATTTAACAGGTGGCTCTATTATAGTCGAGCTTGAAGACGATCAAAGTCATTTTTCATTGTGAGGAAATGGGTTTCACTGGCTATCAAACATCCACTGACTATGGATATTATAGATATACCATATACAGATATTATAAGCTTCTGATTTAAAACGACTGATAGTTAAATTGTGTTTACAGTGTACTCTGCAGGCTTGCAGATGTATCTAAGGCTAAAGGGGCTCTATGATACAAATACATAGAGATTAGAAGTGTTTTGAAGGCTGGTAGCTTTTATTGTAAAAACAGAATTACTCCACAGAAAGAGAGCGAGTATGAAAGTTAAAGAGAGGGAAAGAGAGAGCGAGAGTGTGTAAATGTTTGCTCAAACCAAACAGTAATGTTTGTGCCGTTGTGTTGAAATATTCAGAGGAACTGCTGCTTGTGTATCCACCCATTTATCTTTAAAGGGCTTCTGTAAAGTTGTACGGCTTCAGCAACTGCAGGCAGTGTGACCCATTTTTTTTATTTTTTATTTTTAGCTTTTTTAACCCACAGCAGAGCCATCATAATACTCGAGCTATTTGAGTGCTAACCATAGATTAGGATTTACCGAAGGTAGCGCCTTCACACATTTTACATTTAGCTTGATCAAGTGACAAGTGAGTGTTGCTTCCGCAGGCAGTCTGGTTGTGCAGACACAATAGACCCCAGTAGACGGAGACAGAAAGGCAGAGGAGACGAATGCAGCGTTTGACCGGTAAAGCTCCAGGCTAAACACGCAGTCTGACACTTTGAAATGCTATAGATAAGCTACATCAGATGAGCAAACTGTGTCTATCTACTGTTGGTTTCAGCATTAAAGTATGAAGTGTAGTTCTTACACTATACAATAGCAAAATAAAACCTATATAAAGTACTAACAGTAGTATACTCATTGCAGCGTGACTACAAGGGATTCAGTACCAGCTAGGATCCATGTTAAAACTGATCTTACATGTCTACCCAGAAACTAGAAATCTACTTTGTGTTTCAGTCCTGGAATCTGTAAGTGAAATCTGCTGCACAAACAACAAGACACACAGTCCAAGACTTTAGTTTTCAGTGATAATTTAATCATACAAACATTCGTCAAACGGGAAAAAAAACAAACAACTTTCATCTGTTTGCACTTTCTCACTCACGTACTGTAAATGTGCTGTTGTATGAGTCTAATGCCAACTGATTCATTCTGCAATCTGGCCAGTGGAAACTTCAGAGATATCACACGAAGAGTAAAACTGAGTTTGTCAGAAACTGCCTCTTTAGGGAGAAACATTTATCATTAACCTTACTGACAGGAAATGCATGCTGCAAGAGCCCGCCGGGATGCTCGTGACAAGATGTGGTATTGGCTGGTATTGTCATGTTAAGGTTCAGTACCCCTGGGGCTTACGGTTTCTCAGTGAAGGGGGTGTTTAACTGACAAGCTGTTCCAACACACTGACTGTAGATGACAGTTAAAATCACAGAGCTGATAACACCTTCAGGACTTAACTGTACTGCGGAGGAGAAAAGTATGCACGGCATCGTCATGGAACTCACATTATTCAATACATACTGTAGATAAGCCGGTTCATAAGTAAATATGCAGAAACCATTCTTTATGATTTGATTCTATCATTTCATTGGGGATTAAAAAATATTAACTGCAAAATATCAAGGCTCTTTGTAAACTTGAATATGGAGCTTCCCATAATTTTAGCGAAGAGAAAGGAAAACGTAGAACAAAAGTTGCATCAATGAAACGCAAACATACATTGAAGAATCTTTGGGTAAATGAATGTATTTCCAAAAAAATGTTATCCCCTCCTACATTCGTCAAATACAATCAACATATAATATGTCATACACAAGCTCAAGACAGCTTTCAATTGAAAATTTAGAGCAGCATGACAAATGCATGTACGTTTTTATAATGTGGTGCCTTCACTGCTGTTTATATGGCTTAATTCAGGGTAAAATGTGAATTAACCCTCGTATCTTGAGTTGTTTATGCAAGCATGGAAAACTAAACGAAATCTTAGATCGAGACAATGAAGGCAGAATATTTACCCAAACGCTAATATTTGAGTTACAAAGTGTCAGAAATGATGCTGATTAACACGGTACTATTTGTATTCAGTATCATAAAACTCTTGTTTACATCCATTAACAATAAGTGTTTACAGAAGGCATAATGGAAAAACATGTTCCAGTGAGATTACCCAGACTAAACCTTCTGTAAGATACATGTGTAAGATTTCTCTTTCTCCTCTTGTTAGTAATGGCTGACTCCCTCCAGTGGAGAAAGGTTGCATTACTTCAAAAATCAAAGACAGCAAAGAAAGCATTGCCTATATTGCTTGAGAGAGGTGGAAAAACAGACATAAGACTGATGAGCCTTTCATTTAAAAATAGTTTGTTAACATTATGAGCAAAAAGCAGTATTTAAATTATGGGATAACCAATGTTATTAGATTTAGTAATAGAGAGACCCAGGGATCCACAAACCCAATCCAATGTACCAAGAGTCGGAGAATCAGTTGGCAAAATAAATGGCTTTTCCTCCAAAGTCTCTGTATCAGGTCGCACAATAACACACACATCTACACAAAAAGTTCACGAACACACACTCCTGTCATCACTTTTCCATGTGCATCCTTACAGCTAAAAAAAAAAAAAAAGGAAATCTGGAAAATAAAAGAAATAAGTTTTCACTCAAAAAGACTCATAGCACTCATTTTTAACTTAGCATTCACACGTGCATACAGTGGGTGTGGGATGTTGGTTGAGCTGCACGTCAGGAGCGGCGTTGGCCTCTGGATTGTAAATGGACTTTGCATAAAGTGTTTTTTGAATCTCCACACTCTCCACCAGCAAATGATAAAGCCTCTTCTTTCTTGTATTGGTGTGACAGACTCCAGAGGTACGATTTTAGTGCTGCTTCACTGTGACAAGTCCCATCATTTAAGAGTGCCCAAAAGGATAGGGCTCCTGTATACCCTGTAAGAAAAAGAAACGGTTAAAGAAAGCTGCCAAAATGTGAGGAGAGAAGACACGGGAAATGTAAACTTCTTCACTAAATACAGACATTTACAGACAAAATGTTGGCTGATTCATCAATTAGTTGACTGACAACAAGTTAATCACCAATTTTCATGTATGTTTAAGCAAAAACACTGTGTTCAATAATCCTGTGTTCCAGTTACAACAAAGTGCTGAATGAAAATAACTGTTAGCTCCACTAGCACTAGCTGTCTATTGAAATTAGATTGAGACCATTTCCTACTGAGCAGTGATTTAGCATTGCTGATTGTTGCACGTGTTTCTTAATAAAAACTGTCACATGACCAGCATTCGTAAGGCATTTCCTCCAAAGCCACTGCAAGCATTCATTGTAAATCTGAATAGGAGTTAAAATTAGCTAAGAATGCTAACTAACTGTTTGCTTAGGCTTTGTGCATATTAGCCATTTTTGAGCAATGTTAGCAGAGCAGCTCTCTGTTAGTTGCACCCTTTTCATAATGAAAGCCACCACAAGCCCAGCAACTGTAAGGCACGGCAAGAATCCAAAGTACATCTCAACAGGTGTTGAAATTAGCTGTAGTATTTTAAGCCATGCTTGCAGCGTACAGCAGCTCCACCTACCAACTGAAATATCTCAGCAACTATTGGTTGCATGGATAGAATGACATATACCATGCAAACGTTATATCTGCTAACAGCATTTTAGCATTGTGAGCATATTGGGATGCAGTCTTTATCAAGCATTTAGCAGGATCAGTTCAATGAACGTCAAGCCTCACTGAGTCAGGATAGGAGAATCTTACCTGGTTATAAGAGACTACTGATAGATTGCTTTGTAGACTGTTTGCTACTATATCCACAGAGTTGTGTGAAAGTTCGTTCTGGTCTTGCTGTAGCTGGTGTGGGCTTCCCTGCCAATGCTGATCTGCAGCTCTATGACCGCTGTCATCGTGGAGGCTGTTGTTGTTGCTGTTGGGGCACTTGCTTTTCTCTGGTGAGGCGAAGGGGTTGTAGTCTCCTTCCAGGCTACGATGAGGCTGCGTGTTGAATTCCGCTTGGAAAGATGAAAGCTGCTGTGTGACTCCAAGGAGGCCTCCAACCTCCACACTCAGGATCACCCAGATTACATCTGTCAAAATAAACAGTTTGATTTAATATAGCAACCCACTTACAGAATGACAGAGTTTATAATGTCACTGAGCCTGTATCAGGGGAAATAAGTACAAATATTTACACAAACAATCATTAGGCTGGACCACACATTCACTGTGTCCTCCATGACTGTTGCAGCTCTGCAGTTCTCCTC